>NW_006784423.1:4379834-4422085 GCF_000442215.2 Lipotes vexillifer | reverse complement strand
TCTTTCCCATATAGGTCATTACATAGTATTGAGTAGAGAGTTCCCTGTGCTGTACAGTAGGTCTTTATTAGTTATCTATTTTATATATAGTAGTGTGTATATGTCAGTCCCAATCTCCCAATTTATCCCTCCCCCCTCTTTCCCCTGGTAACCGTAAGATTGTTCTCTACATCTGTAACTCTATTTCTGTTTTGTAAATAAGTTCACTTGTACCATTTTTTTTAGATTCCACATATAAGCAATATCATATGATATTTGTCTTTCTCTGACTTACTTCACTCAGTATGACAATCTCTAGGTCCATCCATGTTGCTGCACATGGCATTATTGCTTCACTCAGTATGACCAGCTCTAGGTCCATCCATGTTGCTGCAAATGGCATTATTTCGTTCTTTTTATGGCTGAGTAATATTCCATTGTGTGTGTGTGTGTGTGTGTGTGTGTGTGTGTGTGTGTGTGTGTGTGTATACCACATCTTCTTTATCTTTTCCTCTGTTGATGGACATTTAGGTTGCTTTCATGTCTTGGCTTTTGTAAATAGTGCTGCAATGAACACTGGGGTGCATGTATCTTTTTGAATTACGGTTTTCTCCGGATATATGCCCAGGAGTGGGATTGCTGGATCACAGGCTGGATTTAAAATATTTAAATATGGAAGGTGTGAAATGGGGCAAAATAATCTTTCCTAGAACGTAGACATCAATACTGTCATGGAAGAAAATAAACATGAATTCTCACAAATCTTTAATATATAGATATGATACATGTTTAGTAAACTATATTTTTTACTTTGAAATAATTCAAATTCATATCACATTTGCAAGAATTGTATAAAGAGCTCCTGTCTACCCTTTATCTAGATTTCTATTATTTAACATTTTGCCACATTTTCCCCATCATCCCCTGTGTATGTTACACACAGTATTTTTTCTAAACCATATTTTTCCAAATCATCTCAGTTGTATGCATCAGGTCCCTTTACCCCTTAGTATTTCAATGTGTCTTTCCTCTCAGCAAGAGTATTCTCTTACATCATCAGAGAATAGTTATCACATTCAGGAAATTTAACCATCATACAATATTTTATCTAGTAACCAATTTATATTCTAATTTTATAAATCTTCTCAATGATGACTTTTATAAATGTTTTTCTTCCTTTTCCTGTGGAAGATTCAATCCAAGATCATTGCATTGCATTTGGTTGTCATGTACTTTTAATCTCTTTTCATCTGGAACAGATCTTCAGCCTGTTTTGTGTGTGTGACATTGACATTTTTAAGAAGTACAGGCAATTATTTTATATTGTATCTCTTAATTTGGGTTTGCCAGATATTTCTTCATGAGTCGGTTCAGGCTGAGCCTTCTTGGCTGGAATGCTATGGAAGTGGTTTGCATTCTCTTCAGACATCACACTCAGAGACACCTAGCATCCACATGTCCCTGCTTGGTGATGTTCATTTTGATCATTTGGTTAAGATGTCCTCCCATGTTTCCACCATCCAAATACATCTTTTTTCCTTTCGTAATGAATGACTTGTGAGATGTATGCTGTCTTGTTTGAGGCAGAGGGTTTTCACAGTGCTTGGAAGAGGATTTGGAAATATTTGGAGATAAACAGAATTATTTGGTTTTGTGACTGTTTGAGTTTATGAGGTTTCAATCTGTTGTTTTCTTACAGTGATACAAACACCTGTCCCAGAATGCAAGTCAACCTCACTGTATTTAAAAAACATTGGTGTGGTACTTCTGGAAACAGTCAACCGAATGTGCCAGATGAGTACAAACAGATTTTATATGTTGGAAAAGATGACATTCTTATATGTCATCTGAACTTCCCAAACAGTTTTGATTTGGATTCAGTAAAGTGGTATAAGGTAAAAAAAAATTTCCCCATTGATATTTTCCTTCCTCTTCTTTAAAACCTACTTGTGTTTTTAGTTTAAGTTGTACCTTTTGAAGCAGAACTGGTAAAGAGAGAGATTTGTGTACGTAAGATTTGTTAGCTAATTGCTATTGATAATTTAATGCTGCTAATTACTTATTTTTTTAATTTGTAGTTATTAGAGCTTGGTCATAGCTTATTATTGGAATCCACCCCTCCCCCAATTATTCTTACTTTTCAGACTATCCTTCGTTATTCTTTTTAATTAAGATTAATTAAGTAGTTTCTTTGAATGGGTAGTACACACATAGGGTTCAAGAATCACAAAGTATCAGAAGGCATGCCCCGGAAAGTCCCCTTCCCACTCCTGATTCATATTTGCCCAGGCCCATCTCACCTTCCATGACATGTGGCTGCTGTTACTGGTTCCTTGCAGGCCTTGCATTATTCTTGTGTAATGCCATACAAGCAAATAAAACTATACCTCCTAGTCCTTTCTTTTTTTATGGAAACAGGGCATTCTATACTCACCTTCCTACACCTTGTGTTTTCACCTTCAAACCGTCTCTTTTCTTGACTGCACTGGCAGATAATAATGGAAAAGGCATAATCCTTGGCACAGAGGTACACAGGCGAGGTATTTAATATCTGAATTAATTCTCCCCCAGCTCCGCTTGTTAGCGTTTGCCAGTACAACCATCTGGGTCATGAGTACTCTTTGTGGGAAGGTTTTTAATCTACTGTTTCCATTTCTTTAATGGTGATAGGATTATACAAATTTATTATTTATTCTTGAATGGGTTTTTGTAGGATTGTTTTCTAGGAAATTGCTCATTTCATTAAATGTTTCAAATGCTCTGGCATGAAATGGTTTATCATTTCTCTGCTTTTAATGTCTGCTTCTGTAGTAAGGTTTGTCTTTTATCCCCATTACAATATGTTTCTCTCTGTCTCTGTCTCTGTCTCTGTCTCTCTCTCACACACACACACTCTCTTTCTCCTTCTCACTGGATTAGTCTTATAAAAGATTTGCAGTCAGTTCTATTACTCCTTTCAAAGCACCAATTTTTGCCTTTGTCAGTCCTCTCTGTTATGTATTTCACATTCATTTAGCTTGTTTCTGTTTTCCGCTCTCACAAGGAATGTGGCAATGAATGCCCTTATCTTGTATTTTATTTTATTCTAATTTTTTTCTTTCCCATTATGGTTTATTACAGAATATTGAATATGGTTCCCTGTGCTCTACAGTAGGACTTTGTTTATCTATTTTATATATGATCGCATGTATCCGCTAGTCCCAAACTCCTAATTCATCCCTCCTCCGACCTCCCCACCCCTCTTTCCCCTTTGGTGACCATAAGTTTGTTTTCTATGTCTGTGAGTCTCTTTCTGTTTTGTAAATAAGTTTGGTTGTATCATGTTTTAGATTCCACATATAAATGATAACATACAATATTTGTCTTTCTCTGTCTGACTTACTTCACTTGGCATGATAATCTCTAGGTCCATCCATTTGCTACAAATGACATTTTTTCATTTTTTTAATGGCTGAGTAGTATTCCATTGTATATATGTACCACATCTTCTTTATTCATTCACCTGTCGATGGACATTCTTTCAGTGAAATCCTCATGTGGTGAATCAGCTGGAAGGGCTTGAGTATGGTGCCACGTTGATCATTAGGCTATTTCAGAAATTGAGTTAGGAAGCGAGGATCATCAAGAGAGTGTGTGAAGTAGAATGGATAGAAGGAGGGGGAAGGGGAGGGTGAGCAGGGGGAGGGAACTCATCCCTGCTGCCCCCGATTGTTCCTGTCAAGTGGAAGGAGATGTTATGTGGAGAGCGTGAAACAGCAGACAGGCGAGCAGGTGGGAGAGAGAGTTTAAGGAGATGCAAAGACTTTCTACGGTGAGGACCATGGATTTGTTTATGTTTGTGTGTTTAGCTCCTGTCGTGCTCATCTGGTTGTAGGGGTGTAGGAGAGGGATGGCAGGATGAACTCAGCATGGGGTTTCTCTGGATGAATACACTGGAAGGATGAAGGGTTTCCTTAATCCTTGACTTGAGGACTTAAAAGGGGGTCATTCAAGTGATGGCCACGTGAGTCTAGGTTGGACAGGAAAGGAAATGATGCCTGAAGGATACTGGTGATTAGGAGAAATTAGAGGGGTCCAAGGACTGATCCAGGTTAAGATGGAAAAATGGGCTGGATGGCTAGAAAATTCACCATATCACATGATGGATGTGGTGGGTACAGGCTCCCCATCCATGGAGAGGCTCTTTATGCTCTAGATGTTGCAAGGCTATTGATAACAAAATAAGAACAAAGCACCCAGAACCACACCCTACGTTTTCCTAACCTATAGCTAAGGTTCTGGATGTGGTACAGTTTCTCCAGCTGGCTTCACTGAAAAGCTAAGGTGAGTATGGTGATCTTCTGCTTTTCTACTGGACGTGGGCTTTCTGCCACAGGGTTCCGGGGCCCAGTCTCCAGCTTTGTGGGAGCTGAGAAGCAGTAGGCATGTCTTCTGACTTATTGTTGTTGTGGCTCCACCAAACGTGCTGGGACTTCACTTGCTGCGGTTGTGTAAGTGGCAACTCCCGGTCCCTGAATTGCAGGTGGTATATCTCAGAGTCTCGATTTCCACCATCAGGATGGTGGTGGAGGAAGCAGCTATCACGCAAACTATTTCTGCAGTGTGCTTCAGCACCTAATGTTCTGTTTTAAATCCTTTTCTGCTTAAAAGAGCTAGAATTATTTTTTTTTCGAAACAAATCCAGTCTGGGAGACATGGCCTCATAGAATTGTTTGGAAGAGTAATTGGAATAATCTATCCACTAAGCCCTTAGTTCAGTGTGGGTACATAGTAATTACTTAATAAATAAATACTAGATATTATTACTTAGTTAAAATAAAAGAATGAAACAGATGGAATAATAAGAAATTATCATCAGAATGGTATCTTTTTTTCTAAATCAACAATTTTTTATTGTGCTAAAATATGTATGACATAAAATTTAGCATTTCAATGATTTTTCAGCGTACAGCTCTGTGGCATTAAGTACATTCACATTGTTGTACAACCATCACCACCATCCATCTCCAGAACTTTTTTATCTTCCCAGATGGAAACTCTGTACCCATTGAACAATAATGCCTCATTTTCCTCCCCACCCCCAAGCCCCTGGCAATCACCATTCTATTTTTTGTCTCTATGAATTTGACTATTCTAGGAATCTCATATAAGTGGAATCTTACAGTATTTACACTTTTGTGACTGGCTGATTCTACTTAGCATAATGGCTTCAAGGTTCATCCGTGTTGTAGCATGTGTCAGGATTTCTTTCCTTTTTAAGGTTGGATAATATTCCATTGTATGTATAGACCACATTTTGTTTATCCATTCATTTTTCAATGGACACAGATTGTTACCATCATTCGGCTCTTGTGAATAACGCTGCTTTAAACATGGATGCACAGATATCTCTTTGGCCCCTGCTTTCAGTTCTTTTGGATATATTATCAGAAGTGAAATTTCTGGATCATATGGTAATTCTATGTTTAAGTTTCTGAGGGACCGCCTTAATGTTCCCTTTTCCCCTCCCTCCCTTCCTTCCTTCCTTCCTTCTTGTCATTCTGATGATAAGAAGTGAGTTTATGTGTTCAGCACTTATTCTGTACATGGTACATTACTTTCCCAATAATGCTTTCAGTGGTGTGTGTGTGTGTGTGTGTGCAAGACAGACACACACACATTAGCTGTCTGGCTATAAAGCCATGGAAGGGATTGTGTATTATTTATTACTCTCCCCCTAAAGTCTATCGTAGTGTCTTCACTCTATTAAAAAAAAGAATGAGCTCTTCCTGATTTCAGCTGAAGAGTTTGATGTTTCTTCCATTGATGTTTGAATGATGTCTCCAAGTGACTGTGTCAGTGTTCAGACAAATCACATTTCACTGTTCTCACCAGACTGGATGAGGCACCAATGTGTGAGTGCAATGCAGTGAGAGTTTTCTGTACAGTGACACAGCGACTTGGAGAAAGTATGTGACCATATGGTAGTTGCTATGCTCAGTATGTCTAAGTTCCTGACATTTCCAGTTTCTATTCATTCCCAGCAGAGATAAGAACGGCATGAGGAGGGAGAACCACAGCGGTGTGTCCGAGTTCCTCCTCCTGGGGCTCCCCAGCCTTCCAGAGCAGCAGGGCGTGTTCTTTGCCCTGTTCCTGGGCATGTACCTGACCACGGTGCTGGGGAACATGCTCATCCTCTGCTCATCAGGCTGGACTCTTGCTTCCACACTCCCATGTACTTCTTCCTCAGGCACTTGGCCCTGACTGATGTCTCCTTTTCATCTGTCACTGTCCCAGAGATACTGATGACCATGCAGATTCAATACAAATCTATCACATAGACAGGGTGCATTTCACAGGTGTATTCTTATATACTTTTTGGTTCTGTTGATAATCTCCTCCTCACTGTGATGGCATATGATTTATTTTTGTACACAGCATTAGGAAGTGTTCTAATATCTTTCTTTTACATGTAGCTGTCTAGTTTTCCCAGCATCACTTATTGAAGAGGCTGTCTTTTCTCCATTATATATTCTTGCCTCCTTTGACAAAGATAAGGTAACCATATGTGCATGGGTTTATATCTGGGTTTTCTATCCTGTTCCATTGATCTATATTTCTGTTTTTGTGCCAGTACCATACTGTCTTGATTACTGTAGCTTTGTAGTATAGTCTGAAACCAGGAAGCCTGTTTCCTCCAGCTCCATTTTTCTTTCTCAAGATTGCTTTGGCTATTCGGGGTCTTTTGTGTTTCCATACAAATTGTGAAATTTTTTGTTCCAGTTCTGTGAAAAATGCCAGTGGTAGTTTGATAGGGATTGCACTGAATCTGTAGATTGCTTTGGGTAGTATAGTCATTCTCACAATGTTGATTCTTCCAATCCAAAAACATGGTATATCTCTTCATCTGTCTGTATCGTCTTTAATTTCTTTCATCAATGTCTTATAGTTTCTGCATACAGGTCTTTTGTCTCCTTAGGTAGGTTTATTCCTAGGTATTTTATTCTTTTTGTTGCAATGGTAAGTGGGAGTGTTTCCTACATTTCTCTTTAAGAGTTTTCATCATTAGTGTATAGGAATGCAAGAGATTTCTGTGCATTAATTTTGTATCCTGCAACTTTACCAAATTCATTGATTAGCTCTAGTAGTTCTCTGGTAGCATCTTTAGGATTCTCTATGTATAGCATCATGTCATCTGCAAACAGTGACAGTTGTACTTCTTTTTTGATTTGGATTCCTTTTATTTCTTTTTCTTCTCTGATTGCTGTGGCTAAAACTTCCAAAACTCTGTTGAATAATAGTGGTGAGAGTGGGCAACCTTGTCTTGTTCCTGACCTTAGAGGAAATGGTTTCAGTTTTTCACCACTGAGAACGATGTTGGCTGTGGGTTTGTCATATATGGCCTTTATTATACTGAGATAGGTTCCCTCTATGCCTACTTTCTGGAGAGTTTTTATTATTAAATGGGTGTCGAATTTTGTCAAAAGTTTTTCCTGCATCTACTGAGATGATCATATGGCTTTTATCCTTCAATTTGTTAATATGGTGTATCACATTGATTGATTTGCATATATTGAAGAATCTTTGTATTCCTGGGATAGAACCCACTTGATCATGGTGTATGACCCTTTTAATGTGCTAGTATTTTGTTGAGGATTTTTGCATCTATGTTCATCAGTGATAGTGGCCTGTGGTTTTCTTTTGTGTGTGTGTGACATCTTTGTCTGGTTTTGGTATCAGGGTGATGGTGGCCTCATAGAATGAGTTTGGGTGTGTTCCTTCCTCTGCTGTATTTTGGAAGAGTTTGAGAAAGATAGGTGTTAGCTCTTCTCTAAATGTTTGATAGAATTCTCCTGTGAAGCCATCTGGTCCAGAGCTTTTGTTTGTTGGAAGATTTTTAATCACAGTTTCAATTTTAGTGCTTGTGATTTGTCTGTTCATATTTTCTATGTCTTCCTGGTTCAGTCTCGGAAAGTTGTACTTTTCTAAGAATTTGTCCATTTCTTTCAGGTTGTCCCTTTTATTAGCATATAGTTGCTTGTAGTAATCTTTCATGATCCTTTGTATTTCTGCAGTGTCAGTTGTTACTTGTCCTTTTTCATTTCTAATTCTATTGACTTGAGTCTTCTCCCTTTTTTTCTTGATGAGTCTGGCTAATGGTTTATCAATTTTGTTCATCTTCTCAAAGAACCAGATTTTAGTTTTATTGATCTTTGCAACTGTTTCCTTCATTTCTTTTTCATTTATTTCTGATCTGATCTTTATGATTTCATTCCTTCTGCTAACCTTGGGTATTTTTTGTTCTTCTTTCTCTAATTGCTTTAGGTGTAAGGTTAGGTTGTTTATTTGAGATTTTTCTTGTTTCTTGAGGTAGGATTGTATTGCTATAAACTTCCCTTTTGGAACTGCTTTTGCTGCATCCCATAGGTTTTTGGTCATTGTGTTTTCATTGTCATTTGTTTCTAGGTAGTTTTTGATTTCCTCTTTGATTTCTTCAGTGATCTCTTAGTTATTTAGTAGTGTCTTGTTTAGCCTCAATGTGTTTTTTTCCTATAATTGATATCTAGTCTCATAGCATTGTGGTTGGAAAAGATGCTTGATACGATTTCAGTTTTCTTAAATTTACCAAGGCTTGATTTGTGACCCAAGATATGATCTATCCTGGAGAATGTTCCATGAGCACTGGAGAAGAAAGTGTATTCTGTTGTTTTTGGATAGAAAGTCCTATAAATATCAACTAAGTCCATCTTGTTTAATGTGTCATTTAAAGCTGTGTTTCCTTATTTATTTTCATTTTGGATGATGTATCCATTGGTGTAAGTGAGGTGTTAAAGTCCCCTACTATTTTTGTGTAACTGTCGACTTCCCCTTTTATGGCTGTTAGCATTTGTCTTATGTATTGAGGTTCTCCTGTGTTGGGTGCATAAATATTTACAATTGTTATATCTTCTTCTTGGATTGATCCATTGATCATTCTGTGGTGTCCTTCTTTGTCTTTTGTAATAGTCTTTATTTTAATGTCTATTTTGTCTGATATGAGAATTGCTACTCCAACTTTCTTTTGATTTCCATTTGCATGGAATATCTTTTTCCATCCCCTCACTTTCAGTCTGTATGTGTCCCTAGGTCTGAAGTGGGACTCTTGTAGAGAGGATATATATGGGTCTTGTTTTTGTATCTATTCAGACAGTATGTCTTTTGGTTGGAGCATTTAATCCATTTACACTTAAGGTAATTATTAGTGTGTGTGTTCTTATTACCATTTTCTTAATTGTTCTTGGTTTGTTTTTGTAGGTCTTTCCCTTCTCTTGTGTTTCCCGCCTAGAGAAGTTCCTTTAGCATTTGTTGTAAAGCTGGTTTGGAGGTGTTGAATTCTCTCAACTTTTGCTTGTCTGTAAAGGTTTTAATTTCTCCATCAAATCTGATTGAGATTCTTGCTGGTTAGAGTAATCTCGGTTGTAGGTTTTTCCCTTTCATCACTTTAAATATGTCTGCCACCCCTTTCTGGCTTGCAGTTTCTGCTGAAAGATCAGCTATTAACCTTATGGGGATTCCCACCACAGTGGCTCAGGACTGACACCAGGCCGGAGCAGCAGGACCCTGTCTGCCACACAGCTCAGAAGACAAGTGAGACAAAAAGGAAGAAAAAAATAAATAAATGAAAAAATTATTAAAATACAAAAATTTTTTAAAAATAATAAAAAAGGAGAGAGCCACCAAACCAATAAACAAGTCCACCAGTGATAACAAGGGCTAAAAACTAAACTAAAATAAACATAAAAATCAGAAACAAATCAGTCACAGATAGTAAAACTCAAGTGTACAGTTGCTCCCAAAGTTCACTCCCTCAATTTTGGGATGATTTGTTGTCTATTCATGTATTCCACAGATGCAGGGTGCATCAGGTTGATTGTGGAGATTAAATCCGCTGCTCCTGTGGCTGGACACAGAAATTTCCTTTTCTCTTCTTTGTTTGCACAGCTCCTAGGGTTCAGCTTTGGTCTTGGCCCCATCTCTGCGTATAGGTCATCTTCAGGCATCTGTTCCCGCCCAGACAGGACGGAGTTAAAGCAGCAGCTGATTAGGGAGCTCTTGCTTACTCAGACCAAGGGGGAGGGAGGGGTAAGGTAGTTATAATTGGAATGCAGTGCAAGCCTGCAGCGGCAGAGGCCAGCATAACATTGCAACAGCCTGAGTCGCACCATTTGTTCTCCTGGGGTACTTGTCCCTGGATCACGGAACCCTGGCAGTGGCGGGCTACACAGGCTCCTGTGGGGGTTGGTGGTGTGGATAGTGACCTGTGCTTGCACACAGGATTGTTGGTGGCTGCAGCAGCAGCCTTAGCGTCTCATGTCTGTCTCTGGTGTCCATGCTGATAGCCGTGGCTTGCGCCCATCTCTGGAGCTCGTTTAGGCAGTGCTCTGCCTTCTGTGGGCAGCGGGGAAGGAATCCCCTTTCCTCAAACACCCCAAAACAATGGTCTCTCACCTCTTAGGCAGTTCCAGACTTTTTCCTGGCCTCCCTCCCAGCTAGCTGTGGTGCACTAGCCGCCTTTAGGCTGTGTCCACGCAGCCAACCCCAGTCCTCTCCCTGGGATCTGACCTCTGAAGCCCGAGGCTCAGCTCCCAGCCCCCACCCACCCCGGCGGGTGAGCAGACAAGCCTCTCAGGCTGGTGAGTGCTGGTTGGCACCAGTCCTCTGTGCGGGAATCTCTCCGCTTTGCCCTCCACACCCCAGTTGCTGAGCTCACCTCCGCGGCCCCGAAGCTCCCCGCTCCGCCTCCCGCAGTCCCCACCCGCGAAGGGGCTTCCTAGTGTGTGGAAACCTTTCCTCCTTCACAGCTCCCTCTCCAAGGGGCAGGTCCCGTCCCTATTCTTTTGTCTCTGTTTTTTCTTTTCTCTTTTACCCTACCCAAGCATGTGGGGATTTTCTTGATAAATAAATAAACAAATGTTCATTTTGGCATTATTGAGTTTCACCTTCCACGATGGATGCATTCACACTGCTCCAGTGGTGGAGAGTGAGTTCTGACCATGGTTGACTCAGTGAGGAGAGAGCTCAAAACTTGAACGATTACATCTTTATATAATTAGGGGTTGTATGTTTGTCTTCTCTATTATAAAGATTGTGAGCTCTGAGGGACTGCATCTTATTCCTGCATGACCAGGGCCTCTTACAATGCTAGCAAAGAGCAAGAAAAATATTTGAATGAATAAATGGACTCAGTTATCCCAGATGTTGTTTTGTAGATTGGCACTTCCTGAAGAAACGGGAAAAGGTTTGAGAAAGAGTTCAGGAGTGGGCCTCTGAGATGGAAAAAACGATTCACGTGAGAATGTGAGCTTATGACAGGACAGATGAATGGTGAGGCTTGCCCTCTGGGTGGAAACTGAGGAGAACAATGAGAAAGGCCTTCCTGAGACTAACCAGCCTTCAAGTTGGTTTTGTGTGAGGCTGTTTCCTTGTTGATGCAGTGGAAGCCTGGGTGACTTAAGAAGTGACGTGATATCTGCTCCCCTTAACCTTGCCACGTACTTTGACTATTGCTCAGGCCTCCAGATAGAAGGTTGGTAAAGAGTTATTTTGGACCTCAGCAAAGTCCAACCCCTGATAGGTGGAGAAGGTGTGATTGGACCTGTAACGCAGAGGACGCAGTCCTTATTCACCTGGGCTTGCAGTCTTGCAAAGGGGCTTGGTGCCATTAGACGGTGGTCCATTGAGAGATGTGGAGGACCTTCCTGCTTGTTCACATCCTCCTACCAGACTCCTTTATGGACCAGGTCCAATCCTTCTCCATAAAGTCTTCCTTCCAGCCTTCATAGGCCTCTCTCCTCTCAACTCCCAGTAGACCTCATATTTATAGCTCTCACTGTAACCTGTAGAATATTCTTTATCAGTTTTCTGGGGAGATATGTATATATCTTATATAAATATACATGTCTTCAGTTAGATTGTAAATTAACTAAGGTCTAGAGATCACATAGGTTTCTTGTCTCCCCATGGTTCATAGAATGGTGCTAACTAGGAATGTAACTGATACCCCAAAATACTCTTTGAAATGAAAAATATATTTTTTAAATTCAGGACTGTAAAGAGATTGAAGGAGAACGATTTATTTCTCAGAGAAGAAAGCTTTTAGTGAAGAATGTCTCGACAGAGGATGGAGGGAACTATGCGTGTCAAGCCACGCTCACATACGCAAAGAAGCAGCACACTGTTTTAAATAGCATTTCTGTGAACATCAGTAAGTACACTCTTACCCATCACCTTGACTGCCTCTTGGCTTTGTGTGAGAGGTTGGCTTTGGGCAGAAGGGATTCCCGATCTTGATTTTCCTGAGGGTTAGCAGTCCCTCAAACACGTCATTATTAGAATCAGAGGGTAAGAAGAGTGGGGCGAAAGGGCATGGGCTGTTTAGTTTTCTCATCTGAAAAAAAGGAAGACTAAAATTCTTGGTTTATTCATGAAAATTAAATGAGATCATGTCTATGGAGTAGCACCCAGGGTGCCTGGTGAAGTATAGGTATTCAGTAAAGGGCAGAGACATGAATACCTCAATGATCTTATGCTCTAGTCTTACACTGGTGGCTGAGGGAATTCTTTGTAAGATGGAATTTCAAAGGCAAAATGAAGAATACCTTAAGAGATCATTGAGTCCAATAATCTGTATTTTATATCATTGCAATAAATGTTTATTTATAATCTGTTATATGCCAAAAATTGTTATAACCTATAATTAAAAAATTTTAAAAAATTCTTTCTTGTATTGAGAAGCTCTCAGCCTGGTTGTAGTGGTGCTAGAAATGTAAATGGATCATCTTAACATTATGTGGTAAGGAGAGTGTTATAGACAGTGTCCAGGGGAGCAGGAAAAAAATCAGAAGTAGCTGCATAGGTGGCAAGTAAATAAATGGTCTTAGAAGCTTTCCAAGAGGAAATGTCTTCTCAGCTGAATTTTGAAGGACGAGCAAGGTTTACAGAAGTAAAGAAGAGGGAGGAGGGGCAGAGAGAAGTGTCTAAGGCAAAGCATGGAAGTGTCTACCATGATAGTTTATGTTGGATCTAAAAGTAATTTTGTTAGAGCATAAAAAGCTGTGAGCTGAGGAGTGGTGGGAACTGAAGTCATGGAGTTAAACGGGAAAGGTCAAGGGGGCTGATTATACGCAGGTTTTACCATGAAGCGCTGAAGAGCCCTTGGATGAGTGTAAATGCAGAGCCACGAGGCTGCATTTGTGATGGATGAGATCAGTCCTAAGATGGTTTGAGCAGGAGTTGAAGAGGGTCTTGAGGCCCGGAGACCACTTAGGAGGCTGCTGCAGCATCTGGATGTAACCATCTGAACTTCGCTGGAAGTGGTAGGAGATTCTTCTTCAGGCAGTAATTTAGTGACCCTTTACTGAGTGCCCATCAAGGTCAGGTCCTGTGCTGGGCAGGGAGAACATGATGGTGAGGAAAACAGCCATGACTGCTGCTTGGATGGAGCTTTGAAGTCTGAGCAGAAAGGAAAATGTGATATCAAACAGACAAGGATCTGTTGAGAGGGAAGTGGGTCAGGGAAAGCTTCCCAAGAATAGTGATGCTGATGGTCAGGAAGCATAAACTGCTGAAACGAGTGAGATTTTTCTAGACTGAGGGGGCAGCCAAAGTGAAGGCCCTACAACAAGTCAGCCCATGGTATGTCTGAAGGATGGGAAGCAGGTAGGTTGGTGGGATGATGCTGAATAAGGGAGATCACAGTAGGTAAAGAGGTTGGAGAAGTAGCCAGGGGCCAACGTTAGGTAGGAACATTCAGTCCAATGTGGGAAGCAAGGATTTTCTCCTAAGAACAATGGGAAGCAGCCCGAGCAGTTGAGAGCAGGAGAGTAGCATATGGTGTAACATGTTTCTGAGAGCTCACTGTGGCCACTGTGCACAGAATGATCCCTATAGATAAGAATGGCAGTTAGGAGGCAGGTGCAGAAATGCAGGTGAGACATCAGGTAGGTGCAGAAATGCAGGTGAGACTTCGGGTAGGCACAGGTGGATGGACTCCAGGCATTCAAGGAGGTAAAATCCACAGGTCTTGGTGTCAGATTGAATGTGGGGTGAGAGATATGGCAAGATCCAGGAAGCTAGGCCTTTTGGATGGTGATACGATTCAAGGAAAAAAGATAACTCTGGAGGAAAACTGGATTTAAGAGTGAGATCATGAGTTTGGTCATGGGTGAGCTGAGTACTTGGTGACTTGAGATGTCAAGTAGGTCATGGCCTATATGGGTCTGGAGCTTAGAGTTACACCTTGCAAAGTCATTGAACTTTAGACGGTAATTGAAGAGGTGAATGTGAATGAGAGTGCCTAGGGAAAGAGTAGAGAGTAGAAAATAGGGTTTAGGTGTAAAGAAAGAGGCACAGACTGAGAAATGCTAAGAGGTAAAGTTAGTTTGGCTGGGTGATGATCATATGAAGAGGGTGGGAGGAAAGCTGTTACTTAGAATGACATCTAGATTTTCTATGTGTGTGATTGAGTGGGAGATGGTATATTAACTGGCTGGAGATGACTTCTGTTTGGGACATACAGTAAGTCCCCTACATAAGAACAAGTTCCATCCCAAGAGCATGTTTGTAGGTCCAACAAAGTTAACTTAGGTACCCAACTAACACAATCGGCTATATAGTACTGTACTGTAATAGGTTTATAATAATTTTCACAAAAATAATACATAAAAAACAAACACACAAAATAAAGAAAACATTTTAAATCTTACAGTACAGTACCTTGAAAAGTACAGTTGTACAGTACGAGAGCTGGCATACAGGGGCTGGCATCGCGTGAACAGGAAAGTACCAGCTACATCACCGCTGCTTTTACACTTGCTTCTGGACATCCTGGGCTTGAAATAAAGATACTCTACTCTATACAGTCCTGTACAGTAAAGTACACAAAAGCACAACCACTTGTAGAGGATGCACACATGTGACAATGTATGCCAGACACATGAACTAACTTATGTGGACACACAAACGCAAGTTAGCATCTTTGAAAGTTCACAACTTGAAGGTTTGTATGCAGAGGCCTTACTGTACTGAATTTGAATACTTTGTAGAATGTGCAAATATTATTGCCACCATAAAGGACATACGGTTTTGCATTTTTATAGCTTCCCTCTTATAACTTTTTCACCTCGCACCCCAAGTGGAGAGGAGAAATGTGGGATCCAGAGGGTGATTGCTAAATATTGGTAGACAAATGGGGGAGGGAAGGTGTGGAGAAAGACAAAGGGGTGGGGAGTCAATACAAGGAAGGCAGTTATAAAGTCGGGGAGAGGGATGAAAAAGCTGAAGAATAAGGAAGGTCTGCGAAGAATATGGACTTAGCAGGGTTGGAGGATGGAGTGGAACTGAGGACAGACCATTAGGGTCACTGTTTCTTTCTGTCTAGGACCCAGGCCAGAGCTTTGCTTATCACCACTGCTTAAGACGTGTACTGAATGACTAGGCAATGAGAATTTATTACACAATCTCATCAGTTTATCTTTATGTCAAATATATAATGATGGTGTGAACTCTCTTAGTAGCCCAGCTTTTAGATTTTCCCCTTAGCAATTCAATTATTTCTGGTTGAAAAATATGCACTTATGGAGTGATATTTTGTCACATCATGAGTATTGTTTTTTCTTGACCAATGTTTATTGAAGGTCTGCTCAGTACCATGTTCTCTTTATGTTATTATTGCATTCAAGTAGTTGGGAATGTTTCTAATACAATTTCATGTCGGTATGATTTCTTAGCAGAAAAAGTGGGAAACGGAAGAAGAATCCCTAAGATCATTTATCCAAAAAATAATTCAATTGAAGTAAAACTTGGTGAGTAAACTTATTGAAGCCACTGAAATCCTAAGGGCAGGAATCAGTAAGTCCACACATCTTTGTGAATGTTTTTGAATTTCAGGAATGAAGACAAATCCCATACAGGTGTATCCAGTTTCCAGCTTTGGATATACCTGAGTTCATCAGGAGAGGTATCAAAATAAAAAATCACAGAGCAGAAGGCTGGGGAGGTTGTGCTATGAAAGGTCTAGCTGCAATCACTATGGGTCTGGAGGATTACTGTAAATCTGTTCACGCAAAGACAAAACCTTCCTGAAAGACATGATATGTAATATCAAACTACTATTAAGTAATGTTGATCAAGAGTCCTGGGTTATATTATCTCACACTAGGAAGGATATGAAAGGAGTAGGGGAAGTTATCATGTTATTTTCCTTATTTTACATAGGAAGGGATCAATAAACACTGCCTCAGTTTGTGATCTAAGTGGAGAAAAAGGGACTCAAATAATTTTTTAAAATTTAAAGGTAATCACTAGTAAGGTAAAAATGTGTTGAGTACTTTCTAAAGAAAAAATAAATTAAACAAAGTTTTTATTAAAAGACAGATGCTTGGGACTTCCCTGGTGTTGCAGTGGTTAAGAATCCTCCTGCCAATGCAGTGGACACAGGTTCAATCCATGGTCTGGGAAGATCCCACATGTCATGGGGCAACTAAGCCCGTGTGCCACATCTACTGAGCCTGAGCTCTAGAGCCTGTGAGCCACAACTGCTGAGCCCACGCTGTACAACTACTGAAGCCCACCCGCCTAGAGCCCATGCTCCACAACAAGAGAAGTCACTGCAATGAGAAGCCCATGCACCACAACGAAAAGTAGCCCGCACTCGCCGCAACTAGAGAAAGCCTGCATGCAGCAACAAAGAGCCAACGCAACCAAAAAATTAAAAAATTAAAAAAAAAAAAGGCAGATGTTCAGGTTGAGTCAAATATTAAAATCCAATTATATGCTCTCCTCAAAATACACAGATCTAAAAATACATGTCCTAGAAGATTAAAAATCAGTGCATAAGCAAGATATGCATAAGATTTGCATGCAATAGCAATACAAAGAAATCAGATTCACAATATTAATCTTTCAATCTGATAATATATCTTTCAATGCAAAAATTAAATGACAAATTGAATCATTTTATACTAATAAAAATTATCCTTCCCCAAATAAAAATGTTTGTGTCAAATAGCCATGCATCAAAATAAAATATATAAAGCTAAACTCTCAGAAATACAAGGACAATACAACAAGACAGTACAATAGTTTCAGTTATAGTGGGAGATTTTAACATACTCTGGCTTTGACAAATTTGCTAGTCAAATAAGGATCTAAAATACTCTAGTAATATATTAAGAATAATGTATTTAATGGATAGCACTCATAAGCATCTGTGAAAAACTCAGAGACCCAGAAAAGGAAATTATACAGACCACGTGGTATAATCCCCATGTAGGTAATCTAGAAATTTACAGCTAAAGTCAAAACAATGATAAACCCAACAAAAAATAAATCCACTAATTAAAAAAAATAAGCAACAACAAATTTAGCTTCTAAGTATTTACTTTCTTGGTTAGATTAAGCCAAAGCCATTGGTACAGAATATTTAGAAAATAATGGCAGAGACAACATATCAAATTTCATGGAATGTGACCAATGGTGAGTTCTAAACATGTATCTTTAAATATCATTATGATTAATAATAAGTGTAGAAAACATTAAAATCCATAATCTAACCATTTAACTCTATAAAAAAGAACAACTAAACAACTCCATGGAAGGAAATAAAAAAGATAGGCATAAAAAATTATAAAGTTATTATAAGGAAAACAACCAACAAATAGAATTGATAAATTCCAGAGTTGGTTCTGGGATAGAAGGGTTGGGGCGGGGGTGGGGTGGAATAGACAAAGAAGATAGAGGAACCTCCAGCAAATCTAATCCCTCCAATGCAGAGAAACTCAAACATTAAAGACAGAAATGAGAAAGCTTACAAGGCAACACATGGAAAGGAGATGAAATCTACTGAATACTTAAAAGGCTCTGGACCCACATGTTTCAAGGAGAGTTCTTTAGTTCTTTTGAACTTGCAAAGAAATAATAATGCCCATAATAAAAGATAGTTGTCTACATATCACTCACCATGTGAATACCCTAGTGGATTTCATAAACACCTAGAAAGGATAAACATACCTGTTATTAACTCTCTTAATTAACTTTGTTCCCCTCTCCTGTCTTTGAAAATTCTAGACATTGTGTTTAGATAATTAGAAAGAAAATATAAGCCATGAGAGAGGAAGATAATCATATAACTATTAAATAAATTTAAAATCTTTCCACAAACAAAATTCCAGATTCAGTTGGTTTTACTGGTGAATTCTACAAAACATTTAATAAAGAGATAACTCAATTTTCAACAAATTGTTTCAGAGAGAAGTAAAAGAGGAAATAGTCCTTATCTCATTTTATAAGGTCAGGAAAACCTTGACACCCAAACCCAACAAGGACATTATTAATTTTTTTAAAATATATTTTTGGTTGTATTGGGTCTTCATTGCTGTGCACAGGCTTTCTCTAGTTGCAGCAAGCTGGGGCTACTCTTCACTGTGGTGCATGGGCTTCTCACTGCGGTGGCTTCTCTAGTTGTGGAGCATGAGCTCTAGGCGTGCAGGGTTCAGTAGTTGTAGCGCACAGGCTCAGTAGTTGTGGCTCACGGGCTGTAGAAAACAGGCTCAGTAGTTGTGGTGCATGGGCTTAGTTTCTCTGTGGCATGTGGGATCTTCCTGGACCAGGGATTGAACTTGTGTCCCCTGCATTGGCAGGTGGATTCTCAACTACTGCACTACCTGGGAAGTCCAGGACATTATTACAAAGGAAAATTTCAGGCCGACTCTCATTCATAAACACAGATGAAAAATGTAAGCAAATTAATTTTAACAACATGCATAAAGGACTAAATTGGGGTTATACGGAGCAGTACAAAGTTGTTTCATATTAGATAATTCACTCTTTTATTTTGCATAAACAAACTAAAGGAGAAAAATAATACACTTACCTTATAGATACAGAAAAGTCATTTAGAAAACTCGAACTAGGAATTCATTATTTAAAAAAAAACAACTCTTTTATTAAGAATAGAAGGGAATGTCCTTAATCTATTTTTAAAAACCTATAGAAACAACACAGTCAAGACTGAATTATTGAACACTTTTTCTTTGTTTTGAGGAAGAAGACAGTCAAAATCTTAACAGATTTTGTTGTTTGTAGAATTTGATATATTGATTATAACATTGGTATGAAAACTCAAAGATTGAATAATAGTTAAGAGACTTTCACTGAAGAAGAACTGAATGGGAGGATGAGTGACACCAGATTTCAAGATTTGCTAAAAAGCTGTGGTAATTTAGACACTCTAGTCCTGGTATGAGGATCGACAATAGAACAGAATTGAAGGCCCAGAAATAGATCCATGCATGCAAAGCACTTGGTTTTGACAAAGATGCCACTACAGAGGAATAGGGAAAGTGCAGTCTTCTCAATAAATGGTCCTAGACAATTAGATGTAATATAGAATAAGACAAAACTTTCCCCCTTTCTCGTGCCTTTTATAAAAATAATTTCAAGTGAATTGTAGACTGAAATATGAAAGTCAAAACCACACATTTCTAGAAAAATACCTTTATAATTTGGGGTAAGGAAAGATTAAAAAAATGAAGAACATACAAATTACTTGTATTGAAGGAAAAAATTGGTAAGTGAGGCTACATTAGAAATAAGAGCTTCTGTTTATTCATAGAGTGGAAAGACAAGCCACAGAGTGGAAGAAGATACTTGAAATAAGTGAGCGAAGGTCTTGTATGCAGGATCTAGCCCAAGCTCCTCCGAAATAATGAGAAGAAGGCCACCTGGTAGGAGGACAGACAGACCACTTGGACAGACAGCTCAAGTAGAGGATATCAACACAGCCAGTAAAAAGGTTCAAAAGGTGCTCAATCAGGTGCAATCTAGGGAGATGTAACTTAAATTCACTAGGTGATATCAGGACACATACATAAAGATGGCTAAAGTAAATAGACTGACAATCCCAGGCATCATGGAGTCTGTGCAGTAACAGGAACTCTCACACTGCTGATGGAAGTGTCAGGTGGTACAACTATTAGAAAACAGCTTGGCATGTCATTTCAAGTTGGAGCTAGGCATAATCTATGATCTCCCAATTTTACTGGTAGATAATTCTGTACACTCATCATGTACACAGGTGTGTATACATGAGGTATATACACATGTGACCTGGTAGACATGCAGAAGAGAAGAGAGTTCAAATAGGCCATAGGCATAGGAGGTAAATAATAGAAACCATGCCAGTGCGTATATAGCAACAGTAAGAGAAATGAATCAGAACTAGTATGTTGGAGACCTTCAAGATGGTGGCGGCATAAGATGTGGAGATCACCTTCCTCCCCACAAACACATCAAAAATACATCTATGTGTGGAACAGCTCCTACAGAACACCTACTGAATGCTGGCAGAAGACCTCAGACTTCCAAAACGGCAAGAAAATCCCCACGTACGTGGGTAGGGCAAAAGAAAAAAGAAAAAAAAGAGACAAAAGAATAGGGATGGGACCTGCACATCTGGGAGGGAGCTGTGAAGGAGGAAAAGTTTCCACACACTAGGAAGCCCCTTCGTGGGCAGAGACTGCGGGTGGCGGAGGGGGGAAGCTTTGGAGCCTCAGAGGAGAGCGCAGCCACCAGGGTGCGGAGGGCAAAGCGGAGAGATTCCCGCACAGAGGATCAGTGCCAACCGGCACTCACCAGCCTGAGAGGCTTGTCTGCTCACCCGCTGGGGCGGGCGGGGCTGGGAGCTGAGGCTCGGGCTTCGGTCGGAGCGCAGGGAGAGGACTGGGGTTGGCTGTGTGAACACAGCCTGAAGTGGCTAGTGCGCCACAGCTAGCCGGGAGGGAGTCCGGAAAAAAGTCTGGACCTGCCGGAGAGGCAAGAGACCATTGTTTTGGGGTGCATGAGGAGAGGGGCTTCCTGCTCCGTGAGCCTGCAGACAGCAAAGCACTGCCTAAGGGAGCTCCAGAGATGAGCACGAGCCGCAGCTATCATCTTGGATGCCAGAGGCGGGCACAGACTGCTACCTCTGCCACCACTGCCATCAAGAGTCCCGTGTGCAAGCACAGGTCACTACCCACACCCTCAAAGGAGCCTATGCAGCACACCACTGCCAGGATCCTGTGATCCAGGGTCAACTTCCCCAGGAGAACACATGGCGCACCTCAGGCTGTTGCAACATCACGCTGCCCTCTGCCACCACAGGCACTCCCAGCATCCCAAGTGTGACTACCATACCCCAGGCCTGAGTGAGCAAGAGAGCCCTAATCAGCCACTGCTTTAATCCTGTCCTGTCTGGGCGGGGAACAGATGCCTGAGGGTGACTTACACGCAGAGGCGGGGCCAAAACCAAAGCTGAACCCCAGGATCTGTGCAAACAAAGAAGAGAAAGGAAATCTCACTGTGCAGTCTCAGGAGCAGTGGACTAAATCCCCACAATCAGCTTGGTAAACCCTGCATGTGTGGAATACCTGGATAGACAATGAGTGTTCCCAAAATTGAGGTGGGGGACATTGGGGGCAACTGTGGACTCGGGGTTTGCTTTCTGCATTTGATTTGTTTTTCGTTTTATGTTTATCTTAGTTTAGTTTTTAGTGTTTGTTTTCATCTGTAGGTTTGTTTATTGGTTTGGTTGCTCTCTTCCTTTTTTTTTTTTTCTCTTTTTCTGAGTGTCTGTGTGTATGTTTCTTTGTGTGATTTTGTCTGTTTAGTTTTGCTCTTACCGTTTGTCTTGGGGTTCTGTCTGTTCAGAGTTTTTTTGTTTTTTTTTCTTTTTGTGAGTGTGTGTGTGTGTGTGTGTGTGTGTGTGTGTATGTTTCTGTGATTTTATCTGTTTAGTTTTGCTTTTATAATTTGTTTTGGGGTTCTGTCTGTTCTTTTTTTTTTTTTTTTTTTAACCTTCCTTTTCATCTGTGCTGTGAGGCTAGCAGGGTCTTGGTGCTCTGGCTGGGTGTTGGGCCTGGACCTCCGAGGTGGGAGAGCTGTGTCCAGGATGTTGGACAACCAGAGACCACCCAGCCCCATGTAATATTAATTGGTGAGAGCTCTCCCAGAGATCTGTCTCAACACTAAAACCAAGCTCCATCCAATGGCCAGCAAGCCCCAGTGCTGGACATCCCATGCCAAACAACTAGCAAGACAGGAACATAACCCCACCCATTAGCAGACAGGCTGCCAAAAGTCATACTAAATTCACAGACCACCCAAAACACACCACTGGACACGGCCCTGCCCACCAGAAAGAGAAGATTCAGCCCACCCACCAGAACACAGACACCAGTTCCCCCCACAAGGAAGCCTACACAAGCCACTGAACCAACCTCACCCACCAGAAACAAGAGGAGCTACGAACCTGCAGGCTGTGAAAAGGAGACCCCAAACACAGTAAGTTAAAATAAATGAGAAGACAGAGAAATATGCAGCAGATGAAGGAGCAAGGTAAAAACCCACCTGACCAAATATATGAAGAGGAAATAGGCAGTCTACCTGAAAAATAATTCAGAGTAATAATACTAAAGATGATCGAAAATCTCAGAAATAGAATGGAGAACATACAAGAAATGTTTAACAAGGAATTAGAAGAACTAAAGAGCAAACAAGTAATGATGAACAACACAATAAATAAAATTAAAAATAGAAGGAATCAATAGAATAACTAAGGCAGAAGAATGGATAAGTTACCTGGAAGACAGAATAGTGGAAATAACTGCTGCAGAGCTGAATAAAGAAAAAATAATTGAGGACAGTCTCAGAGACCTCTGGGACAACATTAAAAACACCAACATTCAAATTATAGGGGTCCCAGAAGAAGAGAAAAAGTAAGGGTCTGAGAAAATATTTGAAGAGATTATTGAAAACTTCCCTAATATGGGAAAGGAAATAGTCAATCAAGTCCAGGAAGCACAGAGAGTCCCATACAGGATAAACCCAAGGAGAAACATGCCAAGACACATATTAATCAAACTATCAAAAATTATATACAAAGAAAAAATATTAAAAGCAGCAAGGGAAAAGCAACAAATAACATACAAGGGAATTCCCATAAGGTTAATAGCTGATCTTTCAGCAGAAACTCTGCAAGCCAGAAGGGGGTGGCAGGACACATTTAAAGTGATGAAAGGGAAAAAATCTACAACCAAGATTACCCTACCCAGCAAGGATCTCATTCAGATTTGATGGAGAAATTAAAACCTTTACAGACAAGCAAAAGGTAAGAGAATTCAGCACCACCAAATCAACTTTACAACAAATGGTAAAGGAACTTCTCTAGGAGGGAAACACAGAGAAGGAAAAGACCTACAAAAACAAACCCAAAACAATTAAGAAAGTGGTCATAGGAAAATACATATAGATACTTACCTTAAATGTAAATGGCTTATATGCTCCAACCAAAAGACACAGACTATCTGAATGGATACAAAAACAAGACCCATATATATGCTGTCTACAAGAGACCCACTTCAGACCTAGGGACACATACAGACTGAAAGTGAGGGGATGGAAAAAGGTATTCCATGCAAATGGAAATCAAGAGAAAGCTGGAGTAGCAATACTCATATAAGAAAAAATAAACTTTAAAATAAAGACTATTACAAGAGACAAAGAAGGACACTACATAATGATCAAGGGATCAATCCAAGAAAAATATATAATTGTAAATATTTATGCACCCAACATAGGAGCACCTCAATACATAAGACAAACGCTAACAGACATAAAAGGGGAAATCGACAGTAATACAATAGTAGTAGGGGACTTTAACACCTCACTTACACCAATGGACACATCATCCAAAATGAAAATAAATAAGGAAACACAGCTTTAATGACACATTAGACTGGATGGACTTAATTGGTATTTATAAGACATTCCATCCAAAATCAACAGAATACACTTTCTTCTCAATTGCTCATGGCACATTCTTCAGGATAGATCATATCTTGGGTCCCAAATCAAGCCTTGGTAAACTTAAGAAAATTGAAATCGTATTAAGGATCTTTTCCGACCACAATGCTATGATACTAGATATCAATTACAGGAAAAAAATCTGTAAAAAATACAAACACGTGGAGGCTAAACAAGACACTACTAAATAACCAAGAGATCACTGAAGAAATCAAAGAGGACATCAAAAAATACCTAGAAACAAATGACAGTGACAACATGATGACAGAAAACCTATGGGCTGCAGCAAAAGCAGTTCTAAGAGGGAAGTTTATAGCAATACAATCCTACCTCAAGAAACAAGAAAAGATCTCAAATAAACAACCTAACCTTACACCTAAAGCAATTAGAGAAAGAAGAACAAAACAACCCCAAAGTTAGCAGAGTGAAAGAAATCATAAAGATCAGATCAGAAATAAATGAAAATGAAATGAAGAAAACAATAACAAACATCAATAAAACTAAAAGCTGGTTCTTTGAGAAGATAAACAAACTTGATAAACCATTACCCAGACTCATCAAGAAAAAAGGGAGAAGATTGAAATCAATAGCATTAGAAATGAAAAAGAAGTAACATCTGACACTGAAGAAATACAAAGGATCATGAGAGACTACTACAAGTAACTATATGCTAATAAAAGGGACAACCTGGAAGAAATGGACAAATTTTTAGAAAAGTACAACCTTCCAAGACTGAACCAGGAAGAAATAGAAAAAATGAACAGACCAATCACAAACACTGAAATTGAAACTGTGATTAAAAATCTTCCAACAAACAAAACCCAGGACCAGATGGCTTCACAGGTGAATTCTATCAAACATTTAGAGAAGAGCTAACACCCATTCTTCTCAAACTCTTCCAAAAAATTACAGAGGAAGGAACACTCCCAAACTCATTCTATGAGGCCACCATCACACTGATAACAAAACAAGACAAAGGTGTCACAAAAAAGAAAACTACAGGCCAACATCACTGATGAACATAGATGCAAAAATCCTCAATAAAATATAAGCAAACAGACTCCAACAGCACATTAAAAGTATCATACACCATGACCAAGTGTGGTTTATCCCAGGAATGCAAGGATTTGCAATAAATGCAAATCAATCAATTTGATACGCCATATTAACAAATTGAAAGATAAAAACCGTATGATAATCTCAATAGTTGCAGAAAAAGCTTTTGACAAAATTCAACACCCATTTACGATTAAAACTCTCCAGAAAGTGGACATAAAGGGAACTTACCTCAACATAATAAAGGCCAGATATGACAAACCCACAGCCAACATTGTTCTCAATGGTGAAAAACTGAAACCATTTCCTCTAAGATCAGGAACGAGACAAGGATGTCCACTCTCACCTCTCTTATTCAACATAGTTTTGGAAGTTTTATCCATGGCAATCAGAGAAGAAAAAGAAATAAAAGGAATACAGATTGGAAAAGAAGAAGTAAAACTGTCACTGTTTGCAGATGACATGATACTATACATAGAGAATCCTAAAGATGCTACCAGAAAACTACTAGAGCTAATCAGTGAATTTGGTAAAGTTGCAGGATAAAAAATTAATGCACAGAAATCTCTTGCATTCCTATACACTAAAAATGAAAAATCTTAAAGAGAAATTAAAGAAACACTCCTATTCACCACTGCAACAAAAAGAATAAAATACCCAGGAATAAACCTACCTAAGGAGACAAAAGATCTGTATGCAGAAAACTACAACACTGATGAAAAAAATTAAACACAATACAAACATGGATAAATATACCGTGTTCTTGGATTGGAAGAATTAATATTGTGAAAATGACTGTATTACCCTAATCAATCTACAGATTTAGTGTAATCCCTATCAAAATACCAATGGCATTTTTCACAGAACTAGAAAAAAAAAATTTCACAGTTTTTATGGAAACAAAAAGACCCCGAATAGCCAAAGCAATCTTGAGAAAGACAAATGGAGTGGGAGGAATCAGGCTCCCTGACTTCAGACTATACTGCAAAGCTACAGTAATCAAGACAGTATGGTACTGACACAAAAATGGAAATATAGATCAATGGTACAAGATAGAATGCCTAGAGATAAACCCACACACATATGGTTACCTTATCTTTGTTAAAGGAGGGAAGAATACACAATGGAGAAAAGACAGCCTCTTCAGTAAGTGGTGCTGGGAAAACTGGATGGCTACATGTAAAAGAATGAAATTAGAATACTTCCTAACCCCGTACACAAAAATAAACTCAAAATGGATTAAAGACCTAAATGTAAGGCCAGACACTATCAAACTCTTAGAGGAAAACATAGGCAGAACATTCTATGATGTAAATCACAGCAAGATCCTTTTTGACCTTTCTCCTAGAGTAATGGAAATAAATAAATAAATAAATGGGACCTAATGAAACTTAAAATGTTTGCACAGCAAAGGGAACCATAAACAAGATGAAATGACAACCCTCAAAATGGGAGAAAATATTTGCAAGCAAAGCAATTGACAAAGGATTAATCTCCAAAATATGCAAGGAGCTCATTCAGCTCAATATCAAAAAATGAAACAACCCAATACAAAAATGGACAGAAAACCTAAACAGACATTTCTCCAAAGAAGATATGCAGATTGTCAACAATCACATGAAAGGGTGCTCAATGTCACTAATCATTAGAGAAATGCAAATCAAAACCACAATGAGGTATCACCTCACAGCGGTCAGAATGGCCATCAACAAAAATTCTACAAACAATAAATCCTGGAGAGGGTGTGGAGAAAAGGGAACCCCCTTGCACTATTGGTGGGAATGTAAATTGATACAGCCACTATGGAGAACAGTATGGAGGTTCCTTAAAAAACTAAAAATAGAACTACCATATGACCCAGCAATCCCACTACTGGGCATATACCCTGAGAAAACCATAATTCAAAAAGATACATGCACCAAATGTTCACTGAATTTACAATAGCCAGGACATGGAAGCCACCTAAGTGTCCATCGACAGATGAATGGATAAAGATGTGGCACATATATTCAATGGAATATTACTCAGGCGTAAAAAGAAATGAAATTGAGTTATTTGTAGTGAGGTAGATGGACCTAGAGTCTGTCATACAGAGTGAAGTAAGTCAGATAAAGAAAAACAAATACAGTGTGCTAACACATATATGGAATCTAAAACAAAAATGGTTCTGATGAACCTAGGGGCAGGACAGGAATAAAGATGCCAACGTAGAGAATGAACTTGAGGACATGGGGAGGGGAAAGGGTAAGCTGAGACAAACTGAGAGTGGCATGGACATATATACACTACAAAATGTAAACTAGATAGCTAGTGGGAAGTAGCCGCATAGCACAGGGAGATCAGCTCAGTGCTTTGTGACCACCTAGAGGGGTGGGATAGGGAGAGTGGGAGGGAGACGCAAGAGGGAGGGGATATGGGGTAATATGTATACATATAGCTGATTCACTTTGTTATACAGCAGAAACTAACAGAACAGTGTAAAGCAATTATACTCCAACGAAGATGTAAAAAAAAAAACAAAAACCTAGTATGGTCCATTGTCTGTATGGACTATGGTGACAGCATGGGTGTCATGCAACAGCATGGGTGAGCGTCACCAACTAAACATAGTTCATTGGAAGCCAGGGTTCAGGGATGAGTAAGAAGTGATAAAATATAAAATAAGGAAAGCAAGTGGGGGGCTTCTGGGGTTTTGGCAATATACTATTTTCTTGGTGAGGTGAAGGTGATATGGATCTTTTATTTTTAATAATTCAGTAACTTTACACTTATACTCTATACTTTTTACCATAACTGTGTTATATTTTACAAATTAAAAAAAAAAAAACAATACCACCTAGAGTAAAGAAACTTAAAGTAGACTGTTAGAAGTACAGTAATTTTTTACGTGTAGTAAATAGATTGAATTTATTAGTCTTTGGGGGCAAAATAAGATGAAATTTAAATTTATTTAATATGATTTTTGAATGCGTGTGGTGGCAGGATAAAGAGAAGAGGGAAAGGGTAGGGGTCATAAATGCTGAAGTAGAAATATATCACTGGATTCGGAATTAGGAATCCAGTCACATCTCGTTCCTTCCTCTAATGTGTGACCTTGGGCAAAGCACTTGATCTGTCTGAACCTCAGTGTTCTCATCTATAAGATGGGGATAATAGCTCTGCCCTTTTTCTGCCCTGTAGGAGTGTCTGAAAGATAAGAAGACTGAATGAGAATACATGTGCGAAATACTTTGTAAACTTTGTAAACTTTGCTAAGTTTACTGAGAGTAGAAACAGTATGTGTGCCCCTGATATTGTGGGAAAATTGGTCTGAAGCTGGTGACGTTTGACAGCTTATTCCTGTCTCTGTACAATAAGCATCCTGGAAGATCATGTGTCCTTGTCATCTCCATCCAGAGAGAGAATAATGTACAGTAGATGAACATTGACCTCAGGGGGACATTTTTGGTAATTGAAATATATTCAAGGCTCAGAAGCAAGGTGCCTTTGTTAAGCAGGTCACTTTGGTAGTGTTTTCATTGTGTGTTTATGAATTTGGTTGTACAGGCTCCACCCTCATCGTGGACTGCAATATAACAGACACATGGGATAACACAAACCCGCGCTGCTGGAGGGTCAATAACACATTGGTCAATGTTTACTACAAGGAATCCAAACGAATTCAAGAAGGAATCGAGTAGGTGTTTTGCTTTTCTGGCTTCCCTAAAACCTAGCAAGAATTTCTCCATCTAAATGATTTTGGTGCTCGTACTGCTTTATTTTAGGTGGCTCTCACTGTCTCTCCCCTCACTCCTTTTGGCTGTAGCTTTCAAAGCCCTTTTCAGCACTGTGGGGTCAAGCATCTGGTTCAGAGAAGATGCTCATGTTATTAATCCTGCTTGGATCATAGAGAGAGGAGGCAAAACAACAAAGTATGGCTTCAAGCAGGAAGATCAGTTTCTCTCCGCTACTCCTTTCAATGAGTCTCATTCCTATTTAGGAAGGCCATGGGCCTTCAAGGCTTAAATAGCAAAATGGCCACAACACAGGGATTCTTGGGAGAGACGATGCATGACCATTAGCTAATGGAGTGGCGTAAACCCAATTTATGGTGGTTTAAGTTGAGTGGTATGGAACGAGACTAATGAAGCCAAAAGGCAGAAGAACTTGTGTTGGGCTTTGCAGTGGAGGTAGGTTAGGATGAGTGGAGAGAGATAGGGGAAGCCCCTGTGGGCTGAGGATGGTGTCTCTAATTAAAAGGACTACACTTCTGCATCACTGTCCAGAAGAAAATGCAAATTTGGTGCTACACAATCCATCACCTCATTGAGCCAGCAGGGTATTCTTAGGGTGAAATGATGGTCCCAAGTGTTCTCCAGGAAAGAACTTTATTCTCCAGACAAAAGGTTATAAAATATGTTGGTTAAATACAACTCCTGTACATATTAATGACTGGCTCTTCTTTCATAGAAACTACACTGTTTTTCAAGGACATATTTTTTACACAGTGAACATAACCTTCTTAGAAGTGAAAATGGAAGATTATGGCCACCCTTTCACATGCCATGCTGGAGTGTCTGCAGCTTACGTTATACTAAAACTCCCAGGTAATACTCTAGTGGGATGCATTCTGCTCAGAGTGTTACAGGGGATGGCAAGGAAACACAAATGAAAGAGGAGTGACTTTAAATGTTTGGTGTGAGGCAGCAGAGTGGTATTAAATAGGGAAACTCAATATGAAATCTAGATAAAAGCTGATACCCTGTCTGATCATGTTCTTGGGGGTCAGGCTGTGGCTTCACTACAGTGTCATTAGAAAGCTCCCTATTAATATGCATTGAGATTTTATGCATCAGACCTCTAGAAAACAGAAGTATTCCTTTATTAAACCTGCTTGCTCAACTTTTATAATCATGTACTTGTGCTTTTCAGCTTTTAGGTTGTTTATTATCAACCATGTGATGTAAAAATAAAGTGCTAATGTATATTTTTATCATGTAACTTTGTAAAATTATCTGTAGAGGCTGAATTCCGATATTTGAGCAGGAAGTCTTCAAATTCCATGTGTGTACACAGATTGTGCACTTAACACTGTACAGAGTGTGTTGATTATCCATTGGAGGTGATGGAACCAGAGAGTAAATAGTGAAGGATGAAATCATAATCTCGAGAAAAACTTTCAATTCTTAAATGTATCGGGAAAGGTCATAGAAAGTCATTTGGGATCACTTTCCCCCAATCAGTCATGTGCATCCCATCTCCCTCTATGGCACATCTGGGTGATTCTTGAGATTCTATCCTCAGAGCCACTCTTTCTATACCCTCCTCTCTGATACTATCCCTTTTCCTCATGGTTTCAACTGTCATCCCTGTGTGCGTGAAAACAAATTCCACATCTCCAATGACATTCTCCCTTCCCACGTGGCAACTCTGCATTTCCAACTGCTTACTGTACAGATTTTGAACTTTCTATAAAGAGAGTTACATAGTAGGTTTTCTTTGATGCGTTGCTTCTCTTCTTAGGTTTATGGGGTTCACTGAGGCAACAGTGATGTAGCGTGTAGCAGACATTCATTCATTTTCAGTGCTGAATCCTGTTCCATTGAATAACTAGGTTACAGTGCATCCATTCTACTGTAACTATGTGGTCATTTGAGTTGTTTCCAGTTTGGGACTGTTAACAAATCATGATGCTATGGAAATTCTTGTGTATCGGTCCTGGTGCTTATGTAGAAGCATTCCTTTGTGATACATCATTAGGAGTAAAATTGCTGGAGAGAGTGCCTCAGGGTCCACACCAGAGAAAAGAGGGGAACCTGATTGTGGGAAGTCTTGAAAATTGCACAAGACCTGAAGTGGTTATAACTGAAATCTGCCCCAACCTAGACTGAGGAAGACCAGTGTCAATTTCTATGTCAATACTGGCTTATAGGTAATAACCACGTGGAAGCACTGTGTTCAGTAGGATTCTGAGGCAAAGTCCAGGCTCAGAGCAACTAATGATGTTATCAGTTAACACCTGCTGATCATACAGGAGAGGGGACATGTCCTTAATCTCCTTTGTTTTAGGTTAGTTAGGAAACCTACGCTTACTAAATTCATCTTTGTTCCTATCAACACTTATTACATATCTCACATGCAATGTATATTTGGACATGTGCACTCTGTTTTGTTTTCCCTAAATTCTTAGGAACAAACCCTCTTAAATCCAAGCCTCTTGTTGGTTTCCTTGGGACCTGAAGTAAGGTTACAACTTCTCCGTTGGACTTCCTGAGTTTTGTTGAAGACACCTTCAGATGTGAATCATATTTGGATTATCAGAAGCAGGCTGTCTAGAGAGTTGTTTGGGTTGGGTGTGCTCTTCTATGAATTTCCTTTAATCACTTGTTCACAGCTACCATCTCAGTTTAAGGCTGGTGGTAGCCATGTGGACCCAAAAGGTAAATACCCCCTTAAATAGGGCCTTCAATAGGGCACCTGACGTCTCAACAGAGAGTTTTCCACTTATTTCAGTTTCAAAGCCAACACTTCCTTTGAACTTATTCATTAACTTCCTGTTTGGAATTTCATTGTCTTCTAGCTCAATTATAGAGCAGGGGGTATCGACACTCCTGAATGCAGTGAATAATCAACCCAAGAATTTCAGGCCAACACTCCTGTTTACTTACCAGAGGCTTTTTGAATCTCAAATATTGTGGCCATGGTCTTTTTATCATGACCATTTGTAATGCCAAGATCCCTGATGTGTACAGTAAAGGTCCCCAGACACAGGTCTTCCCAAGGGGAGAGGTGGCACTGTTGCTCCAAGAGCTGGTAAAAAGCATAGAAGTGGGAGGTGGCAGTGGGGAGGAGGTGACTCCATCCAACAGATAGAAGCTAGAGGTTCAAACACACGGTCAGGACCAACTGAGCACCAGCGTGCAGAGCAGATCCACTTGGCTATGCTGGGACTTAATCAGTGGATTAATTTTGGGGACACAGAATGTGTTTTTAGTTATTGTGCTTTATTATGCCATGTATTTGAAGACATACAAGCACGCACAGAGATTTCTTTGCAAAATGTTTGCAACATGGTGTGGCCTAGGGCAGGTTGTGATCAGCTCTTTAGTAAGCTCCCCTCCCCCCTCCCGCCCACCCTCCCACACACACACACTTTCCAGTGGGGACCGGAGGACCAGGGAGGGGGCCAATGAAGGAAGTGGTGGATGTGCGGTGGATTCTAAGAATGGGGAGGATTTCTCTTCCGCTCTCCCACTTCCTCTTTTCTAGTTCTCTCCTTCCTGGAGCCGCCTTCTTTGACAGCACGGCTTTGGGCTGTGGTGAGGCAGAAAGCTGTGCTGTTCCTCTTTTCAGATATGTAGGAGCATGTTTTGAGGGGACTTGGAGTCCCAGAGAAACTGGTTCTTCTACTTGGTCATCTCTCGCCCACTGCTTTTGCTTTAATTGCTTGGCAATGTGCTCACAAAACAGAGCAGGGTGTAAACGCCCTTCCTGAGACCATGTCTTGCAGACAGGCGCCCAGCCTGGCCTCTGCTGGCCCAGAGGGGATGAGGTGGGAGTTTGGCTCTCGGCCAGTCTTATGAAGCCACGGAGATGGCTTCCAGGGGAGGCAACTGAAGTTTCTTTATTTATGACAGGGGTCCTGCTGCTCAAGTTTGAGTAACTGGGAAGGCGGTTATAACAGTAATATAATCAAGAACATGCAACAGAACCACCTGGGGAACTTTCCCAGTAAAGGTTCTCAGGCTCCACCTATGGAGAGTCTAGTGTTGAGTAAGGAGGACCTGGCCATGTGTGCTTTGATAGGTGAGCAGTCTTCCTGCGGTCAGAGCCATGCCACATCCACCGTCTGGAGCTAGGGGTCTGCAGCATTTCCCTCTCCAGATTCCCAAGAGCACATTTTCTTCCCCAAAGTCATGGTCAAGACCAAATTATTCTACTCCCCATACCTATTACTTAACTGTAAAGGAATAATTAAGTGTTCCCCTCTCTGCCATCTAATACCCATTTAACGTATGTAATGGGACTTGTGTAAGTTAAGTGTATAATTGACTCTTTGTAGTATTATTATTTTATTATTTATTTATTTATTTATTTATTTTTTTGCTGTCATTCGTAGTTCCAGATTTTCGAGCTTACTTGATAGGAGGGCTTCTTGTCTTGACCAGCGCGGCGGTGTCTGCTGTGTGTATCTACAACGTTTTTAAGATCGACATTGTACTTTGGTATCGAAGTGCCTTCCATTCTGCAGGGCCCATAGAAGGTGAGTAACCATCGAAAAATGCATTGTCCTGGAATCTGCTCATCCGTATAACCAATGTGAATGTACTTGATCATCTTTACTAGCTTGCCTTTCATGTTGTTGGCAACGTGAGAGGAGAGCATCTCCCTGGGGCTTCTCGTACTTTAGAGAAAGGATTTGCCCATAGCCACCAGCACTGTACAATCGCATAAGGCTTGCAAGCTAGGAGTGACCTGGCAGATCATCTTCTGGCTTCCAGTGCAACTGTTGTAGGAAGATTCTCACGTCCACTGGTGTTGGCAAAAGACAAAAATTTCTCTTGGAGCAGCGTGAGCTCTGTCCACGGTACATCTTCAACACAGCACACGTGCATGCAGAATTTATGTCACAGAGAGCAAGGAGTTGCCTGTGTTTGCAGCTCCTTCTGGGCCTGGGCTTGGTGCCCAAAAAGATTTGTCTCCAACTCTCAAGTTTGGAGAGAGACAGACCTGGATTTGAACTTGAGTTCTCCATTTACTCCCTGTGTGATTTAGGTATTTAATTGTCTTCTCTTTCTCAGGTATAGGTGGAAAGAAGGGAGGGAGGGAGGAAGGGGAGGGGAGGGGAGGGGACAATGATCAGAGCCTGCCTCACAGAGTCCTGTAGGAATAGCGGAGTTGAAGCTCAGGAAAGCACTGAGGGTCCTGGGGTGCAGGGGGCTCCCATGTCTGAAGGTCCAAGCAAGCTGCCCCTGCTGCTCTGCCTGGGGGTTCATTTTGGCGTGGGGAGCCGTGTCCTGCCAGCGCTAGTCACCAGAGAAGTGCCCGTGTGATCCCAAATCTGAGAATCTGGCATTTCCCATCACTGTGCTATTTGTTGTTGTTGTTGTTGTTGTTGTTGTTTTGCGGTACGCGGGCCTCTCACTGCTGTGGCCTCTCCCGTTGCGGAGCACAGGCTCCAGACGCGCAGGCCCGGGATCCATGGCTTACGGGCGCAGCCGCTCCGCGGCATGTGGGATCTTCCCGGACCGGGGCACGAACCCGTCTCCCCTGCATCGGCAGGTGGACTCTCAACCACTGCGCCACCAGGGAAGCCCCCATCACTGTGCTTTTGACTCTGTGCTATTTTCTTTGTACCTCAGAATAGATGTGGTCAATCAAGGCCTTGCAAAAAAGTAATACATCTGCTTTAACGTGTCCTAACTGGATAAAAAAGTCACACGTGGCTGAGAGAGTTCTGTGTAGCTTTCCTGCACGGAGATACACAAACGTATCCCTTTCAAGTCCATAGACTTACAGTGTTGATGGGAACTCAAGGAGGTGGGGTGAGTCCCAGCACGTTTTAGGAATCCCTATTACACAGAAGGGTGGTAGTCACACTAAGTGCCTGCCTAGCATATAAAACCACGTGTTTGTCCACATGTTTGATAAACCGTAAGTATCCTAACTTGGAGTTTAAGTTAAATTTCAGAATTCAAAATTGGCGGCCCTTGAGCAACCTGGGAAAAACAGATTCTGTTTTTTTTTTCTTTGATGGCACAATTCACTTGTGGAAATCGGCGTTGCATGTCCAATGCAGCCTGAAGCTCTTTTAGTGTTGCAGGCGCTGAGCTGGGCCGTGGCCCCTGTAGAGCCTACTCTGCATAAGCCCACCTCTGCCTGTGGTCCTCCTGCATCTGTTTGAGAAGAGACCTCAGGGCAGCACTGCTGCTTGTCTTTTCTGACACAGAGATGCTTTGTTTGTTGACTGACAGGGGACTGCGTGGGTTCAGTGCTGTCCCCGGAACTCCCTCCCTGACCAACCGGGATCCCCGGAGCGTGAATGCTGAGTGTGTGGTGAAACCGCCACGAGTGAGGTCAAGTGTAGCAGGAAGAGAAAAAAGGAATTGTGCCTCACCCTGAGCAGGGGAAGCTGGACGGTTGATTGACTCAGGGAGCCCCACCCTCTGCTCAGACCGGGCTGCTGCCCAGATTTGGTACCGGCAGGCTGAGCATTTGGAGATGGGAACCTACAGTCAGCCGGCAGTCTTCTTCCTTTTAAGTCAGAAAAGTACACGCACCCTTTGTGATTAAATTTCCTCCAGCTCAGGCTCTGAGAACTGCCCTGTGAGTCCTCTTTGAGTGTGACTCCAACAGTGAGTTAGTGATGAGACCTCGAGATGAGTCCCAGAGGCTGTTTCCAGCTTTGTGTTCCTTGAGGATATTTTCTGGTTAGTTGAGAACATATGGAGTAATGGACAACAAATACAAGTGAGGGAGAGAGAGAACATGTGTCCTTCTCGTGATAAGTTGTTTATTCCAACCAGATTAGTCAAGCTGCAGCTGTGATTAATAGTGAGGTATGTATAACTCACAGTTTTATTGAGTCATGGACAGGCCTGGCTAAGTCCACGAGCTCTGTGTATTGTCTGTTAAATCACAGGAGGGAGTTTAAAAATTCTTATCCCACATGTGCATATGTGTGTACACAAATATAAGGATTCGTTTACAAATCTACATGAGAGATGTGTCTATGCCTCACCTTATTCCAAATAGGTTTGTGGGGAATGCACCTGTAGAACAGACGATTAAAAACAAAAACAAGTGTTTCCCTGGTGGCGCAGTGGTTGGGAATCCTCCTGCCAATGCAGGGGACATGGGTTCGAGCCCTGGTCCAGGAAGATCCCACATGCCGTGGAGCAACTGAGCCCGCGAGCCACAACTGCTGAGCCCGCGTGCCACAACTACTGAAGCCCATGCGCCTAGAGCCAATGCTCGGCAACAAGAGAAGCCACTGCAATGAGAAGCCCGCGCACCGCCGCGAAGAGTAGCCCCCGCTCACCGCAACTAGAGAAGGCCTGCACGCAGCAACGAAGACCCAACTCAGCCAAAAATAAATTAAAAACAAAAACAAAACAGGTGCAGTGAACAAAGGGTAGAATGATAACATAAGCAGGGCAGGGGACAGTTAATGACCCACCTTGGATGGTTTTTAAAGATGCTCTTGCTTTAAAAGTGAAGGCAAAGCCATGACAAGGTTCATGGCACTGTTTACACAAACTTTTCATTCGCTCATGAGAGCACATGGCTTTTTCTGGGCCAATCCCTCAGGAAAATTGTTTTGTAGTGAGATTTTGTTTTTAAAGCATGTGATGTAATGAACCTTGCTTGCAACAAAATTCCCATGGTAAATGTAAAAGCATGTTTAATGTGCCTTTTCTCCCAGTGTCTTCATGCTAGGGCAAAAATGCCAAAAACTCATGCAATTCAGTTAGCGCACTTACCTGAAGGTCAAATTGATTCCATTTGATTTTTCCACGGGACCAGTTTGATCAGGTTTAAAATTTAGCAACGTCGTATTGAGAGAAGTAGGGAATCAAATAATCTTTAGGCAGCTTTCATAAACATTAAAGTTGGGCAAATAAATGACTGTTTTTTTGCCAACAGCCAATGAAGGTGTACGCAGATGCTTTAACATCAAAAGTAGGGATGAATCTCCTTAGAAAATGAAAGGAACTTCACCAGAACCTGGATGCCCTGTTTCCCCACCATTACACAGAGAGAGCAGGGCCCACTTTCCTTAGGAAACTCACTAGTAGGTCTGTGTCTCTGTAATTTTCTTGATGATGTAGACAGTTGCGGGGAGTAGTCCACCTCATTGTTATTTGTTGCTATTCATTGTTATTTCCCCAATTCTGGCCCAGTTACTGTGGCTGGGAATCAAATTACCTCAAAACTTTACGGCATAAAACCACCACTTATTTTGCTTATGGATTCTGTGGGTCAGGAGTGTGGACGGGCAAAGCGGAGGTGGCCTGTCTCAGCCCCATGATGCCTGGGGCTTCAGCTGGAAGACAAGCAGCTGATTTGGGCTGTTGACTGGTGGCCTGGGCTCCTCTCCAAATAATCTCTCAATGGGGGCTACTACACTGGGCTTCCTCACAGCATGCGATGGCTTCCAAGGGCTAGTGTTTCAAGAATAGCAGAGCTAGGTAGAAGCCATTATTTTTTTAATGACTCAGACCCTGAATTCTACCTTGTTCATCTGTCAAGGCAGCTGCAGAGTCTTATCCAATTCTAAGGAAGGCGAAATAGATTCTGCCTCTTTGTGGGGTGTGGCAAAGTGCAGAGAGAACATATGGGACTGGAAATACTGCTGGGGCTATTTTTGGAAAATACCATCTGACACAGTTGCACAGGATGAATCAGGGATGAGCTTTGTGAAACTTCCTTCTCCTAATTTAATCAGTTAAGCCTATGTAATGAAGCCTCCATAAAACCTGGAAGGACAGGCTTTGGAGAACTTCTGGGCTGGTGAGCAGGTAGAGTTTGGGGAGAGTGGTGCCCCCCAGAGAGGGCATGGATGCTCTGCACCCCTTCTCCATCCGTTGCCCTGTACATCTCCTCATCTGGCTGTTGATTTCATATCCTTTAAAATCTTTATATAGTAAGTCAGTGGTCTAGTAAGTAACATGTGTCTCTGAGTCTGTTCTAGCAAATTAATCGAACCCAAGGAGGGGGTCGTGGGAATCTGGTTTATAGCCAATTGGTCCGGAGTACAGGTAACACCCTGGACTTGCTACTGGTATCCTGAATTCGTGTTACCAAACTCAGGTTTGGCTGTTCATCGCTCGAAAGCCAATACTCGAGAGACAAGGGTTGGTTGGAAAATGAAATGTTGCTTTATTCAGGAGGCCAGCAACCAGGGGAGAATGTGGACTGGTGTCCCAGAACCAACTCCAAAGATTCTGCGTGGCCATGAAAGTGTTGAGGGAAAAGGGGAAATAATCTCAGTTAATCACTGAGAAAGGGGGTCATATTCTTCACCATCTCCCACTGCTTGCAGGCTTGTTGACTCTGCATGATCTTTCTTTAGTGCTATCTTGTTCACACAGTCTGCTTGTGAGATTACTGAAGGGGAAGCTGGGGAAGAGATGTAGTCATCTGTTAATTATTCTTCATTTCTACTTCTAAGAATAGAATCAACAGGTTAGGTGAGGCCTTGTGTGATCAAAAGATTTGAAAGGTGTGCTTTGGCCAGAGGTTAGTTAAGCATGGAGGCACCTGGTATAAAGGTTAAGTTAAAATATAGCTTTGCTACAGTGACAGGACAAAAGGGCCTCCTGCAAAGAGCTGCTTCCTGCAAGGAGCTGCTTACATTGAGGTGGTGGCGGGGAGTCGTTGGAACCTCCAGTTTGGAGCGCCTTGGTCAAAAGCACAGGTAACAACTGGGCGTCTGAAGTGGAATGTGATCTTGTGGGACTGAGCCCTTTCCCTGTGCAATCTGATTCTATCTCTGGGTAGAAAGTGTCAGAATGGAGTTGAATTCTTAGGCACCCTGCTGGCATCCAAGAATTGCTTGTTGGTGTGGGGAAACCTCCACACACACATATTGCAATTGGGTCTGGGAACCCTCTTCAGGGACCCAATCATAAAGGGGCCCTCACACTTTCCTGAGTTTTACTTCCAGGAGCCTGACCAAGATCTGATGGTAAATATCAGAGAAAAATTCCTTTATGTGCTTCCAGCAGGGAGAGGGGAAAGGGGAGAGGGAGAGGGGAAAAAGACACCAGAGCATTCCGTTCTTAACAAGGACTTCCCTCAGGATACACTAGTTAATGAGAGCCTAACGTGCTGGGGTTTTATCAGGGGCCTGACTGGCCTGAGCAAAGGGAAATAACAAACTCCAGCCCTCTCTAGCCATCCTGCCCAACCTAAGGGTGGAGAAAACACTGAGAAACGTTTGTGAATTTCATAGTCCAGAGGCATAGGCTCACTAAAAGACTGAGATCTAATCATAGGACTAGAGAATACTTCCCCTCTTTCCATTCCTCACCACATGTTGCTAAAGACCTATTTAGAACAATTCCTTTTACCTGGTAGATCACATCCAGCTATCAAGAAAAACTGTAAGGCCTATTAGAGGACAAAAAACCCCCCTCAATTTGAAGAGACAGAGCAAGCATTAGAACTAGATATGGTGGGGATGTTGGAATTATCAGACTGTGAATTTAAAACAACGATGATTACTATGCTTAGGACTCTAAAGGATAAAGTAGACAGCATGCAAGAACAGATGGGCAATGTAAACAGATGGGAATAGTAAAAAATAACCAAAAAGAAATGCTAGCAGAAAACAAACAAAAATGAAGAATGCTTCTGATGGGCTTTTTACTATACCAGACACTGCTAAGAAAAGAATCTCTGGGCTTGAGGATACCTCAGTAGAAACCTCCAAAACTGAAAAGCAAAGAGAACAAAGACCGGAAAAAAAAAAACAAAAAAACAGAACAAAATATCCAATGACTGTGAGACAACTACAAAGAGTGTAACATACATGTAATGGGAATACCAGTAGGAGAAGAAAGAGAGGAACAGAAATATTTCAAACACTAATTACTGAGAATTTCTCCAAATTAATGTCAGATACCAAACCACAGATCCAGGAAGCTCAGAGCACTCCAATTAGGATAAATACCAAAGACAAACAAACAAAACTATACCTAGGCATATCATTTTCAAACTACAGAATAAAAGATAGGGAAAAAATTCTGAATGAAGCCAGGGAAAAAGACACCTTACCTCTAGAGAAACAAAGATGAATTACATTCAACTTATCCTCAAACAACTATGCATGAAAGAAGAGATTGGAGTGAAAATTTAAAGTATTGAAAGAATGAGATGCAGTGCTTGGCAATGAGTCAGCCAACTGGGCACCCAGAAGTCATTGAACCCAAGGAAAAAGACATCATGATAGCAACTCAGATTTTCACTTTGTTCACATAATTTGGTAGGAATAATTTCATGAGCTTGTCCCATTTCCTTTTCAGATGGGAAGCTGTATGATGCATACATCTTGTACCCCAAGCCTCAAAGAGAAAGCCAGAGCCATGATGTGGACACTCTGGTGTTGAAGATTCTCCCCGAGGTGCTGGAGAGGCAGTGTGGATACAAGTTATTTATAGTTGGCAGGGATGACTTTCCTGGACAAGGTATGTTTTAAATGAGGTATAAAAATAAGAAATGAATAAAACAGAAAGGAACTGAAATTCCCTGATGGTCCACTGGTTAGGACTATGTGCTTCCACTGCAGAGGGCACAGTTTCGATCCCTGGTCGGGGAACTAATATCCCACATGCTGCAATGCAGCCAAAAAAAAAAAAAAAAATGGAAAGGAACCTCTCTCTTCTTTGACTTTACAAACAGAAGGAGCTATGCTTGCCTTTCCCACAGAACCACAGGGAGCCTTTCACTCCCCTGCCCACAGCCCCAGAGGTGAGGAGGTAGGACCAGGCTTTCTTCTCTCATTAGGCTCATCCCTACAACAGGATAACTGGGATTCCTGGTTGAAATCATGTGACTTTCACTTTGGGTAAGGATATGGTTGACCCATTTGTATGAACCGCTGGATGATGACATACACAGCCTTGGCCAAGAGACTAAAAAGGGACAACTGGTCATTTGCTGTCACATCCTTGAGACTAACCGCTGAGTATTTTCTGTCAATTTGAATTTGTAAAAGAGCTCATGTTTAAGGCTGGTTTTTTAAACTTCAACTCTCTCCAGCCCTGCCCTACCTAAATAAAATAGAAGTTATTTATTTCCCCCTTTTAATAGGAGAGTAGCTTTGGGAAATGCAGTTAACATCACTGAACCTCAGTTGTCTCGTCTGTCAAATGGGGTTGAGAATGCTTCCCTGACTCAGTTGAGAGAATTAAATGAGGTGAAACCTGAGTAGGGACCAGTATGGAGCTTAGCACATATTATATACTCAATAGATGAAAACATCTGTCTTATCCTATACCTTCTCTTTCTTAGAAGGCGATACAGTAAACAGCTGATATTTGAAATATCACCAGGAAATCAAGATTACTACCTAGTGGCCTGCTCTGGGTCATTTTAAAAGGTTTCTAAGAACTTTGGATTTGTAGGCTGCTCCTATCCATAGCTTATCACATCTTTTCAAGTTATGAAATCATCCTCCATGAGGAAATGAAAATGTGATCCAGTGCTTGTTATAAACCTACAGAAGAGCTCTCATTTCATAAGCATATCAATATTTATTCATTCATTCACTTCCTCAGCAAATATTTATTGAGCACCTGCTATGTGCCAGGTAATGTTGTAGGCACTAGAAATATTAAAATAAACCAAAGAGAAGAAGGAAGTGCTCCTGGGGAGGTTACAGTCTATTCTTATATCCTAAGAGTAAGGAGGATATAAAACTTGGCCTTTGTTTTGAAACAAGACCAAGTTTTATCCCTAGTTGGATATTTCAAGAACTTTCCCCTCCCCTTCCCAAGAAATCATTAGGATATGTTATTTGGTTTCAAGTTAGTCTTTTAAGTCCTGGTCATTTAAATAGCTATGAAGCACAAGAGAAAAACACAAATAAAGATTAGTACAACAGTTGAGCTAACTACATGTGTCCTATCCTTTAAAAGTCTGTTGCTTTTTAAAAAGTATTTATCCTCTAATATATACCAGACCTTTAGCTGAGTTTGGAGACCCAAAGTTAGACATGATAAGATCCTTGTTCTGAGTAGTGCATGGTCTGTGGCTCTTTTAATCATGAGATGTTCTGCATCCTCTTTCTTTATTTCCAGCTGTGGTCAATGTCACTGATGAAAATATTAAGCTATGCAGAAGACTGGTCATCATCATAGTTCCCAAAGTGCTGAGCCTTGACCTATTAAGGAACATGTCAGAAGAACAAATCGCAGTCTACAATGTTCTCATCCAGGATGGGATAAAGGTCATCCTGATTGAACTGGAGAAAGTCAAGGACTATACAACCTTGCCAGAGTCCATTCAGTACATCAAACAGAAGCATGGGGCCGTCCAGTGGAGTGGGGACTTCACAGAGCAGTCACAGTGTGCAAAGACCAAGTTCTGGAAAAAAGTGAGGTATCACATGCCACCCAAAAGGTGGCCACCTTCTCCTCCTGTCCAGCTGCTAAAGCACACGCCCTACGACCTCATGGACAGCACGTGGGAGGCCAACGTGGGGTTCATCACCCCGTGATGGAGAGTTGGTTTTCATGTGGTGGCTCACATTTAAATTAGGATGCCTTGCATTTGGGCCATTCGCTTGAAGCTTACGGTTGTGTACTTGTGGAAAGGACTGTGTTTATTGGCTCATTTTGCTCAGATCTACTTCTTTAGGGAAAGCCATTAACTCT
>NW_006784423.1:4359137-4379822 GCF_000442215.2 Lipotes vexillifer | reverse complement strand
AGGGAAAGACATTACCTCTCCCGAAGCCCTCATTAACTGACTGGGGCTGAACACTCATGAACACTGATGAGCATGGAGCATTAGTGTTTGAGCCCCTGGGGATGGGACATGGAGGGTGGTTTGGCATGTGGTGTGGCCCTGGTGGGGCTGGGTAACCAGGATACAGGAGGGCAGTGTGGGCTTGGGTAGGGTTGGCAAAGGTAATGGCCCTCACTCTTCATGCCTGACCAGTTGTGCAAGGCCCTTGTCCTCAGGGAATATTTGCTGTGTCTCTGAGCCCCTCACTCCTCTAATGCAAATAAATACCTGTGACCCCGCAGGCTGAGCACCTTGGCACTGGAAGCAACTTGGAGGTCACCTAGACCTGTGGGGACCAACTCTGGTGCCACCAAGATTGCCCGTTAATCACCCTGCTGGTGGGCCCCATGCTTTGAAAGACTTTACCTGTCAAACCAAAATAAGTAATAACTCACTTATTTTTCCAGCTGGCCTACGTCAGCCGGAATTCTGAGCCACACATGACAGATGCAGTTACCACATCAAGAGGATGTACTTTTAGTCCAAGTAAACAAAAGCCATCTTTCAGTTAGCCAGCACACTCTCATCACAGGTCAGTTTATGATTTAACAAGTCACAAAGATTTCTGACACTAAAATTTAGCTGTAAACTCTTATCATTACTTTCAAAGACCCAAACTGTTGGAGCTTAGATATAGTCCAACTCTCTTATTCTGTGGTTGACAACAACAGCATTCAAAGGTGGCTGCTATGGTGAGAATGTTCCTGTCCCCAAAATTCATATGTTGGAATCCTAACACCCAACGTCATGCTTTAGGAGGTGAGGCCTTGGGAGGTGATTAGGTCTTGAGGGAGGAGCCCTCATGGATGGGATGGGTGTTCTTTTTTTTTAACATCTTTATTGGAGTGTAATTGCTTTACAATGTTGTGTTAGTTTCTGCTGTATAACAAAGTGAATCAGCTACACGTATACATATATCTCCTCCCTCTTGAGTTTCCCGAAGCACTTTTAAAAGCCGGGTGAGGGAGGGGTGTTGCAGGGTCTGTGATCAGCTTGTGCACAATTCTCTGATTAGCTGATGGTAGGGTAGCAGGGTGGTGTCACAGGGATTAACATTATCAGTCTTGGGACTTCCCCGGTGGTCCAGTGGTTAAGACTCCGTGCTCCCAGGGCAGGGGGGCCAGGTTCGATCCCTGATCAGGGAACTGGATCCGCGGTGTGCCGCAACTAAGACCCTGAACGGCCAAATAAATAAATATTTAAAAACAAAACAGAACAAAACATTATCAGTCCTTAGGCTCCAGGAGGCCTGGGGCTATGTGCTCACGGTCATCAGTTCACATCTTCCATTTGTTGGAGAGGGGGAGGTTTTTTACATCTGTAACAACAACTGAGGAAATGTGCATCAGATACTGTTATCTGGGTACTTCAGAGAGGAGCTACGGCAGGGGATATGGTGGCGGGGGAGGTCTGTCCTGGAAAGGCTCCATGGGGTCCTGCTCCGTTACAGTGAGAGGTGAATAGGTCAGCGTGAAGGTGAAATACAGGTGCTGCGCCCCTCATTACCTTTTGGTTCACCTTCCTGTAATGACTGAGCTGGCCACAAAACCTACTTCCTTTGGTCTCCCGCCTCAAACACCGTAAGTCTGCCCATGAGAAAGGGCAGGGTAAAGGCTGAGTCACATCAGTTAAAGGGTCCAGGGACGGCTGGTCTTTTCCCAAAAGACTGAGATGCAGATACACACGTGTAAGTGCTTGGCACGCTCTGTGGTTCCACGAGGCACTATCTGACTAATGTGGGGAGTGGGCAGCGGAGCCCCTGTCCCTTCGTGCCTCCTGCCATCCCCCATGCCCCCCCCCCCCCCACCGTGCCCCCAGGCAGCGGACCCCCTGTCCCTTCTTGCCCCCTTCCCGCCCCCATGCCCCCCCCCCCGCACAGTGACTCACAAGGCTTCCTGCTGTGTCCCAGGCCGCTGACCTTTCCTCAGCTCTCCATCCTGCTTCACATTTATAAACTTTCCTTCAACACTCATTTGTGTGGTCGATTTATCCAGGGCTGTGTCTGGAAAGTTAAGGAAGTGGATCATTCCTCCCTGGTTTCCTTTTTAGAGACTATTCTATAGACGACAAAGCCACAACATCTGGAATAAGTGATGGGCTGGGTCGGGTGGTGACCCGGGCTCTCAGAGCGGCAGGACGTTGGGCCTGAACTGCTGGAAGCCACAGATCTCAAAAGGAATTCTTCTGGGGCCCTTCAAGGAGGGAAACTGAGTGCATCCATCCCTTCTCTCTTGCCGAACCCAGGCAGCTTCTAAGGGATGCTGATGTTGTGGTGGTGAAACTGAACCCTCGTCCTGTCCTCTTCCCCCTCTGAGAGGAAGCTGAAAGCAGACCTTGTAGCCCTGGGTCTTGTCCTGAGTCACCTCTCCCCAAAGGCTCTTTTATTGGTATTACTATTTTTTTAACTCAAATCCACAAAATCGAGAAAGCCAACACAATGCCTGCCTGTGAGTGGTAAAGGGAAGTGCGGAATCCATAATCTGCATGTTTGCCGGCACAAAACCAAACCATTTCGGTAGGTTTTTCAGTAATGTGTCTGTTTTTTCCTAGATAATCTGTTGGTTTGGGTCAACCATTGACTCAAACTCTGACAAAACACAAAAATTAGCTCTTTTCTACTTTGGCAGGGTGTAAACAAGCTGCTTTAATATGACAAGCAGCTGTTTTGTTTTCCCTGCCTTTCTTGACTGCTGTGGAAGGGTTTGCATTTTAAGCGGTTTTTGTCAGAGGCTCTCTTATTAATGACAGTGGCCACTGCTCACCTTTGATGCTCTGGCCTAACCATTCTTAGGAGCAGAGCTGACACTTATCTGTAAGGACCAAAAAGCTTTTACTGAAGTGGAAGGGAGAGCAAGAGAAAAGGGAATCCACCGGGAGACACCATCAGATGATTGGACCACAAGGTGGAGGTTTTCTTTTCTTTATCAGGAGGCTGCCCAGCCCCCATCTCCAACCCCCCTCGGAAGACGCGAAAGTGCATCTTTTCGGATTTCAGGCCGAAAATGGGGCCAAGGTGGGTAGGAGTGCACTCACACCGGCCGAAACAGGCGGCACTAAAGTGTTTTGCTGGATGGGTCATGCTGTGTTTTGGCCTGTCTCATATTCTCTGCCTGCTTCCAATTTCCTGCTGCAGGAGGGGCTGGGGGTGGGTTTCTGGAGACCCAGCTGGGCTCAGCCACAGAGGACAGCTGGATGGGGTGAGAGCCTGGGGTCTCGGTGGGCAGGAAGCCTGTGTGTGTGCCCCTTCCCCTCTGTGTCCACAGTGAAATAATAAGCTATAGCTGTTGCAAATATCAGCCGACCAGGAAAAACATTTCATTCTCAATTTTGAAATATACATAATAGTTTTATTTGTTGAGCACTCATGAAAGTGATCAAAATTCTTTTTCATCCATTGAGAAAAGTAAAACCTATTTCTATTACATCTAAGTAACCAGCTGGTCACCATTTAAGTATTTATACCTTGGCACTGGTGTCAACTGAAAAACTGGCAAAACCCAAAGTGTGGTTACAGTTATAGAAAAATGTGAGGATAATGTGCAGAAGAAAAAACGTCCCCCCTTACTCAGTGGATGTATTATTTCTTAATCTGCATCACTGGGATCTACTGTTTTATTGATTTATTCATGTTGTCCCTGAACTTACCTGGGAATGGAAGATTCATATGGTGATGGTGCTGTGGTTCCCGCGGGCCCTCTGACCCACATTTCCCCCCATTTCCCTCTGCTTTTAGTGCTGTATCAGCGGGATTTACTCACCCTCCCCCCCAAACACCACCATCTCTGCCATCACTCCCCTTAGCATCTTTCTGGAAAATAAAAACATTAATAAGGACCGAGGCTTGGGCGGGGGCTGGATGATTTTTCAGAATATCTATCAAACATGGCCAGCTCCCCAGACCAAGCCACGTGCAAGACAGACCAGGGCTGCAGAGCCTGGATCCCCAGGATTTGGCTGAAGGACTTGCATCATCTACCAGCAGTTTTCACATTTTTTAAACTGAGAACTACAGAATTAGATATATTTTACATTGCAACCCAGTAAGCACACACACGCACACAAAGAATGAAAACAAAATTTTTTGTTCTATTATTGGTTCTATTCTATTCTGTTTAGTTTTGCTCAATTTTTTCGAAATGTGGAGCCCAGTCCCTCGATTGTTTAATGACCCACTTACGTGTTTCCAAAGCAATTAGACAAACACAGATCCGGCTTCCCAGCCTGCGGGTCACCACGCAGGAATGATAGTCTGCTTTCTTCAATCGACAGGCTTTATCAAGGAGCGATTTCGGCTCCTCTTTGATTGCCTAACTTCTGGGTCAATTCGTTTTATTTGTTGTTTTGTGACCGCAAGGCAGGAGAAGTCTTCGCAACAGCCAAGTGAACAGAACTTCCTGCCTGTGTAACAGGATGACATCAAGAGGAAAAGAAAGTAGCCCCGTGGGTGAAGAACCTTGTGAAAGAGAAAAGCATTTCCTCTCTTGAGACCCAGGGAAACCGAGGTTCACCCCCCAACTTGGAGACATCAGACGACACGTTGGTCCTCCCCACGGCGCCACTGCGCCCTCTGCTGGTGGCCGAGACGCTGCTCTCCATCCCTCGGCGCGGAACCCCCTGGGCCAGGGGCTGCATTGCTTAGGCTGTGGCAAACGTTGAGAGAGTGCCATTTTCTAAATCTGTCACTGTGTTCCTAATCCTTGGGCTTCCGAGACTGCAGCCACCTGTCCACAAGTTGTGACGGGGAACAAGGGGTCCTGATTATATGCCCACAAGGCAGGGGTCTAAGGTGGTGGTTCCAGAAAGGTAGCCCTGCCATCAGCCTGCCTGGATTCCAGTCACAGCTCCACCACCTACTAACTGAATGCATTTGCTAAACTGATGACTTCTTAGCTTCTCAGGCAAGTCACAAACCCTGTGCCTCAGTTTCTTCCTCTGTAAAAAGGGGATAATAAAATTACCTACCTTGTAGGATAACTAGCAAGTAAAATGCATCTTGGTGCCTAGCAATACCTCAGTGAACATTGGCTTTTATTATTATTATATTGTAATAATTAATATTATTTATACTCTATTCGTTTGCACTTATTATTTTTGTTACTACAGTAATGATGGCGAAGATGAAAGGTAACATTTATGGAGCGCTCACATTTCAGACACTCTTCTGCATGCTTTATACTTATTGACTCATCGTCACCTCTTTGAGGTGGCCCCCTAAGGGCCTTCCTCACTTTGCAGGTGAGGAAGGAGGCATAGTCTGGTGTTCGAGGGGCTTGGGAGGCAGATAACCTGGGTTCAAGGTAGCTAATCTCTCTGTTCCGTTAGCCCAGTGTTCCATCCCTAGAATCCAGATGAGAATAATACTTCCTTGATAAGAGGATGGTACGTATTAAATGCAATATGTGGAAAGCTCTTTAAGCCCTAGACAAAACGGCTAGTTGGTATTACTGTGAATATGGTAAACCCAAGATTACCTTATATCACTGAGTACATATTTAGAGTAGTTCCACCTTAAGAAAAGCCTGATTCTACCAAAAAATATATAAGCTCATGAATTCAGAGAGTGATTATATTTTTGCTTTTTTAGTGAAAGTGTAGATTACAGGGCTCATTTGATGAGTGATTCCCAACGTTTATATGAACCAAATTAAAAAAACACGAAACCACAAAACACTGAAAAAATATAGATGTATATTTTATTGGATCCAAACAAAGGAAAGGAAGGACATATTTTGCTACATAATCACAAGTAAAATAGAAAAGTGTAGAATAAACTGAAAAAGAATGTGAGCAAGCATATGAAAGATAAAGGTTGCCATTCGTAATGCCCCCTAGAAAAAAGGCCAAAGGATATGAACAGGAAATTCACAAAATAAGGGCTAATTCGAGCAAATGCCTAGTGAATGAGAAAGTGGAAAACGTCACAAATCACCCATCGCTACTAGTTTAGGACAGTTACAATGTGCCAGACTCTATGCTAACCTCTTTAATATACTCTCTCATTTATTACTCTCAATGATCCTATATTTTCTCCACTTTAAAAATGAATAAATTAAGGATGCAAGAGATCGCCCAGGGGTAATGCAGTTGTAAGAAATGCCCTAGGAAAAGTATCACTAAATGTTTCATGATACTGTAACATTACCATTCAATTTTTTGGTGTGATGATAGTAGCATTGTTATGTTTCCAAAAGAGTCCTTGTGTTTTAGATGTGATATAGTGAAGCATTTACGGATGAAATACTAAGATGTCTGAGATTTGCCTCAAAATAATTCAGTGTAGGGAGAGGAGGAGCCCTTTAGAGAATGGAGGAAACAAGATGGCCATGAATGAGGCTCATGGGGGCCCATCGTATTATTTTCTCTATTTTTGGATACTTATGAAATCTTCTCCAAAGTAAGCTTGAACGTTAAAGTAGTTAAAAAGATTTTTAAAAAAACGACTAACTCTCAGACACTTGAGCAAATTTGCCTATGAAAAAAAAAAGAAACACATTTTTCTTTTCTAGCTAGGGAAAAAGGCATTTGGTTGTCTTTTGTTTTCAAAATATAATCAGCTTCTTCTTTTCCTGATTATTTGCTCATTGGAAAAATTCATAAAAACAAGAAATTATTTTAAAAACAATATTTATTAGCATTTTGGTGTATATATGGCTATTTACATGGATTTGATCTTGCAATACATATCTAATTGTTCCCCAATAAAATATGAATATATCAGCATAATAACATATCATGGACATAATTACAAGCCAGTAAAATAGAATTACATCCTTTTTTTGTTGAAATATAATTGACATATAGCATTATGCCAGCTTCAGGAGTATGACATAATGATATAATATTTGTATATATTGTGAAATGTTCATCACAATAAGTCTGGTTAACATCCCTCAACATACATAGTTACCATTTTTTTTCTTGTGATGAGAACTTTTAAGATCTACTTTCTTAGCGACTTTCAAATATACAACACAGGATTATTAACTATAGGCCCCACACACCATTTTTAATGGTTGCATAGCATTCCACTGGATAGATGTATTATAATTTTTAAACTAATCCTTGATTTAAGGATGTTTAGGTTGTGTCCAATTGGTTACTTTTGCAAATGTGGTGCATTCATCTGATGATTTGCCTTGAATAGATGACTAGAAATAGAATTTCTAGGTTAAGACATCTGAAACATCCTTCCAAATTCCCCTCCAGAAAGTTTGTGGTTGTGACTCATACCATACGTTGGTTGAAGATGCCAGAGAGTTAAGTATTTATTCTAAGGTGTCCCAGTGAAGAATTTCAGGCTCACGTTTGAGTTCCTATTTTGGTCATAACAATGGGAAATTTCTTGTTTCATATGTTTTTGCATGTTTCAAAAGAGGTGATTAACAAGATGCATGGGGTGGGATGTTTGGGGTCTTGAAGGATGCAGTCACACACTTCTCAGTGCTGGGGTGCAGCTGTGCAATTCCCAGGCCCGTCTCCCTGGAGTGGGCACCTGTGGGATCCAGTGTGCTATGCTGCTGGTGGCCCTGGAGGGTGTGGTCTCAAGCAGGACTTTGACGTGGAGGCGGGGCCACTCCTGCAGGTGTGGGTTCTGTTGCTGCCCCATCCAATTGGCTGCATCCTAAACCTTGAGGAGCTATAGTATTGGGTTGAGGAGAGGCCCGGGGCTCCAAACGAAGCGGAGTGGCATCTACCGCTACCCACTCTGGTAGCGTAAGTTACTGCCACAACAGCAAGTCACAACCCGACTGTGTTTTCTCCTTTCCCACCCCACCCCAGGTGAGAGAGGCCAATGTCTTTGGGGTCTTTGGTTTTAGGGCCCCGTGGGGAAGAGGACGGAGTTCGGTCAGATAGGCTGCAGTGGTGAGCTGCTCCCCTATGAGGCAGAGCCCCTAAAACTAACAGAAGGCTTGGGCTTTCAGGATGTCCCTGCCCTGCTTTGATGTCACCCTCTCTGAGTTCATTTCACACACCATAGTTGATAGGGCACAGACATTCTTGAGAAGAGATGCTTGAGCCCTTGAGAAGGCTATAGGTCTTGTGTGTAAGTATTAATATCTGCTTGTTGGAATAAATCAACAAAACCAAATCCTTTATTGGGGGAGGGGTGGGTGCACAATCGCGGGATGTGTACTCCTAGCCTTTGTGCTTGAAAAACCATTCCCTTCTCAGTTTTCCCCCTTTTCGGTTTCAAGTAATATCAGTCAGCTTGGAAAATCCCCACAAATGACTAACTGAATGAGAGGCAGGCTCTGTCCGTCTCATTCAGGGTAAAAATAAAGCATCCGCATCCCTTGACTCTGACAGTGGCCATGTGTGCCCCCGGGGACACAGCCATTGCCTCTGGGGGAGTCAAGGGCCTCCAGCACAGCCTGGTGCTGCCAGAGATCGGCGGATGAATGAGCAATGGGAACGTGGGACGCGGGGATATTTACTTTTGGCCTGATGTTCTTTGTATCTATAATCTGAGACTGTGCCAGATTTCCGTTGCACTGCTGCAGTGCTGGTCTCCCTTAGGAAATTTTGCCCAGTGTGGCTCCCGGGGAAGCCGGGAACAGGTGAGCAGCCCAACGCTGGGCGGGAGCCCCTCCCAGGGCTGTGCTTGCCCCGCCTCTCAGGGTGTGGCCAGGGAACCCGGAAGATGTGCTTTGCCTGTGTTCCTAGAAGCCCCATCTTTCACACACACACACACACACACACACACACCTGCTCCAGCCTTCACCTTCCAAACCAACGGCGAGAGTCCAGTCTGTAGACACTCAAGAGACCAGGAAAGAGCCCTGGGAGGCCGTTTGTCAGAGCTGCTGCGCTCCAACACGTGTCCCAAACAGGACTTTTGTGGTTTTATTGTCATCTTCTATCATGTGTTCATTCAGCAAATGGGCCTCCTACGTAGATACAAAGATGAACAAAACAGCCCGGTCTGTGCCCTGTTGGTCTGTGCAAGCTAGTGGACAGGTAAGGTAGCAACAAGAAGGGCAGAGGAGGGACTTTCCTGGTGGTCCAGTGGGTAAGACTCCGCCCTCCCAGTGCAGGGGTCCGGGAACTAGATCCCTTCCCGCATGCATAACACAACTAAGAAGGCCGCATGTCACAGCTAAAGATCCCGCATGCCATAAATAAATAAATAATAAATAAATAAATATTTTTTTTTAAAGGAGGGGAGATGGGCAGAGGGTGCAGGGGGGTGCAGAGCAGAGGGAGAGAAGAAAAAATCATGGGGGAGAAAGTTAACTGATTGGAGATCGTATATCTTATCTGTATCTCTAGCTATCTGTATCATCTGTAATATTTTAAATGCAACAAAGGTCACAAGGGGACATGGCTGGCCTGGATGTTACCTTGCTAAATGAGGAGGCTGCGGGGACCCAGCTGTTTTCCATTGAGCACCCCCGTCCCCCATGGTCCGGCTCCCCACGGCCATCAGGCGTCCGCGTGGGAAAGAGCTGCGGCCAGAAGCCACTGGGATCCTTGAAGAGGGCTGTGGCGTCTGTCAAGCTGGTTGGTTTAAATTAAACCTAAGACTAAACCCTCCACCAGACATGTCCATTTCGGAGAATGGAGAATAAATCATTTAAAGTGGTTTTCCCTTAGTACTCGGGGAAATTGTCCCGAGGTTGGGAAGGGTGGCGGTAGCTGCGGGAGGGGGGAAGATTCAGCCTTGCCGATGACAGAGAATCTAGAGGAGAATGGCTTGTCCTCAGGGCTGCTGTCCCCTCCTCAGGGCTGCTGTCCCCAGCCCCAGGGCAACCCCCAGCCCCGCCCCCAATCACGGCTGGCGGGTCGCTGTGGCGCAGCCCCTCTTGGGAACGCCACCGACTCCCCTGGGAGGTGGCTACCTGTGTGCTCCCAAGGACAAGAACGGACTGTAAAACCCCCTGCAGACAGCTGCAGGAATGTCCCAGACCCTTAAAGCTGGTGCTGAAGCAGGCGGCCCACGTGGAGCCCGCGATTGCTCCAAGTGTCCTGCAGGGGGCGCCCTGGCACATTTTTCTTCAATTTCTAAGGGTTCCTGTGAAGAACTGTAACGTTGATTTGACAGAAAGCAATAAAAATCTATGCTAATAAAATACGGGGGGAGAACAGACTGGCTAGATGATTCTGCATTCCTCCTCCTTGCCTCAGAAACACAAGAAACGTCCGCTAGAGACACAACTCACAGCCTTAGCTTCTGGTACGGTTGGATGGGTAAGTGTTTCGCTGGTGATTCTTCTAGAGATGGCCCATCAAGGATGGAAAAGTGCAACATGAAATCTCACTCCATCATCCCAACCACTCCCTAAGACTGGCAGCAGGTGGAAGACAGGTGTCCCCAGGTAACTGAGCTACATGACTGTGGTACTAATGTGGTCGCCCCGCACCCGCCAATGCTGAGCCCCCTTCCCCATCAGCTCCCTTAATGAGCACTTGGCAGGATTTGATAGCTTCGTAGTCACTTTTGGTGCTTTGAAGTGTCCTTTGGAGTCTAGAGGATGCAGCGCTAGTCCAGATTACGTCATCATTTGAGTCAGAGCCTTTCTGCTCCTCTCTGCCGCTAGGGGGAGATGGGAGCTGAGCCGCTAGTGGTCGGATTGACGGTGGGTGTAGGTCATGCCCCCCTCCTCTTGCTCTCTCTCTCCTACCTTAGTTGGAGCAGTGAGACGGAAAAGATAGAAGCCTGTATCCTTGACTGTACATGGTGGCAGGCCCCTCCCTGGGGCCTCTCAGTGGCTGTCCTAGCTCGTTGCCCACGGGACTGAGGTGGATGGATGGTGAACTTCATGTCTAACCTACAAGGAGCTCACACCTGGCTGTCCTTCCAGGCCGGCATGCAGTGTGGGCCCTCACACCACATACCTCGGTGTTTGTGCTCCCGGCTCAGCTTGCTGCCATGGTCCCACACGCACGGGATCCATCTTTCCAACTGCTTGGAAGCCAGAACCCCTGGTGCTGTGGGCACAGGTGGGAGTGGGCATCCCTGGCCTGCTCCACCTGGCAGTGCCCACCAAGCCAGCTCTTCTCAAGTCAACTTTTATCTAGCTCAGAAGCACAGGGGCCCTTCAGTCAATCTACCGATCCCGTCCCTCTTTCTTGCTGGCACTCTTAAGATTTAGGAGCAATTCTCTTGGTCTTCCCCCACCAGGAGAGTAGAGAAGAAATAGTCTCTTTGCCTGAACCAAATACTCATAGCAGAGGTGGCCCATGACTTCTCTCCGGACGTGGGGTGGTTGTTCCTCGGGGTGGGGTGTGTGCGCTGCTGAGCAGGACTTGGGCCAGCCCCTCTGCAGCATCCCTCCCTCTCAGTGGGCCTGCGGCCGAGCTGTCTGCTCTTAGATTATGGGGAATTAAGCACATTGTCTCCTCAGTCTTGAAAATCAGGGACAAGAGAAAAAAAAAAATCTGCTTGGATTCCTTTTTCACAGATTTTTAGATGAGGAAGACGGAAGGTTTTAGGTGACAAGGTCGACACTCCATGAGCAGAGTTAGGTCCCTTAATTCAGTGCTCTTCCCAGAATCACCCCATGAGGCACGATGCTAGAGGCATGCCCTCGCCTCTGTTCTCTCAACTCTGACCCTACACACCTGTGAATCAGTGTCAGGGAAAGAAAGGAGATGGAAAGGGTGGAGGAAAGGGCCGTGAGAGACATTTGGGGTCATCCTGACATGGACTGGAATAGGCTTTAATGGGAGAGAGCTCTTAAGAGAAACAGTCAATCAGCTATATGTATACATATATCCCCTCTTTTTTGGATTTCCTTCCCATTTAGGTCACCACAGAGCATTGAGTAGAGTTTCCTGTGCTACACAATAGGTTCTCATCAGTAGTCTGTTTTATACATATTAGTGTATACATGTCAATCCCAATCTCCCAATTTATCCCACCCTCATTTCCCCCGTTAGTGTCCATATGTTTGTTCTCTACGTGTGTCTCTATTTCTGCTTTGCAAATAGGTTCATCTGTACCATCTTTCTAGATTCCACATATATGCATTAATATATGATATTTGTTTTTCTCTGACTTACTTCACTCTGTATGACAGTCTCTAGGGCCATCCACCTCTCCACAAAAGACCCAATTTCATTCCTTTTTATGGCTGAGTAATATTCCTTTGTACCACATCCTCTTTATCCATTCATCTGTCGATGGGCATTTAGGTTGCTTCTGTGTCCTGGCTATTGTAAATAGTGCTGCAATGAACACTGGGGTGCATGTGCCTCTTTGAGTTACGGTTTTCTCAGGGTATACAGCCAGTAGTCAATTGCTGGGTCATATGGTAATTCTATTTTTAGATTTTTAAGGAACCTCCATACTGTTCTCCATAGTGGCTGTAAAGCAACTATAACCCAATTAAAAAAAAAGTCATAGGTCACCAAAATATTTAGAGTAAGAAAACTATGCTAATTTTAAAAATAGCATACATAAACTTGGCCCAAATCCAAAAGAAAATAAGTACAGATATTGGTTAAATAACTCTTGGTTTCAAAGATATATTAAGATATGTTTTAATAGAATTCCCTTAAACAGTATATTCAAAAATATAAACATATGATGAAATATCATATTTGTCAAGTGTTAATTGTAAGTTTGAAAATTGTTCAACTCAGTAGCAAAAGTTTTCAATGAAATTGTTTATAGTTTTAATGATTCTATATATTACAAGTGAAGTTTCTTTTACTCTTATTTGAAGGAATAAAATGTGATATCTCATTTAAAAAAGTCTCTTAATTTCCAAAAAAAAAAAAGTGAAAAGCTTGTGAATGACAAGAATCCGACTTTCAAGTTACAGAAACACAGAGCCTCAGATCTGTCTTCTGGGTCGTCACTTAGCAGCTTTGTGACCTTGGCCAAGTCATTTATCAGAACTGAGCACTGGTCCCCAAAGTCCTATCCAAAGTGGACACTTTGCTGGCTATTGCCAAACGCTCTCCTCAGTGATTTAACCAATTTGCAGTGCCATCAGCAGTGGAGGAGTGCTCGTAGCTGTCCCAGGTGTAGCCTAAAGATATTCACATATGTGCAGAAGGACACACGTGTAAGAGCACTGACTGATGCATTGTTTGTAAGAGAGAAAATTTGGAAGCAAATTAAGTAGACCCATGGATAGGAGAACATCTAAGCTGCGGTATATCTCCCAGATCGACTATCATTCACAGTTTAAGGAGAATGAAATTGAGCTACATATATTAACATGGGTCAATTTCAAAGCAATGTTAGTGGAAAGTTTCAGAAGAATACACACAATATTTAAACTAGTTACATATAAAAATACAATAACCTGCAAAACAGTACTCTATATTACTTATGGATATGCCTAGATGTTATGAAATTGTGAACGCAGTGGCGACCCTGGTGGAAGGAGACAGTGACATGGGCTGGGTGGGCTACATGGGGGTAAGCGTTTCATTTCCTTAAAAAGGAGAAAAGGAGAAGGGGAAGAAGAACTGAAACAAATGTTACAAACTGTGATTTGGGGGAAGCTGAGAGATAGATGCATATATGTTAGTTATATCCTTCTCTGTACGTTTTTTACACGCAGGAAGCATGCCATTATTAAACCAAACTCAAATGGGTACGGAGTTTCAGCTGGGGAAGGGGAGCCAGTTCTGGCGGTGATGGTTGCACAACAGTATGAATGGACTTGGTGCCGCAGAGCTGTACTCTTAAACATGGTAAAATCTACGTCATGTATATTGTACCACAATTTTTAAAACCTGAAATTGATCTGTCTCCGTGTGGCCCTCGCATGCCTGTACTATGTCCTTGAAACAAAACAGTCATCTTAGTTGTGAGATTATCATCATCTTATTCACCTCTAACTCTAATGCAGGATCCTTTGATTGTCACATGTCATTCTGGGCTCAAGCTCTTGGGAACAACAGTGACTCAGCAACAGTCACTGAACACCGAGTATCTTTGATTCTATGTCACAGACGAAAGCTCTTTATTGACTTGAATGGTCCTTGAGGCCTAATACTCAATCCTGTGTCTCAGTTAGATTTGGCTTTCTACATAGCTGGTTGGCCACCTGGTCAAATTTTAGGGACTCTAGAACTCTATGTTCCTCCAGAAAATCTCCATCAGTCTACTACTACCCTCGTCTCTGGAATTAAATGAAAAAAACAGTTAAGTGTGTGCAGTACCAGAAGGAGTAGTTTCCTAAAACGAAGATGGCCCCATTCACACACATGCAGGGGGAAACTTTGTTGATTGTGCCACAGCGTGATGGGTAGCTGAGGAGTGGAGGTATGAAACAGAAGCTTTGTTACAGGAAAGGAATGAAGAACTGACAGTGTAGAGTGCTGTGGGGAGAGGGTATACATGTGCACCACACTGGGGTGCAGTGTATGTTCTTTGTAACCAGGAGGAAGGACAAAGTCGAATGAATGTGGGTGTTCGTAAAAACACATAAACATGTCACAGGACACTACACCTGGTAGCTTCAAATGGTACTTCTGATGACTACAGGGGTTAATGTTTTGTTGAGCATCTACTATGCGCCGGGCACTTACCTTACAGATGCTCACAACACCCAGGTACATTTTGCAGATGCAAAAGTCAAGCTTTGGAATTTCAATACCTTTCCCAAATACCTAATAGTATTTGAACCCAGGGTTAGCTGACTTTAAAATTCAATATGCCATGATGTCTCTAAATGACGGTTTTCCTCCTGTTTATTCCTTGTTCCTAGACAGGACCCGGGTTTGTGGTGGACCACACTTCGGGCCTGACCCATACATTTTCTCACCCTTCTTTTGATTCCATTGAGAAACTCCTTCTTTTATGCATATGGACCCTGTGGTCTATGACTCAGGCTTGGTCAATCCTAATACAGCATTGTCTGCACAGAATTTGAAGATAGCCTTGTGACCCAGGATAGGTGAGCCAGAATCCTCCAAGATTCTTTTCAGCTGGGCTAAGTGGGGAAAATTGTCTGCTTCTCTCTGTGTCTCTTTTTTCTTTCTCTCTTGGAAGTAGATTGCCAGTAGCAATTTTTCTTTCCATAAACATAGAAATTGTTAGACTTAAGAAAGAATCATGCCCCAAATGAAAAGCTACAGAGATAGGCAGAATCAGAGAAGGAGAAAGTGTGCTAGAAAGAGCAAGCCAGACTCATGACATTGTTGGAGACCCTGAATCCTGCCGTGCCTGAATTCCCTTAGAATGCTCAAGTTCAGGAATTCATCTTCCTCGTTTCTACTGAAATTGGATTTCTGCTTCTTGCAAGTGAAAGAATTCTGACAAGGGTAAACCTCATCAACCATTTCCTTCAGCTTTTCTTTCTTATTGATATACAATCCAATTGTATATCAATGCATAAACAATGCAATTTTTTCTTCAGAAAAATGTTGCTTATGTCCCCCCTTAGCAAAGGAGATAAAAGAACCATATTAGGTTTGGAGCTCCTTTGATGAGAGTGTTTTGGTTTAAATTATAAAATGGCTCAATGGCTCAGAAGCAATTTTTAATGTATCTATTTGGTATAACCTAGCCACATAAATGCTTTGGATAGCCAGTAAAATGAAATGAAAGCTGAACCAACAATGGCAGGCTTCCCTACCTTTCTTCACTATGTCCGCCCACCACAAGTCTTAGGAATAAATGAGCGAATGGGGGCTGATCCCTGCTACTAATATGCAGCTTGGAGCAGACAGGTTAGTTATTAACGGGTCTCTTCTGGGCAGCTGGCATCTCCTTCTCCTTCTTTTCTCTCTCTCTCTCTCTCTCTCTCTCTCTCTCTCTCTCTCTCTGATGTTGCTGTCTAACACGTACAGGATAAACTGCAGAAATACAAAACAAATTCTGCTGATAATATGCAGTTGTTTCTTCTGGCCAGGGAGCCCTGATTTACTTACCACCTCACCACTACTACCATGTGTGAATTCACACATGAAAAGACAAGTTTGTTTACTCCTATTTCTTCCTGAACAAAAGAGTTTATTTATTTTTTACTCCCTTCGCTGGGCTCACTAATAAGATCCTTAAAAAAAGGAAAACAAATCAACAAACAAAAAACCCAACAAGCAACATTGCAGAGGAGAAAGGAGAATCGTAAGGTACCTGTTGAGGGGGCAGTTCAAAAGGAAACCATTGAAGATGAGAAAGGTCAGAAAGAGATTTGGGTCATTGATGTTAGGATAAACATAACAGGCAGTGGCCAGAGAGTGTTTTGAACAATAAAACATGAAAATTTAGTGAAGGCCCCAATGGAAACCTGTTCTGCCTTAGAGATCTCAACAGAGAGCTACTTATAAAGACTTAAAAAACTCTGTATTTTAAGTTTCTCTATGCCTATTTTCAAACAGACCACTGAAATCTGACTGAAGAGCAGAACTATAAACATCCCTCGTAATGCTACCGATCTGTGTTTTAAAAGATATTTTGATTGAGAACAATAAGCTGGTTTTAAGTCTGAGGGCTGGAGAGGAGCCAAATATGCCACCTCAAAATCTGCCTGTTGGGCTTAAGGAGTATTTTGAGCTGATTATTTTTAAGAAATGGCAGATACAGGAGAAGCTTGGAACAGAGTAGAAATTACCCTTTTCTAAGAGATATTTACATTTATAAAGGAAGTCTCCATTTGTAAGTCTCCCCTCAATACCAGGTAGAGGATGACTCTGAATCACAGGAAACTCATCCAGGGAGAAGGCACCCTTCTGAAATCTGCATAACAACCTTACCCTTGTTTATTGTACTTTTTCTGATAATTTCCCATAACTGGTCCCCGCCCCCAACATCTTTCTTTTGTCTTTAACTGGAGATGATATTTAACGTGGTGGCTTGGGCCATTTCATGGAGTTTTACTAAGTTTTCCTGGGTTTCGCCCATACAGCAGAAGGTATACCTGTTGTTAAACTTTTGTTTGTTTTTCTCTTGTGAATCTGTCTTTTATTGCAGGGAGACCTCAGTTACAGAATCTAGAAGGGTAGAGGGGAAATTATTTTTCTTCCCCTACAAGGTTAAAACAGGAATATGACACAGATCTTGAAAATAATCCGATTAAGAAATAAATTGAAGTGTTTTCAGCATAAGATAAAATATATCTCCCTCTTGCAGTGAAACACCATCTTCAATCTAAGTCTGTTCTTTTTGCGTCAATTTTCTTACCTACACATGATTTTAATGTGTTGTAGGAAGAGCAGTGAGGATGGGGCACAGCAGGTCAGAGAAAACTTTTGGGAAAATGTGATCCCCAATTCAACTGGAGCCAGAGCATGAAGCTGGAAGGAGGGTGGGGCTGAAACATGGGTGAGCAGAGGGGGTGATGGAAGGAGGTGAGTGGGAGCCTGGCGCAGGGCACAGACTGAGAGAGGGTTAGGATTTCTTATGTGGATTACATTTCAAAAGACTTTTCTGATTATAAATACTCGAGTAAAATTTTGAAAATGTAAAAAAGCACAAGGAAAAACATTCACAATCTTAGCATACAGGCATAAACACTGTTCATATTTTTATACTTTGTTTTCACACCTAGAAATGCGAGCTATCCCTTACTATTATACTTATTACTATACTTTCTTTCAGCCCTTCCTTTGTTTATTCATTCGTTTCCCAAGTTTCAACACATTTCTAGAGGTATTTTGATGTGAACTGCTTTGGATTTATGCATTAGTTTACATTATGCCTCTTTAAAAATTTGTAATATCTCTCAACTCAATATTTCTTTAAGGTCCCTTCATATAATTTAATAATTTTTCCATATAGGTCTTTGCCCAAGCTTCTTATAGAGTTCCTTCTCAGGAATCATCTTGTTTTTGTTGTTATTGGGACTGTTACTAGTATCTTTTTTCCCTGGTTTTCTTCTAACCGTTAATTCTTGACTAATGGGGTACTGCTGATTTTTGTATTTTTATTTTATAACTGGCCAATTGCCACTAGTTTTAATATCTGGGGGCAGATTCAATTATTTTTCCTACATAGATGATCATAACCAAAAATAGTAATAGACTTGTCTTTTTCTTTCCATTATTTATGGTACTCGTTTCTTTTTCTTGTCTAATTGTTAGAATGTCTAGAATTTTATTAATAGAAATGAGAATAGATATGTCTGTATGTTTTAACTTTAGCTATGATGTTGGCTGTTGTTAAGATTTTTAAATTATTTCAGATTCAAATTGTTTTAAGTTTAATAATCTTTCAGGACTAATTTACTAAAAGTTTATATTGGAATGTGCTTGAATTTTATCATGAGTCTTTGGCATATATTAAGATGATTATATGCTTTTTCTCCTTTGACTTTTTGATGTGATTAAACATATTAATACATATCCTTGTATTAAACCATTTTTGCATTCCTGAATACCCATTGTTCTCTTATTTGTTAATACATGACATTTATCAAATTTTATTTGGAATTTTCATTTATATTTACAAATGAGATTGATCTTTACTTTTTAAAACTCGGTCCTGTAGAAATTTTGCTGGCTTTATAAAACTAATATGAAGATTTCCGTCTTTTATTGGCTCTGGAAGTGTTAACATAGACTGGTAACTCTTTCTTCCCTATAGGTTTGAAGACGTTGCCCATGAAACTATCTGAGTACAGTATCACTTTGGTGGCGATCCTTACATTGTATTTGTTATTTCTGTCACAGTTATTGATTAATTTGGTTTTAAAAGTTTTCTTTAATCAATTTTGCTACTTTACAATTATCTAGAAATTGTGGAGACGTCAAAAAATTTAAATTAATGACCATAAAGAGATATAAGTAATCCTCCTAAAAGCACTCATGTCCTAAATGTGTACACTGTTGTTCTTTGTTTCATCTCTAACTTTGTTTCCTTTTGCTTTCACTTTTCCCTCCTGCCTTTTGACCAGGCAGAGATGTCTATTTCACCTTCTACCCTCCATACCACTTGGATTTATCAATGCAAACATTTTCTCCTAGTCAATTAATTTCTTTTTATTTTTATCTTTAAGTCTTTCTACGCTTTTTTTAAACTTTATTTGTGATTGTTGATTTTTGTAGCTTCCCAAGATAAATACTTAATAACTTAATTCAAGTACTTTATTTTTAAGATATAAAGAATTGTCCCCTCAGTACAGCTTTAGCTGTATCCCAGAAGTTTGATATGTGACATTCTACTGGCTAATATTTAAGTTTTGATTTTTAAGTTTTCTTTCTTTCCAGTTTTATTGAGATATAACTGACATACAACACTGTAAGTTTAAGGTGTGCAACATAATGATTTGACTTACATAAATCACGAAATGATTACCACAATAAGTTTTGATTTTTTAAGTCTCACTTTCCATTTTCACCAATTTTAGTGACTTTCTTTTTTTCTAGTGGTTCTTTGTTTGCATGTAACATTGTTAATTATTTCTAGTCTTATTGCATCATGGCCAGGAAATTTATTCTTTAACATTTACAATAGAGTAAGTCCCCTACATATGAACCTTCAAGATGCAAACTTTCAAAGATGCGAACATGTGTTAGCATGTCCAATCATGTAAATTAGCTCACGTGTCTGGTGTACATTGTCATGTGCGTGCATCCTTTACAAGTGATTGTGCTTTTGTGTACTTTACTGTCCATATTGTATAGCGTAGAGTAGTACAGTATCTTTATTTCGAGCCCAGGATGTCCGGAAGCGAGCGTAAAAGCAGCGGTGATGTAGCTGGTACACTGTTCTACTATACTTTTCAAAGTACTTGTGCTGTAAGATTAAATATGTTTATTTTTTGTCTTTGTTTTTCATGTATTATTAGTGTGAAAAGTATTATAAACCTATTACAGTACAGTACTATACAACCAATTGTGTTGGTTGGGTACCTAGGCTAACTTTGTTGGACTTAATGAACAACTAAACTTATGAACGCACTATCAGAACGGAACTTGTTTGTATGTAGGGGACTTACTGTAGAGTGTTAAATAATGTCTTGCACACATTGTTGTAATCCCATTGGCATTAGAAGGAAGATGATTATCTTCCTGTTACTACTTTGATTCCAAGTTTGCACGTTCTCAAATCATTTTACTCACAAATTGCTAAGTACTACGTCCAGCCAAGCATAACTTGGACATGGTTCAAAGTGCATGAAACAGATAACTAATGAGAACCTACTGTATAGCACAGGGAACTCTATTCAATGCTCTGTGGTGGCCTAAATGGGAAGGAAATCCAAAAAGGAGGCGATATATGTATACATACAGCTGATTCACTTGGCTGTACAGCAGAAACTAACACAACATTGTAAAGCAACTATACCCCAATTAAAAAAAAAAAAAAAAAGTGCCGTAAGCATATCTGTTGCCGGAGGGCACATGTGAAAGGTACCTTCACCTCTAACCTGTCACTTCCTGTCCCTCACAGCTCAGGGACTGATAAGGGTGCTGTTACCTCAGGGGCATGCGATGGTGGAGGTCTGGGCTACAGAAACCTGCATTCTGAGCTCTGTTGTAAGTACAGAGTGGTCGGGATGACGGGAGTGGGGATCCATCTAGTGAAGTGCTGCTCTTGAAGGGCACATCTGGAATATCACAGGTGAGGCTGCGTTCACTGTCCTGGCAAGTACAGTGAGCTGAGGCAGGTGTCCTTCTAAGGCATTCTACACTGTGGACCAGAACCCCCATCTGTGCTGGTCTCTTTGGCCATAACTCATCCTCCTATGTGGGGTCACTCTT
>NW_006784423.1:4354152-4359127 GCF_000442215.2 Lipotes vexillifer | reverse complement strand
CACTCTTTCCCCCGCAAGAAAGCCACTGCTCTTTTTTTCCTCTTTTTGCATCTACCCCTGTAAGGGAAGACCTTGCCAGTGATTCAAAGGTGATGTGACTTTCTAAATGAGGATGGCCTCGCAGGGGATCCCAAGAGATTTCTTATCCTCACTTATATTATGACATAGTGGAAACTTCTCTCGTTTAAGAGGATCAGTCACTGCATATATATTCAAGTTTAATTTCTGGCTGGGTGTCCCTCTGGTAGAGCCACTCATTACATAAGAAAAAAGAAATATTCCCTGAATCTCTCTTTTCTTTCTTTTCTGTAGAGACCATTGACAAGATGTCATATGCATACCTTTAAGCTTCTAACTGGACCATAACTGGTTGCTTTGCTATTACTCTATTCTTCTTTATTTATTAATTCATTTTTATTGGAGTATAGTTGCTTTACAATGTTGTGTTAGCTTCTGCTGCATAGCAAAATGAATCAGCCATACATATACATCTATCCCCTCCCTTTTGGATTTCCCTCCCATTTAGGACACCACAGTGCGTTAAGTAGACCTCCCTGTGCTATACAGTATATTTCCATAAGTTTTCTATTTTATACATAGTATCAGTAGTGTATATGTGTCAATCCCAATCTCCCAGTTCCTACCCTATTCTTCTTTAATATTTGTCTTTGCCTTCTTAATTATCCCTGAACATTCTTTTCCTAAAATGTACAATTCTTGCTCAAAGCTAATATCCATTACCTGTGAAAAAGTGACAAAATGAGTGAGAAGAGTGTCACTTGCATTTAGAAAAGCCAGCTCCCATGCTCTTTCCAATGTGACCCAATTGCACCTTATTTTGTTCAAAATGCCACAGTTTATCATTAGTTCTAGTTGTTATAGCAACAGAAAGAGCATGGATGACCTGAGTTCAGATCCCAACCCAGGGTCACAGTATCTGGGTGACTTTAAGAATACTTCTTAGCCTTTGCTTTCCGATCTGCAAGATGTAATAACATGTGGACATGTTTAGGGATAAAAATGAGAACCTGTAACACTGTTGGCTCTCAAACTGTAGCTGCTGTTGTTGTTATTATTACCAGGCAGCCCGGCCTCCTCATGACGCTGCAGACAAGACTCCTTTCTCCAGTCTGTGCCTTTGCTCGGTCTCCGTCTCTGAGGCTTCTCTGTGCACACTCTCCCCCAGAGCAGAGCTCTCCGCTAGAACACGGTTCTCAACCAGGGGAGGGGTGATTGTGCCCCAGAGGACATCTGGCAATGTCCGGAGACATTTTTCTTTGTCATAACTGGGGAGATTTGGGCAGCTAGTGGCATCAGGTGAGTAGAGGTCAGGGATATTGCTGAACACCCTACAGTGTACGGGACAGTGCCCCCGATGAAGACTACCAGGAATTACCAGCCCAAACGGCAATCGTGCTGAGGTTGAGAAACCCTCAGAATCACCTGGGGAGTTGCCTCCAGGTGTGGTCACTGAAGGATTCTGATATGCCGTATGGAAGTAGGGCAGAGTCAGCCAGAAGGTTTAGCATCACTGACCCATAACAAGATGAGATCATCTGAATGAAGCTGCCCTGGTTTCTCCAGCCTCTATTGACTGCTCTCTCCTTTGGTCTGACGGTACCAACGAGCAGAATGGCTTCTAAGAATGTCACTGGGCTTTGATTGTCTCCTGTGGGGAGGTTCAGTGAAAGCAGAAGCTTGCCTGGGGCGTGAGATGCTCCATGAAAGTGAATTTACCTCTCTTTTCTGTATTCTAAGCCCTTTGGGAATCTGAGGCCAAGTCTGGGGCCACTCTTGGCAATGCAGGGGGTGCTTATTTACAGAGTTGCTCATTGGTTGACTAGTACTGAGGAAATAGCTCTTCATTTCACCAGTGGGAGTGGTAAGATGGATTTAGTGACAGGCAATTCAGACTTTCAAAACAGCAAGCAGTGTATCTCCTGAAAGTAGCAAATAACAAAGCAAAAAAAAAAAAAAATTTCTTGCCTTTCTGAGAACATTTCCTTTCTCAGAAAAAAGGTGTTACAATCACTCTTTCTTGTAAAGTGGTAACTGAAAGCAACCCTTTGTCGTAATCGCTGATTCAGCTGGTCTCTAGAAGACGTTGTGTCTTAGGCACAATTCCTCAGCCTTTCCACCCCCTCCCCATCTCCTTCACTCCTCCCCAACACACACACACACACACACACACCACACACACACAATTATTCTTCCCTATGTGCTGAACAAACACAGCATTTTGCTGTATCTTCAGGATTGATATTTGTTTAAAAATGTATTTTTGCGTCTTTTATACCCCACTCATGTCAAGTTCACCTATAGGCATCCATGCTCTTTTCCTCCTCTTTGTTATGAGGATACACTTTAAAAAGTGCAAGTTTTTTTTCTCAAACTCCTGAGAATTTATTTGGGTAGAATTATCCATTGTCCCTTCATGTGCTATCCCTTTTTTGTGTCATCATTGATGAAGGATGTTTCTTCTATTGCTTACAAAAATTAAACTATAAAATTTGGAAGTTAGGTAAATCTAAAATCTTTTGTAAAATCACACCAGGTTAAGTATAAATGCTGGATAAAAATGAGAAGCATTCAGATCAAAATTATAATTTTCAAAAAAAGTGCGAGTTTTAAGATGAACAAATGGTTATGAATTGATATAAGAGTGGTTTTTCCATGGAATAGAAGAAAGATCAACATTCCTTTCATTCTGTGTTAAATAGTCTGCAGACTTAGAATGAAATTTCAAGTATAAACACCTAGGGACTTACCAGTTCTCTTAACAATAATTACCTATAAATTACTATTTCTTAATTTCCCACCTAAATGCATCATTTTCTTCTCCTTTATATTTTGGAGACATTTTCATTTGTCTTCCTTTCCTGGGTCAATTCGTTACTTACCTTTCCTCGTCCTTAGTTTCCCCAAACCTAGAATGTGGAATATGGACAATATTAGTGGTTCTCAAACCTGGCTGCATAGAAGAATCACCTGGAGAGCTTAGAAAAATACATAATGCCCTGTACCCAGCCCCAGTTGATTCCAGTGGCAGCAGGTGTGAGACCTTTGGGCGGATCGCTTAGATTATTTCCAGCTTTAAAATTCTGTGATCTGACAGAATCAGATCCGTTTTGGTGAGGGTGGTGAAATTGGCAAGTCACTGATCTCAAATGGGATGGGTACATTGCTATGGTGATTCTCAGGGCCAGTTTAGTTACAGATAGCAAAAGGTTTAAAAGTGTACCTAACCTTTGACCCAGCAGTTCTGCTTCTAGGCATTTATTCTTAAGAGAAAATTCATTTTGTACCAAATATTTACTTACAAAGATATTGACTTCAGTATTACATAAAATAGAGAAAAATAAAAATTAACCGAATTAGGGTGTGTTTAAATAAGTTACAGTACAGCCATCCAGTGAAATACTATGCAGACAGTAAAAACAATAATTCTATAGAAAAATCTTTTATATCATCAGAAAATGCTCATGAAACTAAGTGAAAAAGTAGGTAATACAATAATCTCATTTTTGGGTTAAATCATATATATCTGTAAATATATGTATAATGACATTTGTAAGGTTACAGAAGAAAATGATGACAATGGCTATCTCTAGGTATAGGGATTAGAAGTAATTTTGACTTCTTTTTACTTATCTATATTTTTCTAATTTACATATGGTCATTGTATATTATTTCTACAATTTAAAATGTTAGCTTCAAACAATTATTTAATCTGGCTTCTTCAAGATTTACGTGTATCCTCCTTAAGGTCTGCTCTATGCCTTTGCTTTCCAAATCGCAAACCGTTAGTGCTACAAATCCAGGTTTGCCAGGAATACCGAGCTCAAACCAGCATCACGAGTGGGCTCCGCTCTGCGTCTTGCTGTCAGATCACGCAGCAGTGGAGGAGATAGATTCCTAATGAAAATCACAATGCAAACCAGAGTGACATAAGTGCTCAAGAAACCTGCAACCATTTACACAGTGGAGGTAAAGGGGAAGTTCTGAGCTGGGAGGATGCACAGAATCTTCCCAGGCCAAGGGGCATTGGAGAATGAGGTTTTCGCCAGGTGGACCCTGCTGCAGAGATGATGGAAACATACACACCAGGTTGTTTGAGTACATGGCATATTTGGAAAAAACAGAAGATTTGGGTCTGACTGTCAAGTAGGGAGAGGAATATGTAAGTGTTGAAGGAGGAAGTCCCAATCCTTACTCTACCTTTTGGGAAAATTAGGGAAAGGAGCTTCCTCTTCTGACCAGACTCAGACTCAGCCCAGACCAGGGAACCCATTTGGTGATTAGAGCATGGGCTGGATTTCAGTTTCCACATGTTCCATCCACCGGGCACACTTGTGCAGTGTACAACCTGAGCAACTTTTCCTACAGCAACACTATGAGGTAAAGTTACAGAAGCTCAAAGAAGGTAAATAATTTCTTCAAAACCCACAGCTCATTTGGAGCAGGGACACACATCCAGAGAGAAGACCCTTAAGCAATGAATTTGGACATTATCGTAAGGACTGTGTGACCCATCACTGGGTTTTGAGGAAGGCACTAAACTGAGTTCACTAAGACTAGGGCACACGTGGAGGATAGTTAGGAAGCTATTGCAATAGTCCTGGTGAGATGATGAAGGTCTGAATCGGGCCATGTGGTGAGTGATGAAAGAGGTGGCTGAACACAATGCATATTGTGTAGGTGGCATGAAGAAATTTGCAGGTAGGGTGACGTGAGGAGGTGCGAGACCTTGACATGGATTTTGACCATCAGCATCTGCTCACAGTTGTGAGGCCAGAATATTGGCTCTCTGTGCACCGATGTCAAAGAGAAGCATGGAGACAGAGTCTGGAGCAAAGAGAGAGTAGCTTTATTCTTTGCCGGGCAAAGAGAGAGTCCTCAAGGACTGTGCCCTCCTCCCCTGCGGAGTAGGGAAAGGTTTTTATAGTCTGGGGGGGGTGGTCTGGCCTAGAATCAT
>NW_006784423.1:4348372-4353512 GCF_000442215.2 Lipotes vexillifer | reverse complement strand
TAGGGAAAGGTTTTTATAGTCTGGGGTAGGTGATCAGCCTCAGAATAATGAAGGTCTTACATTATTTTCTTTTCTTCTGTAAATTCATGGCCAAAGCTGGTGGCAGGGGGTTTAGCAACTGGGTCTGGTGTCCCTGAAGTTATCGGCCCGTGACCTTCTTTCTGAAATGAAGAGTGCTTACAAGGGGGAGTAGGGGGAGAAGAAATGCCAGGTACAGGGTGTAATTCGTATGGAGTCAGAGAGTAATTAGCTCTGTGAAGGACACATCTAGCTACAAGTGTTTGTTAGTAGTAACCTCTAAAGAATAACCAAGATGGCTTAACCCTTTCAGGCCTGTTTATGCTGTTTCCCCAGCATTTTCCTTATTTATCAGAAAAGAAAAAAGTCTCATTTCTATTTTTGCTGCAACATTTGAAGTGGGAATCCATGAGTGTCCCTGGAGAAAGCAGTAAGGACAGATCTTTAGACGATGGCTGCATTAAGCTGTGGGGCTGGCGAAAGGAATCAGTGAAGCATCCAAAATGCACCATCGGGGCGACAAGAGGGAGACCCAGAGGGGAGTGAGGTGTCACGGAGGCCATGGGTGGCGTTTCGAAGAGGAAGTTGTCACAGTGTCAAGTGGTCCCAGTGGAGAATAGAATGTAAACCAGGAGATTTTCAGGTACTTTTGAACTAGCAGTGCAAGCAGTACTGCAGAATCAGACTCTGAGGGTCCAAGGAGTAGGTGTGCAGCGGGGGTGGTGAAGGCTGGAGCAGAGCCTTCTCTAAGAACGTGGGCAGGGAAAGGAAGGAGAGAGAGGGCAGCAGTTTCATAGGAATGTGAATAATATGAGGGAAGGCTTTAGTTATGGTGGGGAGCCCAGAACGTCGTAGACACTGGGTGGAGGAAGCCGGTAGAGACAGATGTGAGAATGACACAGGGAGAACCTTTGAGCGGTAAGACTGCATCTGGGCTGGGGGTTGGGAGATCAAATTGAAAAGAGGCCCCCTTCTCAAGGAGGATGGAGAATATGGGTGAAGAGTCCGGGAAATTTTGAGTTGGGAAAGAGATATTAGGTCAGATGGTGTCCCTTTTCTCAGTGGCTAGGGGATGGGACCAGTGGCTCATAGCGAGGTTTTCCATGATGAATTTTCAAGCCAAACAGAAGGTCTAAAAGATGCTATGGGAACGTAAGGGAAAGGAGCCTTGGGTGAATAGAAGGGTGGGTCAGGACTGTGGCAGGCCTCCCACTGCAGTAGGGTAACTGTGGATTTGTTAATTTTATGAGGAGAGAAACTATTCATCCTGCTGATAAAGAGAAATTAATGTTTATCTCAGCAGTCCATTTCTATGATATCACACAGTGCCTGGCCAGAGCAGGGGCTCCATAAATACCTGCTTAATGGATACTTTCTGTAATTGTGCTGATCAGTAAAATGAGGTGAGCAATGCCAGCGTTATTTAGTAACCAGTGGAGAAAACAAGATTAGGGAAGATGCAGGACCAGAAGGGAGCCGCACCCTGGGTCCACCACCAAATGCAAGTCCCTTTGTCGTTGACGCCAGTGACCTTCCCCTTGTCGCTCTCAAACGAATAGAGGGAGATATGGTGCCCTGAGGTCACAGAAACTTCCCACTTTCTCTTTTCTGTCAGTTTCCTCTCCTGAATCGGGTCCACCCAGTGAAGTGCAATCCATCACGTACACAGACAATGCCTGTCAATCGGGGGGCTTCCCCTGTACAGGTGACCTTGGCCTGGGATGGGTGGAGGCCCAGACCTGCTCTGGCTCAGCCCCCATCCTGTGCCTGCTCTTCATTAGAGGCTTCAGCTGCTCTCTGCAGCAAGATTTTTCCCCTTTGGTTTTTAGTTCATACCAATTTCATACCAATTTCATACCAATCCATTCGCGTTGGCTTCATCACGACCCTCCTCCACCGCCCCATTTCTCTTCCGCTCTTTGGAGGCTAAAGACCTTTTCCCTGCCTGGAATCTGTGTGTTGATTCTCTGGCTTCCGGTTGGAACATCTCTCTGGGAACCAGTGGCCTCAGCGATGTGGCTGATGTTCCCTTGAGCAAGTCTTACATGAAAATTTCTGAATCCCATTTCTAGTAATGGGTGTTCTCGCTCTCTTACTCACGTTCCCTGTGTTGAGTTACACATTTCCAAGGCCACTATGGGGGTGTAATCTTCCTGATCATGTGTCCTGAGTGTCCCTCGCTGAGACTTTTCTAGAAATTGCCTGTTTCCTTCAGCCTCATCTCTGGATAAGGTGTCTGGCTTTCTCTCCAGCTCTTTCAATCCATACTTCCAGCCCCATTTCACCCTTCTGAACTCCTCTCAAGGCCATCAGCTTCCCTGGCCCATCTGGAGGCTGTTTTGGAATTTATATGCCTTAGAATAGGCAAAGAAAAAAAAAAAAGGAAAATTCTTTGTTACCTGTTGGGCTGAAAAGCAAAAATTACACATACATTATGATACCAGAAAGGGACCATTTCAAACCCAGTGTATTGAGAAATAGCAGAGAATCACTGTGAACCTGAGGCCAAAGATTCTTGTCATTGTGTTTAGGTGGCTGGTGACTTTCCCTGCAGGAGGGAGGGGCTCATCTCTTGGGCCATGCTATTTTCTCTGTGAGTGTTTTCCTCTCCCAGAGCAGAAAGGCTGCGGAGGAATGATTCACAGGGCTGGCGAATCTGTGACACTTCTGCGGGGCTGCTGGCCCTGGGAACGGGCGCTGCCTGGTGAAAATAAGGCAGGTTGGGCCAGTGAAACCATGTTTTAGGGGCCAACTGCAGGGCTGTCTTAGTGGAAACTCAGAGCTTTGAAAGGTCATCCATGGCAGACCCCTGGGCAGGCTTAGAAACCACATCCCTCTCTGAATGAGACAGAAATGCAGAGTCAAGTAACCTCTATGCTCCATGCCCACAAAAATCAGACTGGGGATGGATTGTGGCCGCTCTGGGACATGGGTCTTTCAAATCTGGTAACACGTAACCACATCTGTATTAGTCAGCTCAGGCTCCATAACAAAATACCACAGATCAGGGAGTTCAAACAACAGGAGATTTTTTTCTCACAGTCCTGGAGGCTGCAAGTCCAAGGTCAAGGTGCTGGCAGGATTGGTTTCTCCTGAGGCCTCACTCCATGGCATGCATACGGCAACCTTCTCCCTGTGTCCCCTGGGTCCTCCAGGGTCTTTTCTCTGTGCACCCATCCCTGGCATCTCTCTTCTAGCAGGGACCCCAGTCATAGTGGGTTAGGGCCCTGCCATGTGATTTCATTTAAGCTTATGAAACCATAAAGGCCTTATCTCTCAAGACAGCCACATTGCAAGGTAGGGCTGTCTCGAGGTCGGGGTGAGGACTCCAACCTACGAATCTTTTGGGGGAGGGACACAATTCAGCCAGAATACCATCCATAGTGAAATCAAGAGCATGGCCTTCAGTAGCAGGGAGTGCAGTGGAAAATGCTGGCCCCTAACCTCGAGCTTGTGGGATGGAAACCACCCTCTCCTATGGTTCCGTCTCCCCTTGAGGGCATTATGCTCAGTGAAATAAGCCCGTCACAAAGGGACAAAACTGTTTGATTTCACTTACACGAGGAACCTAGAGGAATCAGATCCATAGAGACAGAAAGTAAAGGGTGGGTGCCAGGGGAGGGATCTGGAGAGTTATTAGTTAAGGGGGACAGAGTTTCAGTTTTGCAAGATGAAAACGGTTCTGGAGATGGTTGGTGGTGATGGCTGTACCACAATGTGAATGTATTTAAAGCCACGGAACCTACACTAAGCGATGGGTTAAAGTGGTCAGTTTTACGTTATGTGTATTTGATCACGATAATAAGAAAGAGTGGTGCTGAGGCCGGAGACCTGAGTTTCAGCCCGTGTCCCCCTTTCCCCACCCACACCATCATTTTATTTCATTAAGATGCAGGGTTTTGACCTACAAAGTTGGGGTGACTTTTCTTACTAGGTGATCAAAGGGGACAGTGAAGCTAAGTTTCTCAGCAAAGCCTTTGAGCTGTAATGAGCCTTCAGCCCAGGAGAGCTGAGGATGGTAATCGCGATGGAAGGACAGAAAATGTCATGTTCCAGTGGACGGTGGTGTTTCCTTTGGAGGGATTTGTTTGTGGCTGGAGTAGCAAGAACCGAGCACCCTGCCTGGGCTCAGGGAACTAAGGGGACTCCTCAGCACATTGGAGCCTCTGGACCTGGGAATCTCCCCCAAAAAGTGTCAAGGGAGTCCTATTTGAAAGAGCCTGTTGCTTTATCACACATGCAGCAAAGCCAAGCAAATGCAGGAGCAACGTGCCAGAGCCACAGGGAACTGCCAGCTACTGCCTTGTCTCTCAGCTCTGGCCTCTGCCACTGCCCAGCTGGATCCTAGCTCAGACCCCGCTGGCTGCCCGGCCAGTCCTGAGGCCACAGCCACGCACTAGACCTTGGCCTCACGCCTGGATACTCATGGCCTTTCCCAGACACCTTGCCACCCCCAGACTGGGCTCAGTGAGGCTCCCCAGCCCTGGCTCCCCTCCTGCCACCCCGAGGGGGTCCACTTCCTGAGCCCTGAGTTGCTTCACTGTCCTAGCCTCGTCTGCTACTGTCACCCCTTCCACAGTTCCCTAAAAGCTAGTCCAGGGCCTAGACTCTCAATAAAACCTTTATTGGGACACAAAGACATTTAATTGCCCTTCATAAGAGTACAACCCAGAGCATCCACTTGGTAGTAGGGGAGTGATTTCTAAATGTGGTGTCGAGCACCTGTGGGGTCTTCCTCACCCTTCCCATCTCCAGGCTCTGCTGCAGGGGTCTGGTGGATCCTGACCTGCACCAAAGTTTGAGTATTATTGCCCCCAAGGGAGACCTTCCTGGGGAAGGGAGGGGAGGCTGGATTGCAGAGCCGGGTTGCTCTGAGATCCACAAGGCTATGAGGCGCTTTTTTTTTTTTTTTCCGGTACGCGGGCCTTTCGCTGTTGTGGCCCCTCCCACTGCGGAGCGCAGGCTCCAGACGCGCAGGCGCAGCGGCCATGGCTCACGGGCCCAGCCGCTCCGCGGCATGTGGGATCTTCCCGGACCTGGGCACGAACCCGCGTCCCCTGCATCGGCAGGTGGACTCTCAACCACTGCGCCAGCAGGGAAGCCCTTAAAGTTAGAGGTTGTT
>NW_006784423.1:4302245-4348197 GCF_000442215.2 Lipotes vexillifer | reverse complement strand
CGGGGGGCCCCCGCCTCCGGGCCCCAGCCGCTCCGCGGCATGTGGGATCCTCCCGGACCAGGGCGCGAACCCGTATCCCTGCATCGGCAGGCGGACTCCCAACCACTGCGCCACCGGGGAAGCCCCTGGGGCATCTTCTTGATGGCAGCACTGCGAGAAGTTCAGGTGAGCACTGGTGCCTCACCTGTGGTCAGGCCTCCCCAGACCCCCTTCAGATCACGCTCAGCCTGGTAGAGGCTCCCCCCCCCAACCCCCCTCAAGTACTGCTGCCCATCCAACTTCCCGTCCCCATCCAGGGCTGTGCTGTGCCTGGCTGGCTGCTAGCTGCACATGGGTTGGTCCAGGGGAAAAGCTCCAGGTTTCTTCTCCCCAGCCGCTCACCCTGCCCTCTCTCACCCATCAACTTTCTTATGCTTCCCGACGTTGCTGCTTTGACAGCTTGACTCACGTTTTCCTTATTATGCTTTTGGGTATCCTGGCTGGAACTAACAATGCGACTGCTTTGGGTACACTGTAGGAGGCTGCTTTGGGGACCGAGTCCCAAAAGCACACTCCCGTGGCCACACATGTGGCCCTGACCGCCCCTGCGCGGCGTGTAACGTTTGTCTTTGCCTCCGTTTCCTTTCCAGTTTGTGCTCCGTTTCTTTCTTCTCCTTTACAGCAAAATTCCCTGAAGTAGTTCTATATACTTACTGTCTTTAATTCCTTTGCTCCCACTCTTTCTTAAAATATTCTAAGTAGGTTTCCGTACCTACTATTCTACAAACACCAGCTTCTCAATGTTGCCATGGCATCTGTGTTGTTAAGCCAGTGATTTGTTTCCCGGTGCTCAATGGAACCACCTGCAGCGTTGACGTGATGAATCATTCCTTCCTCTTTGAAATATTTCTCACCTAGTTTTTAGACTCCAAACACCCCTGGTTTTCTTCCCATCTAACTGGTCTCTCTTTCTCTCTCTCCATTGCTAGTTCTTGTTCCACCCAGCCTCTCAGCACAGGAGGGACCCAGGGCTCATTCTGCCTTCTTTCCATCTGGGTGATCGCATCTAGATTTACCTCTCTCTCTCTCTCTCTCTCTCTCTCTCTCTCTCTCTCTCTCTCTGGTGGTAAGAACTATTAACAAGAGATCTACCTTACTATATTTTTCTGAACACAGTACAGTATTGTGAACTATAGACACAATGCTTCACAGCAGGTCTCTAGAACGTATTCATCTTGCATAACTGAAACTTTAGACCCATTGAACAGCCACCCCCTTTCCCCCTCTCCCCAGACCTTAGCCACCACCATTGTACTTTCTGTTTCTATGAGTTTGACTGTTTTAGAAAGTGGACTCGTGCAGTAGTTTTTCTTCTGTGACTGGTTTATTTCACTTACCATAATTTCGTCCAGGTCTCTCTGTGTTGTCACATATGCCAAGATTTCCTTGTTTTTTGAAGCGGAATCATATTCCGTCGTATGTATAAACCACATTTTCTTCCTCGGTTAATGTGTTGGTGGATATTTGGGTTGTTGCATGTCTTGACTTACGGATAATGCTGCAGTGAACATGAGAGTGCAGTTGTCTCTTTAAGATCCTGATTCCAGTGCTTTTGAATACACACCCCAAAGTGTGGTTGATGGATTATATGGTAGACAAGTGGGACTACATCAAGTTAATACCTTTTGCACAGCAAAAGAAACAATCAGCAGAGTGAAAAGGCAACCTATGGAATGGGAGAAACTATTTGAAAACCATATATCTGATAAGGAGTTAATATCCAAAATATATAAGGAATTCCAACAGTTACCATTCCATCGTTAGTAGACATCCTTCACCCCTAAATTCTTCAGAGAACATTCTTTGTAGCTCCCGGACTTAACTGAGACCTGATTCTCCTCTGAGGACACCAAGTCTCCCGTGGGGTTTCTTCATCTCCCCTCTTCGTGTCTCTGAGAGGAGAAGGCAGGGGTCTTTGCATTTGCTGCCATTTCCAAACAGCCACACATTGCACTTAGTGTTCTCACTTCTCCTAGCATTTCTTTCCAACTCACTGTGTCCTGCCTGGGCCACCCTCACCAGCTCTGAAGTCACTTTAAATGATGTCATTAGTGACTGCACTGGTTGCTGATGGGAACTTCTCCATCTTTAACCTCTTTTACTTTCCTGTGTGGGTGCCAGTCTCCCTCCTGCCCATCGGGAGTCATGCGTCCCAGGACTCCTTCCTTGTCCCTTGCAGTTCTTGCTCTGTTCTTTCCTCCTGAAGGGACCTGGATTATCCCCATGACTTGAGTACAATTTGCACACCGACAAATCCCAAGTTAATAGGTCTAGCCCATAATTTTACCGACGTATTTCTAATAGCTTAATGTCAAGACAGCCCCTCAAAGTTAGCTTATCCAAAATTGAACCCACCATTGCTTTCCTACTTAACTCCTCCTCCTCCAGTATTTGGTATCTCTGTGAATGGTTGTCAAACATCCCACCTTGTTTGAGAGCTATCCCCCAAACTCCTTTCCGTCTTTCCTACCCAATGCAAAGTAGCTTAATAAATCTAATTGATTCTACTCTTAAACGTAGGAATACAATTTGTTCTTCCTTCTTACTTCATTCCAACAGCTGTTTTCTAAATTCAAGCCCTTACCACCTCTTGGTGGGATTCTTGCAGGAGGCTCCCAACTGGTATCTCACTTTCTGGTTGGTTACCTGGGATCCTCTAAGCTGTTACCATAAGAATTTGGAACCTAAACTGACTCTTGTATTTAATGGTAACGAAGGTTGGGTTTCATAGAGCTGTGGGATAGAATGATGAGGACCATTCCCTATTTCTCCTTTCTCCGTCCCTATCTCTTCTCTCTACACAACTCCCTCCCATCAACCCTAATTCCTTGGATCACTATTTTATTCCTTATTCCTCAGATATTCTTCTGAGTTCTTCCATAAACAAACAATGCCATGGATATGCATTTTCTGAAATATAGTTAAAATAAAATTAAAAGAAAAAGAAAGTTTAAATTTCAATTTATAGTTCTCTTCGTTTTAAATAATCTCCCTTTAAAGAAGGATGAGCCATATCAGAACACGCTAGGATTTAATATGAGGGATCCCATCATGCATGAATGCTCAGATTTCCATCTGCTTATTTCCCAACACACTGTTTTCCTAAGGTCCACGGATTCTGTGGCATTTCTAATCATGTATTTGCAACATGTAGTTGTGGCATTTTGTTCTTTTAACAAAACGTATGACAATGCATCTAGTTTTAAAATATTGTCATAAAGGAGAAACTACAGATTTTTCAACATTTCCTAAATAGTTAATTCATCTGTAACATCATCTTTGCCCTGTACTTTATTCTAAGTATATAAGATATCTCATAATCTCTTACAGTATTGGGTCAGTGCATTATTATGTTTAAGTGTTGTTATTCAAGAAAACTCAGAGACTGCTGACCCAGAGAACTCTGAGGTCCTCTCTCATTTCTAGAAATGTGTGGACTTTTTTGCTTTCAAAAGCATTTCTTGAATAGTCAGTTCTGGGGGATCACATGATATTTATACTTCTCTGAGCATGTGCATTTATTTTGAGATATCTGTCTCTGCAAATGCTGTCAATACATCCCTCTTGGCATGGAAAGTTCTAGAAGGCAGGAAGCTTATGTGGTCTATTCTCATATCATGTCTAGATCAATGATCTATTCAGGGCTACTGGGCGTCAGTTACAAACACAAGGCAAACAAGATGCTGCAGTAGCATTTGTTACTGCTAATGTTACTGATTAGACCACACCCTATGTCCTTACCCTTAGCCAAAGCCTCCCACCTCAAAGACGGAAGAGAAGTGGTCAATGAAAACAAAGCCTTGGCAGACAGAATCACGGTAGGAGCAGGTGTTGGGGTCCACTTGATTGAACCTTGATCATGGCTTTCCTGCTTCCTGACTATGTGACTGCTACGTCTGTGTGCCTCAGTTTCCTATACCACCAGGGTGCTAATACCTTAATCTCAGAGTCGTTTTTAGCATGCAAATGGGGTATAAATGTGTATATGTAACATATGTAAAGAGCTTAGCTCAGGGCCTGGCACATGCAAATTTCTCAATAAATGGCAGCCACTGCTGACGGGGAAAAAAATCACACAGCCTAAAATTTGAGAGTTATCTTTTTATTCAGGGACCTTACTGAGGACTATAGCCTGGGAGACAACCTCTCAGATAGCTCTGATGAACTGTTCCAAACAGGTAAGGGAGGAGCCAGAATACATATGAGTTTTTGCTGAAAAAGAAAAAAACCCAAGTAGTCAAGCATCAGACATCTCAGTCGCTGATGGCCTGATGGAGGGCAGCATTCGTTGTTTACTGCAGTGGCGGGCAACATTTTTTTTTGTCCACACACTATGATTTGAACCACAGTACTCCCTGCCAGGTGTAACAGCCTCTTTCCCCACCACTTTTTTGGTAAGAAGTTGTGGAGTTATCTTTGTGTTAAACTAGTGCACGTGGGAACCTTGAGGGCATTGATTTCAGCAGCTGCTCTGATCACAGAGGGAATGCTAGCTCCGCCCCCGGGAATGTTGACGATTCAGGTACAGCTGAAGAGATGACGTCTTTGTTTCTGTAGGAAATGCCCCCAATGGTTGTGGATCTGCTCAGCTTCCCCTGGAAGGTACGTGTCATGGTTGCCAATGTACTGATGTCACAGTATATCAGCTGAACACCTGTCCTTATATAACAAGCTCTCTGACCCTAGGAAAGGTAAGAGGAAGTTACTCATCCAATTCCCCAGTTTCTAGAAGGACTGCTTCCCAGGGTGCAGTGATTGAAAAAGGGACGTGAAATAAATATACATTCTTACCCTTCTTTATAAGCTGTCAGCTGAGTTTGAATCAGTTGAGAGATTGACTTATTAATAAACCTCTGGACCTGACACCTCTTGTTGAAAATGAGGCAATATGTTAATAAATGAGAAATGGAACAGTCTTTCTGTTCATTCCCTGACTGCTTTCTGTTCAGGACTCTGCAGAGGTTGGCCTGATGCTTTCAGCCAGAGGGGTCTCTCTGAGGCTGGTGAGGAAGGGTGACTCGAATTAGGTCAGATGCCTGTCTGCGTACTCTAGATGCAGATGGAGGGCCATTCCCTACAATTCTTGCTCCAGGAATCTGACAGCAGGTGCGAGACCGTGACCCTTGCGTGAAGATTGGAGAGCACAGTGAACCTTTCCGAGAGGAAATTCTCCTACTCAGTGGACACCCCTCAAATGGCCCTGCACATCAATATGGATTTTTTGCTTTGGGGTCACAGTTAGATCCTTAAAGAATAGCATACTTTTCTCCATTAAAAACTCCTTTCCAATTATTACAGATACTACCTGCTTCATCAGTTCAGGGGGATCTGGATGCCACTGTGGCCCTCCGCCCCATGGTCACTGTTGGGAATGGCCACTGCTGCTGGGATGAACTAACCGGCCTTGGAGCTGCCCTTTTCTGATTTGCTCCTCCAGGCTCAGTGTTTGTTGCTTTCCAGGTACAACCACTGCACTGAGAGCTCTGATCACCAGTCTCCACTCACAACTGCAGGGTCTTGTGCAGGGTCACCCTACTGCCCACTGCCATGCCTCCCTATCTTGGAATCTCTGGGGACAGTTTTTTCCCACCCCAGAAATCTTTCGGTTTCTGTACAGCAAAGTCTGTCGCCCCACTGAGGCAGCTTTGCTACCATCAAAACCGCAGTGGACCTTTCCTGAACATTAGATTCTTCTCTGACACTGATTGCCAACTCACCCATATTGCATCCCTAACAGGGCATCAGCTGACCTCACTCAAGGAAAAAAAAGTTCTGTTCCAAGATAACCACTTCTCTTTCAGAAGAGATGGGGCTGGAAACTTTGCTGCATTAAAAAAATAAATAAATAAAAACTAGGCCACACCCTATTCCACAAAAGAGTAGCTACTATTCGTGGGCTTCCCTGGTGGCGCAGTGGTTGAGAGTCCGCCTGCCAATGCAGGGGACACAGGTTCGAGCCCTGGTCTGGGAGGATCCCACGTGCCGCGGAGCAACTGGGCCCGTGAGCCACAACTACTGAGCCTGCGGGTCCGGAGCCTGTGCTCCGCAGCCGGAGAGGCCGCGATAGTGAGAGGCCCGCACACCGTGATGAAGAGTGGCCCCCGCTTGCCACAGCTGGAGAAAGCCCTCGCACGGAAGCAAGGACCCAACACAGCAAAAATAAATTAATTAATTAATAAACTCCTACCCCCAACATCTTAAAAAAAAAAAAAAGAGTAGCTACTATTTGTGATGCTTTTGTTATGGTCCAAGCACTTTACGCACATTTTCTCACCTATTATTGCAATAATCTTGGAACATTGTAATAGTCACCTCTATTTTATAAATGAGGAAATTGAGGCTTAGAGATGCTAAGTAACCCGCCAAAGACCACATTGCTGGTAAGCAGTGGGGGAGGTACGTGCGCAGGTGCTCTGGCCTCAAAGCCGCTGCTCTTAACCCCTGTGCTTGTCTGCCTTCCAGGTCCTTATGTGGCTGGCGGGGCCTCGTGTCCCTTGAGAGATTTCCCATTAGATTCTGCAGGGGATTCTGTCCCTTGAGGTGACTGATGAGGTATCTCATGTTGTTGAATGGCCAGGGGTTGTGATGTAATATAATTTGCCTATAGGTGGTGAACGTATTAAAAACCATCTGAAAAGGAACAAAAAAAGAAAGACCAAAAGAGCTCTAATGGAAGCTTTGATGTGTCTATGTAAAACAGCTATCCTGGAATTTCTTGGTCCCTGAAACAATAACAGAAGCACTGTTATCAGCTTGTGTAGCTGGCACTTTGAGGTTAAGAGCAGCTCCACCCCTGCAATGATGTGTCAATGGTAAGAGGGCTTTCTGTCCATCCTTATGTTCAGTGGCAGAGTTTAAATCACTATCAGATGAGGTAAAATCCTTTAAGTGCCCTTCCCTGCCAGGTTTATTGAGGTATAATTGACGTAATAAATCGCACATATTTAAATTGTACCAGCTGATAGGTTTTGACATATGTATAAACCTGTAAAACCATCACTACAATCCAAACAACGAACATATTCATTACTTCCCAGATTTCCACTCATCCTTTTGAAATTCCTGGCTCTTGCCTCTCCTACCCTATCCCCAGGTATCCACTATCCTCTTTCTGTTACCATAAATTTGTTTCCATTTTCTAAAATTTTATATAAATGGAATCATACAGCATGTACTCTCTTCTGCCTAGCTTCTTACATTCAACATAATTATTTTGAAATTCATCAATGTTGTTGCATGTATCAATAGGTGATTTCTTTTTCTTTTTTCTTTTAAAATTATTTTAGTATTTTTATTGTTCATATTATCTTTTTAATATTTGTAGACACTTAGTGGTGTCAACTCTCTCATGCCTAATACTAGTAATTTGCATGCCCCCCAATCAGTGTGGGTAGAGATTTATCAACTTTATTCACCTTCTCAACAAACCAGCTTTGAGTGGCACTGATTTTTCTCTCTTGCCTTTCTGTGCTCTATTTCATTGTTTTCTGCATTGATTTACAACCATATCTCAGAGATATTTTGGGTTCAGTTCTAGACCACTGCAGTAAAGCAAATATCGCAATAAAGTGAGTCACGTGATTTTATTTTTGGTTTTACTAATGTGTATAAAAGTTATGTTCACAGTATACCATAATCTATTAAACGTGCAAAAGAATTATGTCTAAAAACTGTACATGCCTTAATTAAAAAAGAATGCTGTTGGAAAATGGTGCTGGTAGACTTGCTGACTCGGAGTTACCATAAAACTTCAATTTGTAAAAAAAAGCAATATTCACAGAGCGCAATAAAATGAGGCTTATTTATAAGCTAAAAAATAAGCTTAAAAATGCTTATATATTATTTCCTTTCTTCTGCTTACTTTGTGTTTCCTTTGCTCCTTTTTCCTAATATATTAAGGTGGTAGCCAAGAATATTGGTTTGTGCCCTTCATTCTTTTCTAATACAGGCATTTAGTGTTGTAAATATTCTGCTATATAAGACTGTAGCTGCCCTTCCCAAATTTTGATATAGTGTGTTTTCGCTTTCATTCAGTCAAAATAGTTTTTACTTTCTCATTTGATTTATTTGATCTGTGGGTTATTTAGAAGTGTGTCATTTAGTTTCCAGACATTTGAGGATTTTCTACATACCTTTCTGTTGTTGATTTCTGATTTAATTCCATTGTTGTCCATTAACATACTGTCTTTGTATGACTTGAGCCCTTTTAAATTTATTGAGACTTGTTTTAGGTACCAGAATATGATCAATCATAGTAAATGATTCATGTGTGTTTGAGAAGAATGAATATTCTGCTGCTGTTGGGTGGAGTTCTGTAAATGTCAGTTAGGTCAAATAGGTTGACAGAGTCTTTCAAGTTTTCTGTATCCTTACCAGTATGTTATTTACTCTATAAATTACTGAAATTGGGATATTGAAATCTCTGATTCTCATTCAGGATTTCTTTATTTCTCCTTGCAGTTTTATCAGTTTTTCTTCACATATTTTGAGGCTTCATTATCAGAATCATAAATATCTAGGGCTATTATCTTTTCTTGATGAATTGACTTATCATGAAATAACATTTTTGATAATTAATATTCCTGGTAATATGTATATTTTTTGCTCTAAAATCTACTTTGTCTGATATTGATATAGCCATCCTAGCTATGTTTTGATTGGTATTAATATGGTATATCTTTTTTCTTCCTTTTACTTTTAACCTATTTATTGAAAGTTGAATTCCCGTAGCAGCATAATGTTTGGCTTTCCTGTTTTAATCTCATCTGATAATCTCTGCCTTTTAGTTGGTGTGTTCAGATCATTTACATTTAATGTGATTATTGATATGGTTGGGTTTAAAACTCTCTTCTTGCTTTGTGTGTGTTTGCTATTTGAGTCAAATATTCTTTGTTCCTCTTTTCTCCTTTTTCTGATTTCCTTTGAGTAGTTGCATATTCTTTGATATCAGTTTCCTCCTTTGTAAACTCATGCACTGTAACTCTGTTGTGTTATTTTAATGGTTTCTTCAGCTTCATACTATACATGTTTAAATAGCACAATCTACCTTGAAGTGATTATTTTACCAGTTCACTTATAGAATGAGAGATTTACAGTAGTATACTTCCAATTCTCTTCTGACTTTTGTGCTATTGTTGTCATATATGTTACTTCTACTTAGATTATAAACTGCACATGCATTGTAATCATTTTTGATTTAAACAGTCAATTATCTTTTAAGTGATTTAAATGATAAGAAATAAAAATCTCTATATTGACCTACATAGTTAACTTTTCTGGTGCTCTGCATTCTTTCATGCAGTTTCAAATTTCTGTCTGGTATCTTTCTTTCTGTTTGAAGGGCTTTCCTTTAAAATTTCTCATAGCACTTTTCTGTTGTTGATGAATTTTTTCAATTGTTATATGTCTGAAAAAGTCTTTATTTCATATTCATTTTTGAACAATATTTTAACTGGGTAAAGAATTCTAAGGTGACTTGTTTGTTTGTTTGTTTTTTTGGTACTTTAAAGATCTTGTTCCACTAGCTTCTTGCTTATTTCTGATGAGAAATCTGATATAATCTCTGTCTTTGTTGCTCTGTAGGAACATGATTTTCCCCCCATGACTTTTTAAAGTTTCTCTTTATCACTTGATTATGGTGTGCCTTTTGGGGTACTTTTCTTCATGCTCTTCATTGTCGAGTTTCACTGAGCTTCCTGGACTTGGGGGTTTTATAATTTTCATCAAATTTGCAACATTGTGGGGCCGTTGTTTTTTCAAATAACATTTTTCTGTCCCATTTCTAGCTCCTCTCCTTCAGAGACTCAAATTACATTTGTATGAGATACCTTGAAAATTTCCCACACCTCCCTGGTGCTGTATTTTTTTCTGATTTTTTTTATTTCTGTGTTTCATGTTGTGTAGCCTCTATTAACATACCTTGCCTTTTTTTCATCTGGAATATTTTAGTTTTTAACTGTAGGAGTTCTCTTTGGGTCTTTTTTTTTTGTATCTACCATGTCTCTGCTTAACACTTTCAGTCTTTCATGTAGTTTTTTGAAACATATGAAATTCAGATATAATAGCTGATTTAATGTTTTCTGCTAATTCTACCCTGTATGCCAATTCTGGGTCAGTTTTAATTGTCTTTTCATTAAGAGTAGTATTTTTCAGCTCTTTTGTATACTTGATAATCTTTGGATGTCAGGCAATGTTCATTTTGACTTGCTAGATACTGAATATCTTTTGTATCCCTATAACTGTTCTTTATCTGTCCTCTGAATCAGTGTTAAGTTGCACTGAAACAGTTGGATTTTGGGGGTCTTTTCCATTTTTTTAGGTGTAACCAGAGCAGCATTTAGTCTAAGGTTAATTTATACTACTACTGAGACAAAATCTTTCTAAACAGCCTACGTGACAACTCATGAATTACATCATTTTCTATTCTGAATAGTGGGAATGAGTACTATTCCTGGCCCTGTATGAACTGTGATGATTATTCCCTCTAATCTTTTGGGGTGTTTCTTTCCTCGGCTTCAGATAATTTCCTCATAAGCATGAGCTGATTGGTACTCAGTTGAGAAACTGAAGGGACCTTCTGCAGATCTCTCTATGCAGTGCTCTCCTTGTTGGTACTGTGCTTTCTGAACTCTAGTTACCTTGGCTTTCCAGACTGTCAGTTCTGACCCTCAGCTCAGAGCCACTGCTGGGCTCCGTCTCTCTCTCCCTCCCAGTGCCATAGCCTAGAAACACTCCAGGCAGTAAACTGGGGCAATCTCAGGCTCTCTCCCATCTCTCAAGAGTTCATTATCATTTATTGCCTGACGTCAGTATCTTGAGAGCTATTGGTTCATATATCTTGTGTAGTTTTTAATTGGTTTAGAAAGGAGGATAAATCTAGTCCCTGTTACACTACTTTGGCTGGAAGTGAAAATCAGAAAACCTGTTCTTCAAACACTTAAAATATGTCACAAACATTTCCTGTTTCTTAAATATGATTAGCCTACATCATTTCTGATGACTGCAAAGTATTTTATTATTTAGAAGTACCATAGATTATTTAATCAATTGTTCAATTTGTATATTTAGTTTTTTTCCCATTATTGTCCACAACACTGCCAATGAGAGGCTAAATATTTTTGAACATCCATGATTTTTTCAAATATCTTAATAGAAGACAAACTACCAAGTTAAAGTATTTTGATATAAACTTCCAAATTATCCTCTGGAAAACTTGTACCAGTTTATACATCTGTAATCTCCCCACACTTTTTGTCAGTATTGGATATTATAATTTTGTAATGTTTTTACAAATGTGTTGAGTGAAAATGGTATTTATTGATTTAAATTTGAATTTCTCAATTACTTTTTGATGCATTATATTCTATTGAAGCTTATTGAAAACTCCTATACCCTCTTTTTTGAACTGCCTGTTCATAACATTTGCCTATCTTAAAAATTGTTTTCTTTCCTGTTAGTGATTTATAAAATATACTTGTATAGAATATATATATTTGAGTGTGTATATATGCTAGATATATAAGCTATATATAAATTTTCAAACTTTCAAATATTTTCCCAGCCTTTTGCTTGCTGTCTATTTATAATATATTCAGATGTAATGAAATTGATTTGATCTCTGCTGTTATGGTTTCTATATGTATTATTGTGCTTAGAAAACCAATATTACTCCCACTTCATAATCAAATAAATATTATATTCTATTTGTTTACAGCTTTAAATTTTTTACTGTGTAATCTCTAATCCATCTGGAATTTAGTGTTTTCATCAGTTGAACTTGATTTTTCTATTGCTTGTAATATATTTTATAATGCTTATATTAAAACATTTACAATGCTTAAATAAATCTAAAATGGTCTTAACACAATTTATTTAGTATCTATTCTTTTCCCCAGATTTGATATACTGTGTTTTTTTTATCATCTTATGATAAGTTCTTAGGAATATTTAGATCTGTTTCTAGATTTTCCATTCTGTTCTATTAAACTGTCTCCTCCTGTGGCTGTTCCATATTATTTTGTTTTGCTTTTAATTTGTTTTTCTTTTTTGTTCCATATTATTTTAATTAGTGAAACTTAATTGGTCAACAGTAGGCCCAAGAGAAAACATGTGGAAGGATAAATCACCCATTCCCTTAACTTTTTACTGCTTTTTAACATTTCAGTGGCTGGTCTCAAACATTCCTGGGAAGTCGAGAAGCCATGCATACATCAGGTAGAGAGCAGGCTTCACTTTCATAGCATTCAGGTTCAAATCCCACGTCCCCAGCTAACTAGCAGGTGGCCCAGCAAATACACTCACTTCTCTGTGGCACAGTTTCCTTAACTTGAGAGTGTGGGTAATAATAGTCCTTACCTTATTAGTTTATTATGATGATGATGATTACGGTGGATGGAACCAGTGCCTAGCACACATGAGCATTGCATAAAAAGTTAGTTTTGCTATTTTTATTTCTTTTTAATTTTAATTTTAGAATTATCTTGTCAAAGTTCAAAATAATTATGATTTTTATTAATTGAGTCTTCTCTAGAAACATCATAGGATTCTCCTTTTACTTTTTTTGTGTCTCTTTTATATCTTTTTGTTGTATGTGTGTATATATATATATATATATATATATATATATATACATAAAATATTTATTCATGATTATATATATCTTGCACAATTGTATTCACATACACATTCTTAGAAATAGGGCTGACAGGAAATATGTGAGCATGTTTAAAATGATTATCCTAAGTATTATGGATAATATTCAGAAATACTCAAAATTTCTTCACTGAATATTACTCATAATAGTCAGAAATACATGATTTTTAACTTAGTCTGGCACCCCAATATTCTGTCGCTTTGTGCTTCAGACAGAAGTGTAGTGCCTGTTACATATTATGTGCTGTGTAATGCACAAGTATATTAGCAAATTGTTGTTTTCAATGTGTTATCACTTAGGGAAGTTGATTTCACGAGTATTGTATAGGACATTGAGAAAACAATTTTAAGCGGATGATGACAGTGACTTCCTGAAAATGCATGACTGTGGTTTCTGTGAAATTACCTTATTTTTCCTCCATAATCCTAATTCTAATCCTAATCCTCTTTCCTTCCTAAATCTAAATTTTCTTGGAATGCTTCAGAATATCTGGACTTGATCTCAGAAGATAATCTGAGAACAAGTATTTACAGGATTGGAGAATTTCAGCAAATGATAAACACATTTAAATTTTTACCAACCCCAGATGGAAGCTTCTAGATTTCTAGGTTTTAGAAGACATAGGGCCATGAAAGAAAATGTCGACATTTATTTCAACAGGAGGAATGAATGAGAACAGGACCTACAGTTGGGCCTTTCCTCTTAGGTTCTTACAGAGTTAGAAGGCAGGGGCTGTAACCGAGATGCCAGAGAAGAAAGGCCAGCACACAGGGGAGTATTGAGACCATAACCTACACATCAGATGTCCTCTCACACTCTCACTGTGTTAGAAGCTAAAGCATTTGTGTGAGATTCCAGGGAGCAAAGGCTGCTAGAGGAGACATCACATCAAGATGAGAACATTTCTGATCAAGGCAAAGACAGTCTGCCCAGAGTCATGGACTCCCTGCCCGAGCCGCAGCCCCTGACCTCTGCTCTTCTGAACCCTTGGCTTTCCTCCTGTGACATCTGCTGCCTGTTTGCTGTGCTCCTAATACCCACAATTGGGTCATCTCACTGCCCACAGAGACCTGTCCTCATGAGTCCTCTCAGATGCCCCTGCTGACCAGTATTTCAAAGGCAGCATGATGAAATGTTGCTTCCTGTGATAAAAACACTGTCTGCTTCCTTCTGATAACACAGGCAATGATCTGTTGAATATATAGAGTGAGCATGTAGCAGAGAAGAAACTTTATCTGATTAGACTAGGGCAGGAGTGTTTTTAAGAACAGTGGAACAATCTCTAACATAGGAAGTTGCCTCTGATAAGGGAAACCCGAGAGATACAGTGGAGCAGCTTCCTGACAACATGGATAGCAAAAGTAGGACTAGAAGTTGTATTTTTGAATGAAAGCCATTTCATGCTAACAAGGACCCCTGACTTCTACCTCCTGTCAATAGATTCACAAGGAAAATGGTGATAGACACATTATTATCAACTATTAGTAACCTATTGCTGTATAACAAATGACTAAAATTTGGTAGCCTAACCTATAAACACTTCTTATCTCACACATTTTTTTGATGGTCAGGGATCTGAGAGTGACTTACCTGGGTGGTTCTACTTCAGGGTCTTTCATAAAGTTGTGGTCAACCTGTTGGTTAGAAGTTGTCACCTCTGAAGACTTGAATGCAACTGGAAGACCTCCCTCCAAGCTCGCTCATGTGGGTTGTTGTCAGAAAGCTCTGGTACCTCTCCATGTGGAGCAGTCATGGGGCTGCTCAACACATGGCTTCTCGGAGACAGAGTGATTCTAGAGAGAGAGCCCTAGATGGCAGCCACATGCCTTTTATAACCTCATCTTGGAGGTGGCATGTGATTACTTACTCCGTGATTTACTGGTCACGTCGACCTCCCTGGTACAGAGTGGGGAGGACCCTGCAAAGGTGTAAACAACAGGAAGCAGGGATTATTGGGGGCCATTCTGGAGCCTGGCTGCCACACTTGCTAAAGGTGCTTTTTATTGGGACCTCACAATTTCTAGAGACTCAGTTGCTCATCCTTTCGTTTAAACTACTCAAGTCTGGCAGGGAACACATGAACCTTGAACCTTGTTGAAACATGGAGGGAGCTAGACATTTTATAAAAGCCATTGACTAGACATTTTCCATTCTTTGTTGTTGTTGTTGTTGTTTTGGAGGAGGAGACGTTGTGTGTGTGTGTGTGTGTGTGTGTGTGTGTGTGTGTGTGTGTGTGTGAGTATGTGGGAGAGAGACACAGAGACGGGCGGGAGGAGTAAAGGGAGAGGGAGAGAAAGAAAGAGAGAACGTAAAAACATCTAATTTTTCAGATCAAAATTATTTTTTCTTCCAATTGACATATGCCTTCAGCATAACTCTTATTCTTCAATTCCCAAAGCAAGCACCTCTGTGAACTCTCAGCTAAACACAGACTTTTTTTTGGAACTATGGGATAGGAGTAAGAAGGAAGGGACAAAATACTAGCTTTTGTGCTTGGTTTTAAGTTTTAATTTCTCAAAAAGAGACAGAGAGAGTACTGCAAGCCAAAATCTTTGACTTATACAGACTCATTAGGATGAGTAGAAGTCAATTATTGAAGACAATTGCTTCAGAAAGTCAAGAATATAGAAACTCCTGAAAATAGAAAGCTTGTTACCTCTTTATGTGATCATAAAAGATCTGAAAGAACTTTCTATAGTGTGACTGTGAAATAAGGTTGAGTTTTTATTTCCTGTTAATATGATGAAGAGGACAGTGACCCAGGTTGAAGGGTGAGGCAGAGACATACAGAGCTAGTCTCACAAGGAGGGAAAGTTTCTGGTTATGTATTAGATTTCATTCTAGTTTCCTGGGGTAAAACATTAATCCTACAATTTTCTTTTTCATAGATGCTGAGATTCCTTTATAAGCTATTTGGACACCTGTATTTATAAGGTTTTTCTGCTTTTCAAGAAACTCTTTCCTCCTTGGGGGAGTGAAGCAGCAAGTCTTACTGGTGAACATATTTGGTGAGTTGTAGTAACCAGGTAAGAGGAGAGAAGGTGCTAGAAGGGGAAAAGCCCTCAGGGGGGGGGGGGGAGAGCAAAGGCAGATGTGACAGAGAAATGAATTTGCAATCTATAGCCTCAGCTTCTTTCTAAAAGGGAGCAACTTTCATAGCTGCCTAGTACCATGGGGGATTTGGGGTATGCACATCTGGGGACAGACACTGAGGAGAAGTGAGAGGCTTCTGAGCACCTCTGGGAGGGAAGGGGTGGTGATGAGCAGGTGCAAGAGGGGAGGAAGGGTAGGAAGCTGTGAGATACTCCAGGTGATGTACACATCGTTAGCTTGGTGCCCCACATTTCAGAACTGTTGGTGTACATGGATTTCTTGTGTAAGTTGGAGAAAGGGCGAGTCCCGGGCTGATGCTGAGCAGAACAGAGACGGGACTCCTGGGCACAGAAGCCTGAGGCAGGGACACCTCGAGATCAGGAGCCCCCGGAATTAGTAGACCTCATAGGGAAGACTCTGGGTTGTTACATGGTTGTGGAATTGGAAGTGGGTCTAACTAATTATTCCTACTTCTCCAAGGCGCAAGGAAGGCCACAGCTAAGTTTTCCGTTTTGGCAGGTCAGTGAGATTTTTGACATTTAAAAGCTCCTTTTGGTTTGGGTACAGAGCTAAGATGTCCTCTCCACGTGGACGAAACCCACATGCAAACACAAATAAGCTCTTGTACACGTGTGTGCACGCACACACACACAACAAACACATTTCTGCTCTTCCAGCTGCACCAATCTGTTCTCATTTCAGACAAACAAGTTTGGCCAATTTTGATCTTTCCTTTCTTGTCACTGAATGGTGAGTTGTCACAGATGTTCTGTGCCCCCATAGAGAAGCATTGCCTTCCATTGGTTCTGGGTCACTTTTGTTTAGGAGAGTCACCTCCAAGAGGTACAGTCATTTTTAGTGGGTGTGGCCTGAGAGCAAATTATACGTGGGGTGCAATGTCAGATCTTCGGGCCTGGAGAGAGATCCTCAAGGGAGCAGGCTGTGTCCCCTCCCAGGCTCACCCAGCCTCTCCCTGCCAGTTGGATGCATCAGCAAGAATCTCTGGATTCTACATTTTGCAGAGCCCTTGAAGACAGAAGGATAAAGAGGAACTTCCTGAAGCAGCCCATGGCTACTGAGGCCCCTCTATCTTACATCAAATGTTCCCTTCTCTGTTACAAAACCTCACAGGCCTTGATAGATGCTGGCCTCCCTGGACTTCAAGAAATGTCTTGAACAGTCAATGGAAACATTGAAGATGCTGTTAGTCATCTTGGTAACAGTCAAGTACGTAAGTGCCAGTGCTGACAAACTCTTTGAAAGGCAGATTCCACAGCAGAGTTCTCTCTCTTTTTTTTTGGCCACCCCATTTAATATTGATAACCATACCCTTTGCACAAGAGCTTTAGAGAGGATGGAGAACTTGACCCAAGCTACGCTGTCAGTGAGAGGAAAACCAGCTGTATCTAAAGCTCCTGCTCTTTCTACTATATTAGAGAGTTCTTTGGCAGCTGGCACATCCTGATCATTTGGAAGTCACCAACAGTCTGAAAAAGAAAATCACATAGATGATTAAAGTTGGTTTATTCAGAATTCTAACAGGTGCACCATGAGTCCACAAATCTGTATCACAGCCATCCAAGACAGGCCATCTGGAGACACATGGAAAGAGTCCAGTTACGGAGGCTTTGGATTCTGGCTTTACCTTGTACTGGCTCTTGCCTTGAGTAATGTAATTAATCTGCCTCTCTGAGCCTCCGGTAAGCCTCTGAGGAATGGAAGTGTCAGCGTGTGCAAAAGTGTCTGCACACAGAGCCTGGTGTACACTTAACTCACCCAGTCGTATCAGAAGTTTTCAAAGCATTGATGTTGAAACATCAACAGTAAAACTGCCTACAGAAAAGTGCACCGTTGTTCTTAGAGCTGCAGCTTTTGGAAGGTTATAGCTGCCAACTCACACTGTAAGGGCACTGAGTGACCTGCCACCAAGATAGAGTCTGGAGGTTTTGCTGAGGAAGTCACCCACAAGGGAGGTAAAATAGAATTAAGAGGAAATGTGACCATCTATGGAGATAATGTTACAACTGGGAGTGCAGCTTCATCAGAGACCTTTCGAATAGAGAATGTGATGCAAACCCAAGTTGGGTCTTTGTTAACAGTTCAGTGAATCAGTTTTAGCTTATCAGTAAGCTGGTTCCTGTGTCTTAACTGATAAGGAAAAAGGGAGGTTTTAAGAGAAAGGTGGCTGTCGTATTTAGCACAGAGCTATTAGAGAAATTAGTTTTTAGAGTTAACAAACTGTTGGTAGGAAGTTGAGGAAGAAAGAGCGCATCAGACTGATGGTAAGTGTCTTTCCTTGGGGTGTTTTTCAAAAATGCGTTTATCTCAAAGGGAATGGAATGTTAAAACAAAACTGTGGGTTAAACTTAATCATTGCTCTCAATTTTCTGTTTATGAAAAAGGTAGTATTACCCCATGGGAAACCCAAGTTACAAACTCATGAAGTCCTGTGAAGTCTTGTTTGTATGATGTGGAACTTTGCCTCGTGTAATGGAAAATAAATGGGGGAGGATGGGCTTGGGAGGGGGCCTTGCAGTATACAGTACATACAAAGTGCTCATATGCCAGAATTATTCTTGCTGGAATCCACTGAAGTCCAGAAGTGGAATCTGCTCAGACCGTGGAGAAGGGAAATGTGCTTAGCAAGCAAGGAGCTGTGGGGCAAAGGGTATGTGGTATGGGGAAGAGAAGTCAGACCCTCAGGGAGGAGATACAGGATGAAAAAGAGTGACAGGTATGGGGAGCAGGGCTGCTGAGGGCCCATCTTTCTGGGGGAGTGGTGGGTAGGGAGGAATACCTGATTTAAGTTCACGCTTGGCATTGGCACCTCCAGTTGACAGCTCCATTTCTTTCCTCTGTGAAGTCTCCCAACAAAGCGTGTAGAGTCAGATGTGGCAGAGCTGACCCCCAAAGCCGTACCCCTGAGCGTCAGGGACAGAGAAGTGGGAGGTGTGCTCCCTCTGGCTGCAACAGTTCTCTCTCTCTTTTTTTTTTTTTTTTTTTGGCCACCCCATGTGGCATGCGGGATCTTAGTTTCCCGACCAGGGATCGAACCTGCGACCCCTGCAGTGGAAGCATGGCTTCTTAACCACTGGTCCACCAGGGAAGACCCCTTCTTTTTTCTTTTTTTGCAGCCGTTTTTGAGGCCAAAAATATTCATGTGTCATTGCCCCCAAATCTCAACATGGACCTTGTTATCCCCTTGCTGCTATTCTATGTACAGTATGTGAGAGAAAGCTCTGACTTACACAGAACTGCATTTAATCCCTGCCGATGACTTACCGATGACTTTAGGCCACTCATCTGACCTCTTTAATTCTTGTATTCTTTACCTATAAAACCAGCATCTTAGTACTAATACCAAGCCAAGAGGGTGGTTTCTAAAGATTAAATGGATGTAAAGTAACAGCACCGCACCTAGCTGTCAGCAAACGCTTAATAATGTCAGCCATCGTCATTATTTTTTACCTTTCCTGCTCTGGGAACCTTCATCTCTGTGCCCTGCTGGCAGCATGCCGTGGCTGCTGATTTGAATTACAGAATCCCCAGCAGGACATTGGGTTGTCTCTGCTCTTGAACAGGTTGTATAGATGAGGACGTTGCTCCCTCTATGTTTGAAGATGTGGACTAATAGCTCAAACAGATCTGGGACGTCTTTGGTTTTCAGATTCCTGCTTTTCCATCAGGAGAACTCTTCATATATGTCCTTCAAAATGTTTGTCCCATGATTATGAGGGTCCATATTTCTCTGCTCGCCCCTCCATACTTCCCAGTTTTCTGTGAATGCAGAGACAGAAAAGTGCAAAGGAGAGTATCTTCAGAGATTTGGGTAACATTGATATCCAAGGGGTATCCAAGGGATACCAATACCAGCTCTGAGGCAGGGGCAAGCTTGGGGTGTTGGGGGAAGAGGAAGGAGAAAAGTGTGGAATGAGGCTGGGACACATAGAAGACCTGAATCAGAGAAGTGCGAAGGGTGGCAGACCATGGAGGGCCTTTTAGTCCATTACAGAGACTTTGGTTTTCGCTGAATAAAAGGAGAGGTTACAGGAGAGTGGTTAAAAGGATCATATGCTGGTTTCTGCTTTGAAAGTAGATTCTAAGGGGGCAAAGGGAAGGACCAAAGAGACTAATTCAGAGGCTATTGCAATAATCCAGGCAAGAGATGCTGGTAGCCTGGACCACCAGTGAGTGTCGTGAGCGGTGGTCACGTGGTTGAGCTCTGAATATACTTGGAAAGTAGATTCAGTGGGACTTGCTGATGGTCTGGATGAGATGTGTTGGAGACAGAGGCATAAAGAAACCGCCATGGATTTTGATCTGAGCAGCTGTAAAGATGGAGTTGCCATCAGCCAAGATGAGAAGGGCTGTTGGAAGGGCAGATTTTGGTGTGAAGAACAGGAATAATTCTTGACAGGTTAATTTGGAGACATCTAGGATACAGATAAGTGGAGGGTCAAGTCAGCAGGTGCATATCTGAGTCTGAAGTTCAGGGGGATGGTCTGGACAGCAGGTTTCACTTTGAGAGTAGAATCCGCATATAGATGAAGTCTACAACCAGGAAAGTGGATGACATCACATGAGGAATGAGCGTAGACAGAGAAGAAAAGAGACTCAAGGACTAAGCCATGCAGCGGTGGGGAAAAGACGAGATGTGAAGAGCAGCCAGTGGTGTCCTGAAGAAAGACGGGGAGAAACTGTTCCACTGGGACAGAGGCTGCTCAGAGCTCAAGGCAAGATGACGACTAAGCATGCACAGTGGTTTTAGCAATTACGTGGGGGTAATTGGTGGCATTGACAATGGCAGGATGCCATTACAATCCTAGCTAGTTATTAACAAAATTGAAATTTAAAGAAAGAAGCAATGCAGTGTTTCCAAAGTGGGTTCAGATTCTATAAGGTTATGTGCAAAGCAAGCAAACAAAACAAAATGAGAAACAAAGAAAGAAAGAAAGGATTCTAATAGAAACTTATTTTAACTTATGCTAAATTCTCAGCACTTCCGCAGTGATTTACACACAGAGATGCAAATTTATCTGTTTGGGAAAGATGAATATCTCTCCCCAGGGAAGCTTTCCAGTGAAAAAAAGCAGTTGCTCTTTTGTAACCTCATGATCTATCTATATACTTTCATTCTTGAAGATCTCATCTAGTCTGGCGGGTTTAATTTTATCTATACACTGACATATTCCAAATTTATATATATCTGGATGATATATCTCTAGCCCAAATATGTCTCCTGAACTTCAGAAGCAAACAGCCCACTGGTGACTTGACATCTCCAGTTGTATGTCTAAGAGATATGCTAAGCTGAATGTGTCCAAAACTGCTTGACTCTCATTCCAAAACCTGTTCCACATCCAGTCCCCCATCTCAGTAAATAGCAACCCCCTATGCCCAGTTGCTCGGGCAAAAGTCTTGAAGTCATCTTTGCCCACTGTCTTTCTCTCCTACCCTATACCTTGTTCATCAAGAAATTCTGTCAGCAAACCTCAAAATACAGCCAAAATCCAACCTTGTCTCACAACCTACACATCCACAGCCTGGTCCAAGCCACCATCTCTCTCATCTGGGCCATCACAAAGCCTCCTAACTTGCTTTCTTCCTCATCCCTTGCCCTCCTGAAGGCTATTCTCAGCACCCAGAGCCTTCTTGCTAAAACCCACGTCAGGTCCTGCCATTCCTTGGCTTGTGTCCTCCTGTGGTTCCCACCTCACTGAGCAAGGACCAAAGTGCTTAAGCCGACTCATGAGGCCGTGCACGATTTGGTCACCGGACCTCTCCGAGCTGCTCTTGCTTCCCTGCCGTCTTTCTCCACTCGAGTCACAGGGCTCCCTGCTGCTCCTCCGACACAGCAGGCGCGCTTCTGCCTGGGGCTGTACTTCGACTGTTTATCAAATGCCACCTTCCTAGTTGGCCTTCCAGGTCACCCTACCTAAAACTGCACACCTCTCCAATCCTCCTTACTTCCCTCCTCTGCTTTCTTTTTCGCCCTGAATGTATCACCATGTAAAACCTTTTATAAATACTTTTTACTTATTTATATAAATATCGCCCTCCTTCTCCACTAGGCTGAAAATTCCCCATATGGGCAGGTATTTCTGTCTTCCTTTGTTCTGCGTGGTACTTGGGGTGATGATATTGTTTTAGAACTAGATAGAGGTGTTGGTTGCACAACATTGTCAATGTACCGAATGTCACTGAATTGTCACTTTAAAATGATTAATTTTTGTTATGTGAATTTAACATCAATAAAAAAAATTATGCAGCAGCAAAAAAAGAAAAGAAAATTGAATAGCTAGGCTAAGTCTTATTGAGAAGGTGCCATAGGAGCAACGACTTGAGGAGGTGAGAAAGTTAGCCTTGTAGGTAATTGGAAGGAGGCGTCCAGACAGAAGGAAGAGTGAGTGCAGAGTACTGGCTGTACATTCAAGGAGGACCCAGGAGCCAGGATTGGAAAGGAGGACCCAGGTAGCCTCAGATAATGTGGGCACCGTAGCTGCTGTAAGGGTGTTGGCGTTTCCTCTGGGTGAAGTGGAGGCGCATATGATTTGACTTAGGTTTTAACAGGATCTCTGGAGCCTCTGTATCAGGAATAGTCTGAAGAGGGGGCACAGTGGAAGCAGAGAGAACAGTTAGAAACTATTTTTAAAATCCAGGTGAGAGATAATGGTGGCTCGGATGGGGAGGTGACCGTGGAGGTGGGGCCGGGGGGATGGGGGATGTCATTGTAGGCAGGATGTACTTTGAAGATGAAACTATTAGGATGTCCTGATACACGAGGAAGAGGAGAGCCAATCATATATGGAGAGTTTTGCTTGAGCAACTCTCAAGGGGGAAGATGGCGTTGCCATCACTGAGACAAGGAAGACTGTGGGAGAAGTTTTTCTTAGGGGCGAGGGAGCGGAGGAAGGTTGGAGGGTTATATCTCCAGTTTAGTTCTGAAGATATAAAATCTCTGTTAATTCCAGTTTGTCCTTGAATATGTACCAGTTGCTTCTAGTTTTTGAAGGGGAGGATTGGCTGAGGCCAAAAGTAGCATGGAGGGAAGGAGATAAATGCTGAGTGCCCCAAGAGTTTGGAGTGTGGCAAAGCAGCAGCAAAGAGATAAAAGTGTAACCAAAGGAGACACAGTGGGTAGACTGGGCCCAGAGCCTTTTCTGGAGATGCAGGGCAGACCACCTAACACTACACAGGATCTGCCCCCATCTGTCACAGGCTTTCTGCACATTTTCATCAGGAAAGACAGAAGGAAAGTGGTGTCTTAAATGCTCTCTAATGAAATGAGGGGGGGGAATCCATTTGCTTATCGTTAGAATTATTGAGTGAGAACCTGACCCACTTAAATTCACAAAAGTTTAATAGGACAAACATTTCCTCATTTTCACATGTTTACAGTAAGACCAGGCTACAGATGGCCAAGCTCTGCAGTATGTTGACAGTATATCTCCATTTAGCTATGACACCAGCCAAAACAAATGAATAAGCCTCACAGGTTATCTTCTAAGTTATGAAATACTTGGGTGGCACGTTGCGAATGCAAGCGGCTAGATGTTCCTCTGGCAAATAAAGGGGTTTTTTTTGTTTGTTTGTTAGTGGAAATGTCAGAGAATTAGATTATATGTGGGGACATGCAAGATTTCAAAACTGTAACCCCAAAACCAGAAAACAATTTATGGTCAAATTAGGTTAGATTAATTTTGAAAATGAAGAGTAATTCTGAGGAGTCTTAAAAAGACGATATCTGCCAATGAAACCAGCAGGCACTGGAAGATTTCTGCTTAACTTGGCAGAATTCATGGCTGCTCAAGATCTTGGATTTAGTTATTTATTAGAAGCCCTTGTCTTGCTAAGTTATTATAAACTATTATACTTTTACGCTGGATGGTGTCATAGTGGTTAGAAGCCAGAATTGTCTGGTTCTTTAGAGAAAAGAGGCTTACAGGAAATTAGAGCTGCTTATTTTGTTTAATCTCCCAGTCACAATCATAAGAAGGAAAGCTTCACCACTCTAATCTCTCTCTCTGTTTTTAGTTGATATTAGAAAAAAAAAAAAAAGCCTTGTCTTTGAGGTTCAGCAAGTCTGGTTTCAAACCCAGCCACAACTGGGTGAGCTTGGTCAAATTATTTAACCAGTCTCGTCCTTGGTTTTTTATTTTAATCTGTAAACTTTGAATGATGCTAATGCTAAGTGCCATGCAGTATTTTACTTTGAATGAAAGGACTTCATTGCTGAATAATGGACTGAATTAAAACAATAGCTTTTATTTATCATAATAGCTAGACTTTATTAAATGCTTCTGCAAGGTGTCATGATTATGATATTAAAACTCTAACTGAAACCTTATTTAAAACTAAGAAATCAAGGTAACTATGGCCTCATCTAAATGAATAAATGTCTAAATTTAACTTCAAAATTTTAAGATGTTTTAGGGTACAAAATATAAGTTCCTGTTCAAGTGTAAGAATGTTCAAGTTGGTATCATTTTATTTAGAAAGAGAAAAACAAATATCGTATATTAACGCATATATGTGGAATCTAGAAAAATGGTACAGATGACCTTATTTGCAAAGCAGAAATAGAGACACAGACATAGAGAACAAACATATGGATACCAAAGGGGAAAGGGCTTGGTGGAATGAATTGGGAGATGGGGATTGACATATGTACACTATTAATACTATGTATTAAATAGATAACTAATGAGAACCTGCTGTATAGCACAGGAAACTCTACTCAATGCTCTGTGGTGACCTAAATGGGAAGGAAATCCAAAACAGAGGGAATATATGTATACGTGTAGCTGGTTCACTTTGCTGTATAGTAGAAATGAACAGAACACTGTAAAGCAACTGTACTCCAAAAAAGTTAATTAAAAAATGTTATCTAGAGCTTACAGCGTCCTGGGCACTGTTCCAGTCTTGCCTGCTCCTGACTCTGTGGTCTCAGTGCCAAAACTCATGATCTTGACAAGTAGGTCAAGAATAGCAATGAACAGATCTAATTCCTTGAAGTGACGCCAAACATGGTGGTGAATCTCCCAGCAGAGACAAGACTTTGCATCTCTTCCTCTGAGAGCACATGACTGGTGTCCCTGCAGGTAGGGGTGCCTGTTCAAGAACATTGCCAGCCACAGGGGAGTGGGGAGAGGGGGATGGTACGGTCAACTGGTTCCAAAAACCTACTAGAATTATTCTTTGGCTGTACCTCCTCTCTTGATCTTCCTCACCTGGTGGCAGGATGATTTAGTGGTTAGGAATCTAGCCTTTGGAGCCAACCTGCTTGGGTTCAAATTCTGGTTCCTCCTCTTAGCATAACATGACTTGGACGGTTTGCTTACCCTCTCCGTGTCTCAGTGTCCTTGTCTGTAAAACGGCCATAATAATGGTAGCGCCTGCTTCATTGGGTGGTTATGGGAATGAAGGAGTTAATACATGTGAGTCATTTAGAACTGTATCTGGCACAGAGTGAGTTCCAGAGAAGGCTAGCTTTTGTTGTTGTATTATTGTACGGATCTGGAATTAGTACCTGAATCATTCTGGGATGTGGTGAGTTTTAAAGTAAGTCGAATTTACCCATGATTGAGTCATCCCCGCTATTCCTAGCTAAAAGCAAATCTTGCAGTTAGCATTTGTTTTACGTGGAGCCCAGGAGTTGAGGGTTATGATTTTCCTTGTCATTCCCCTTAAGGCAGCCTTCGTACTCAAAACTTCCCTCTAAGGGCTTCCCTGGTGGCGCAGTGGTTGAGAGTCCGCCTGCCGATGCAGGGATACGGGTTCGTGCCCCGGTCTGGGAAGATCCCACATGCCGCGGAGCGGCTGGGCCCGTGAGCCATGGCCGCTGAGCCTGCGCGTCCGGAGTCTGTGCTCCGCAACGGGAGAGGCCACAGCAGTGAGAGGCCCGCATACAGCAAAAAAAAAACAAACAAAAAAACTTCCCTCTATTTCTCTGAACTCCTTAGAAAAACTTCTTTTTTCCCATCCAAGAGCCCTGTAGGGACTTAAATCTGAGGATATGGAATCTGTTTTTGGATGAGACTGTGTCAATTCTGGACCCTAAACAGAACATTTGCAAGATCCCGTAAAGTCCTGTTTACTTCTCATCGCTTGCCCCCATTTTGCTTTTGAAACTCTCTGCACCAAAGCTGCTGTCACTGGCCGCGCCTTCCTAACCAGTGTCTCTGCCAAACGAAGTGTCCAAGGAGTATCTGGAAGAGCAGTCTCAAGGGCCCCAAGGTTTCCAGTTCATTTGGAACTCGGTGTAATAATGTCAGCGTGATAAACAACAAGCATTAGCTTGAGTAACTGATGCTAAAACAGGGAGATGATTTGATTACTTTTTCTAAAGGATTATTCAGTGTTGTCCTTACATTTAAATATGTATGTACCAAGGTCAGAGTTCTTGGTACATGAGGTACCAGCACTTTTGAACAAGTCATGAATTTTGGCTAGAAATCAAATTTCAAGGTGGGTGGAGTGGTGAGTTGAAGGATGTCTTTGAGTATCTCCCCTTTAAAATAAAAGAGAGAGTGCATGTGAGTAGTCTGCAAGGAACGGGCTACAAGATCTGGGAACTATTCGCAGCTCAGTCATTCACTTGAAATTCATTTCTCCTGCCCTTCAGTTTGGGTAAGCATCAATTACTTATCTAAAATCTGTAGTGAAAACTTTTCCTGACACGTAATAAGGAAAGTATCAACAATTCATGTTTAGAGGAAATGTGTTTTCTTAAAATATATTAAGCGTTGTTGTATTCATTCTGTATTTGTCAGTTTCTGTATTGGTGCCATCTCTCCCCTAACTTTTTAAGAAAAAAATCATATGGTTAAGTTACCCTTTTGCTGAAAGAAAAAGTATGTCATTATTTTTCACAGACCTTCAACTCTTCTTAGAAAGCTTTTGGCGAATCTTGGGGATAAGCAGGGGCAGGGACACATTTCTGAGGGTTTGGTATAGTGTCTAGGGCAACTATTTGATGACTGTTTTACCCATCTCTTTCCTATATTCCTTAGTTGCTTTGGGATGACCGTTTGCCTGTGTGCTTGAGGGCAGGCGGGAGTCGTGTGTGTACACACAGCTGCCAGCCTGTGTGGATGTCTGGGTTTCATATCTGCATTTATAATATTGTATTTTCTAAGGTCTGTTGAATTTTATAATTTTCTTTTTTTCAAAAATAGAAACCCATTTTCTTTCCTCTTAATTTAGCTTCGGTACATTCTCACGAGACAGTGATATAGCATGGCTGTTGTAAGCCCCGCGTGGTCCAAAAGTCCAGTAGGAATAAATGTAATGATACGTGTCTGAAGTCTGCTCCTATACATATTTATACATATTAAAGATCTGTTCATGAATAATTTTCCTGGGCGGTATTGAGCAAGTAAAAATCATGGCTGTAAATATTTTGCTTGTGATTTTGTATGACTTATTTTTTGGTATCTTTTTGTCAGAGATACTGACAATCCTTTCCAACTATAAATCTTAGGGAATACCATCAACCCCCTAGAGGGGAGCTTCACCATCGTATGTCACAGATTTGACTTGAATCATGTTGAGAATCGGTTACCAACACTTGCTCTAGATTGAGAAACTGAAAATGAGACTTTGGGTCTTGGTAATTCCAACACTTCTCATACCTTCCACATCAGCTACATTTAGTAAGTATTGCTTTTGAACTGACATTTAAAATTTTTTTAATTAAGTAATTCCGAGAACATTTGCCTAGTTTTAAATTGCCTGCTTCCACTTGCTCTAGCTGAATGGTAACCTAGAAAATTCATTTATGCTCTACAGTCATTCTTCATCACCAACCTATCAGGACACATATATATATATATGTCCATAACAAATATCGCATAATTTTAATTTTACATATTCAAATACGTCAAAATTAAATACGGTGCCTGCACGTAGAAGGTATTGACAGCGTTTGTTGACTGGCAACACGCTTTGTGTAGATGACATGGCTGCTCCAAATTAAGTCACTAATCTGTGTATCCATTAGCTCTAAATTAAGTCACTAATCTGTGTATCCATTAGAATATTTCATAAAAGATCTTAGATCATTTACTTATGCTTTCTCAAAGTGTGACCGGTTTCTAAATTTAATCCTAGAAGGGGATATTTAGAATACAGAAATTGTAAAATCCTTTTTATATGATCACTTCGGGATGATATTTATACATATTTTTTATTTGCAGGCAAATCATCTTGGGGCCTGGAAAATGAGGCTTTAATTGTGAGATGTCCCAGACAAGAAAAATCCCGATACCCTGTGGTCTGGTATTACTCAAAAACCAACAAACGTATTACCACCCAGAGAAGTCGTGTTGTTGCCTCAGGGGAACGTCTTAAGTTTCTCCCAGCCAAAGTCAACGATTCCGGATTTTATACTTGCATTATCAGAAGGTATTATCCAGTCCTGTTCCTTTGTCTTTAAGAGTTGATAGTCTGAGCTGCCTCACTTCCCTTCTCTTTCTAGACCTCTGTGCAGCCGTTGAATTTATAAAGTGATTGGAATAAAAGAGCACCTGAGGAACACCGTGAGGTTGGGCTTTAGGTGATGGTGAACTCTCTGGATGTATAATGACAGGGCTTAATTTGTAGCCCAGTTAGAAAAAGACCTAGCTTTCCTAGTGACCAGGAAAACTGAGAGCAGTCGCTCACGTTGGGCTCCAAATCAGAACAAACCAGCAGCCTAGATGTGGGGTGTCGGGAGGCTTACGATGGGTGTAAAAGGGGGGTCATCTGTGCCTCCCACGTGAGGGGCAAACCCAAGAAGTCCACCTGAGTCTGGGGGCCCACAAGTCCCTTACTCTACATGTAAATTGCCAACTCTTGTGATTTTGTGCCTGTTCGGTACGTGCAAGATGTCAGATGAACTAAGTCAAAAGGCAAGATGGGTACAGTTAGGTGCCTAGGTTCTGAGCTCAGACAGCGTTAGTTTCAAAGTCACGGGTGTGTCACTAGTTAGCTGTGCATTGCTGGTAAGTTACTTCTCCATCCTTGTTTCCTCATCTGTAAAATACACGTGATAGTGGAACCCACTTCAAAGCGTGGCTATGAGAATAAAATGAATGATACACAGTAAACTCTTAATAAATACTAATTATCTTTATTATATCAGGTCTCGGTGTTACAGCACATGCAGTGTATAAAGATATGGTGAGGGAATCATTTACAAGGCTACCGTAGGGGTCGCGTTTTACCTAAAATGTAACAAAAAGCATTTAAAACTCTAGACTTTAATGATTATTTTAGAAGAAGAACCACTATCTGTCAATTGTTTTAGGAAGAAAACCAATATTAAGTAAAAGTTAGAGCTGGGTTATGTTATTTCATAATGCTAAGTGACTTTTTAAAAATTGTTTGATTTATTTTAATAGTCCTACCTCCAGTAAGACTGGATATGTGAATGTCACCATTTATAAAAAACAACCAGGTTGTGATATTCCAGACTTTCTGATATATTCAACAACATCTGGATCAGAAAGAAATTCCAAAATATATTGTCCTACAATTGACCTCTACAATTGGACAGCGCCTGTGGAGTGGTTTAAGGTAAAAGGAAACTGTGCAGGAAATAGCTGAAAATTACGCCATCAAAATAGGTGGAAGTAAAGAATTACTGAAAGCGAACTGGAACTTTTCATTTCAGAATTGTGAAGTTCTTCAAGGACCCAGGTACCGAGCACACAAGTCATTTTTGCTGATTGACAATGCAAACGGCAAGGACGCTGGTGATTATACATGTAAATTTATGCACAATGAAAATGGAGTCAATTATACTGTGACTGCAACCAGGTCATTCACAGTTATTGGTAAGCTACTGAATGTAACAAAATGCAATACTTGAAAAAAGATAACGTGACAGAAATTGTGTCCTTCTTGTTGATTTGCCGGTACCTCATGCTCCTCCCCAAATTTCCTCCTGACTCATCTTACGTGTATTCTCTAATGTGACGCAAACAGATTTTCTAAGTGCACTATCAAGATTTAAGACTTTTTGGAGGGAAATTACGCTGCTAATCCAAAGCCACATCTGTTCTCTCCTCTATGGCTTAATTTTTCAAAGATAATGTGATCTGAATGCTAACCTAACCTTGTTTTGAGTGGCAATACAACTATTTGGAGAGCAAGATTAACTCTTTGTCTCCCAGTTTGTTGTCAGAGGTTCTGTAAATAGAGGAAAATCTATTTCATCTCTAACATAACTAGCCGGTTAGAAGTTGAGTGAGAAGCTTTATAAAGAGATACATAGATATTGTTTGCTGATTTTCAATCTTGATTTGCAATGCTTTCGTAATCATCCAGGACCTTAAGTAGGTCATTTAATTCTACCTTTTTTTTTTTCAAAATTACTTTAAATTCTATAAAAGTCCATCAGGGGTGAGACTTCACAGGCAAGCCTGTTAAATCTACAAAGAGTTGGGGTCTCCTTAGCAGAGCTTGATCTATGGGTATAGATGAAGCAGGACCTGTATGTGTGGCAGATTCCTCAGGGCAGAGCAGTAGTGGAGGAGTTTTGGTTTGTCGTTTTCCAGTGGCCCCACCGCTGTAAAATAAGCATCGCTGGACCGCATTCGTGTTAGGACCTCTCAGTGTTCAACATCAAGACCTGCAGGGGTCCTTAATCACACCATCCCGAAATAACGGAGAACCAAGGGTTGCATGAATTCAGCCGTGCATTCACCGTGTCTATAGGCGTCAGTGCCACAGGAATTTGAACTTCCTGATAGGGTGGGCCACACGGGTGGAAAGCTGTGAGCAGAAGTGTGGACTTATCACTTCAGGAGTCGTTTGAACTCTTCCCTGTAGCGTTCGTTATGCGTTTTCCCACAGAATCCTCGTTTTCTGACAACTGCTACGTCATGCAATTAATTTAATGCTCCGGATGGCATTTGTTTTAATGATAAAAAGAGAAGAGAAAATATCAAAAAACATCATAGGTAGTAAGAGAACGTATTGCTTGAATGTTTTTGTTTCGTGTGTGTGTGTGTGTGTGCGTGTGTGTGTGTGCGTGTGTGTGTATGCATGTGTATTTGTTGCCATGGGTCACAACGAGAAAAATCTGAGAAACGTCACTGTGAAAAAGGACAGAAATACGAAAATACAAGCTTTATATTGATGACCGCCCAATGCTTGCCTCATATTTATATTTATATATTTACATATTTATATTTAATCACATATTTATATTCAATATTTACATATTTATATATATTTACATATTTATATTTATATTCTCATTGATTTCAGATAAGCAAAGCTTTTCTTTGCTTCCAGTAATTATAGCCCCTCCACAGAATGAAACAAAGGAAGTGGAAATTGGTAAGAAAACTTTAAGAATACTGTAAATGTTTTGTCTGGAAAATCTTTCCATGTGACCCCTGTTCTGAATTCCCCAAGCAGGGGTCAGGCTATTACCATAGCAGATCTTGAGGGTTAAATGAGATGCATATTTGGAAACACCCACCTTGGGCCCTTGCTAATATTAGGAATGTGTGGTCACAGCAACGTACAGCCCTTACATTTGTACTGCACTTAGCTCTATTTTACTTATTTATTTTGGTGCTTTCATGTGTGCTACCTCAGTTCCCTCTCAGTTCTATCCAACTGTCCAAGGAGGTGGATATCGTCCCCACTTCATGCTTGTGGATGCTTAGGCTTAGAGAGGCTCCATGACATACCCAAGGACGTGGCGTGAATAAATGGCGACGGAGCAGAGCCCAGATTGTACGCCTCTGTCCGTCTCTGCTTTTCCTGGTTCCCTGAGGGAATGGGGTCAAAATCAACGTTCTTAGCACGTAAAGCAAAACACACCGACTGCCTCAGAGCTGCTCTACTGCTTTGCAGGGTTTCCACGTTCCTCCCTGCTTTCGTCCATGCCATCCTTCCCATCCCTCGACACAAAGCTCAAGTACCCCCTCCTCTGTGAAATCCCCCTGCCCGCCTCCTTACGTGCCAGGGAGCACGATCAGAGCCAGCATGCGGCTCTGACCCAGGGCCACCAGCACCAGCCCTGCCCCCTGCCCTCATGTCTCCCTCTGTATTCCCGTGCCACTTGTCTATCTTTCTGTTAAAACACTAGAATACCGTGTGTTCTGATCGTTTGCTTATACCGTTGTCACCTCCCTGGAGACTCTAAGTTCCTCATCCCTGTTCAGATGCTTAATTCTTGACACGGGGATGAAGAACTCAGTAAAGGATGTCTGAGTGCCCAACCCAAGGCAGGAATCAGCCCTTAGGCTTTTAGTTCTGAAAGGAGGAAATCTCAAATTAACAGGAGCGGGAGTGGAGAGGCTCTTGTTGGACGATTAAGCAGTGGGATTGTGGCTGATTCAGGTGAAACGGTTTTACCGACAAACGACAACGTAGCTTACAGAGAGATGAAGGGAATTCCATAGGAGAAGAAAGGAGTGGAAGACATCCAAGGAAGAGGGGATATACATATATACGTGTGGCTGATTCACTTTGCTGTACAGCAGAAACTAACACAACATTGTAAAGCAGCTCTACTCCAATTAAAAAAAAAAAAAAGGAAAAGAAATGGCAATGCGTAGTAAGGGGAAATCTTAGATTATAACGTGGCATTGGTGAAGCCTTTATAGTTTCCGCTGCAGGGGAGGCGGGGAGGGGCCTGAGCTTCAGCCTGAACTGTGAGTGGGATGAAAACGATGGGAGACGGAGAAGGTGGCAAAGTGAGGGCAGAGAAGGAGGAAGGTGCTGAAGATGAGGAGAGGAAATGGGAATCAATTCATGACACACATTAGACGATCAATGACTTTTTTTCACATGCAGTTAAATTAAGTCCTCTCTGCAGAACTGACTTTTATTGGTGAATCTCTTTCCTTCTCATCTAGGAAAACCAGCAAACCTAAGTTGCTCTGCTTGCTTTGGGAAAGGCTCTCAGACCATGGCTGACATCCTGTGGCAGGTTAATAGAAGCAACGTTGAGAACGTCGGTGAAGCAAGAATACAAGTGTTGCAAGAGCAAACTCAAAGGTATTTTGCAGTCTCAGTTAAAGCATCCCCTTCCCTTCCCACACTGTTTGCAACTGGAAAATAAGCACTGAAAGTAACAGGTTGTCTTAATAGTTCTCGCAGCGAGCTGACTTGCCTAAGCGCCGTGTTAAGAATAGCGGATGTAAAAGAAGAGGAGTTATCACTGAAGTATGACTGTCTGGCCATGAATTTCCATGGCCTGGTCACGCACACCGTAAGACTAAGGAGGAAAAATCCAGGTAAGCCATGTTTCTGAGACTTGGGTCACCTGAGTTTGCTGTTAACAACTGTAAGCTGAATCATATTCTTAGAGAACAGTGTATTGGAGTGTGGCTCCAGGGGAATCCATCAAGACAGAGTGGTCCATCTCATAAATTGGAGGCAGGTGGAGAAAAGATCTGTCTTGGGTGTAGGCAACAGGAGGACACATTGTGTGTAGAGAATTCAAGACAAAAACGAAGCCACGCCACATTCACTGTGCTTTCCATCCTCAGCATGTCCAGACGTTAAATGAATCCGTGAGGACGCGCCCCTCCTCTCGGGTGCAAAGGCATCTTGCTTCCACTCCCTCCGTATATCACTGCACACACAATGATGGCAGAAAAGTAGTTTTACAAACATTTCCTCCCTGACCACCTGTCAGTTTCCTCACTTGTTTGCATGTCCAGATAAAGACACCCCATTGGTTAGATGTAGCATTTAATCCGGTGTAATGAAGGGTGGGGAGAAAATTTTGATATTTTTACTTGTCACTCCATGTACCACTATGTAGAAATTATTTAATGTGTTTGTCACATAGTCATAGGGAGAGGTAAACTCCCAGTTTATACCCCTAAGTGGGGTATAGTCCAGATTAATTTGGATAAACCCACAAAGGCACAACATGATTGGGAGAGATGAGAAAACAGACCACCAGTCAGATAGGGTCTTTTAGTCTCTGCCCGAGGGGGTGCTTGGGATTCTTCTTGTTTGAATTCAACTTTAACCACCGATTTGCAAGCTGTTATAAAACAAACGGAATCATGACTACTGTAGACGATTTTAAATGCTATCATGTTCCATTGGGTCATCAGGATTCTGCCAGTTATAACTGTGTCACCCCAGGACATGTGGACCCTGTTGAGATGTCATTTTAGGGTGACATTTGTGGTTCTGGTGGGCACGGAAGATCCCGCAAGAAAGAGGAAGCTACCTCCACCCCTAGCACTGCCATGGTGTCCTTATCCCCATGCTTTTCTCACATTGTCATTATATGAACCTTCTCCGGGTGCCTGTGTATTGGAATTGTTTTCACGTTGCATGTACTTGGTGATTTTGTTCCTTCTAATTCATCTGTGTATGCTACCTTTCACCTGTGTTTCTTCAAAGCAACACAATTATACTCTGTCTCAACAACTATGTCGATTAAACAAAAATTGTTACAACTGCTCTCAATGGTCACAATGAATTCCCTTATTTCTAATCATACAATAAAAGAAATTACACATTGTCCTGAATTTTAAAAACAAAAACTAAAAATCTTGTGTCCCCATATTATTAAATATCATTAAACATTTGATACTACTGCTATTAATAATAATAGTACACATTTACTCATTGTTCCCTAGGTACCAGGACCTGTCATTATTTCCCATATAATTTTTCATTTATTTTGTCAAAAATCCACGATGAAGAGACTGTTACCATCATCTAGTCTTATAGATGAGGAAACTGAGGCAAAGAGAGGTTGAATAATTGGCCAGGCTACAGTTACAGAGCCAGGATTCAAAGGCAAGCAGTGTTTCCTGTTTATAAGCTCTTACAGGAAGTATTCAGTGTTTAGTCAACACGTACAAGGATTACTTATACATTTATAAAATAACTAACATTTAGGAAGATAACTGAACTTCAACTTGCCTTAAGGTCTTGGATTAACTTCTTTCTTCTAGTTAGCCAGTCACGTGCGTAACTAGTTCACAAGAAATAGGGATTCCCGGCATGCATCCAGATAGGATTTTTAGAAAGAGTGACCTGGAAAGGAATCCTGTTGAAATAATTCACTCAGGGAGTATTTGTCATTTAAACTGATGACAGTGCAGACGCTAGGCTCACTCACAATTTTCAGTTTTGGATCGGTTCACCTTGGTCATTTTTGTTTTAATTAAAACAATTTTTTTGACCATGCCATGCAGCACGTGGGATCTTAGTTCCCCGACCAGAAATCGAACCCGCACCCCACTGCAGTGGAAGCTCCGAGTCCTAACCTCTGGACTGCCAGGAAAGTCCCCACCTTGGTCATTCTTGGTTTCATAGTGTGGATACTCAGGGAGCTGATGAACTAATGAAGCGATTTGCAAATACAGACCAGGGATTTTCTATGGCAAAACTGGGAGCCTGTGTTTTGAGATCAGATGAAAATGAAAAGGGAGCTATCTAGCCAAATCTCATTTGAGAGTCTTTTCACATTTATCTTTAAGTGGGACTATTTGTAAGATGGGATAGTTAACGATTCTAAGGAGGGAAGTAAACTTAAAACAGCCAAAAATACTATTGATGAGCACAGTTCTTACATTCATTTTATATATATCTGATTCAATAAATACGGGGACCATCTTGCATATATACGTTATGAAGCAATGAGTAAGGTTAAAAGTTCAGTGATGGCTAAATAATGTTCATCAGAAGGGAAATACAGGGCATATTTAGGACCTAAAACCCAGTCATTTGACTTCATCAAATACACATTAGAGACTTAGGTAGCTCTTGTTTCTTCCCTGCTTTCCTATGCCACTAACCCCAGACGCAATAAGTCCCCAAGACCTGTTGATTCTTTGTCCTTAACGCCGCCAACGCCAGGTTTGTCCATTCCTTTCTCATTATTACATGAATCTGGCCCCTACTGCAGAAACTTCTCGTCCCATTCGACTCGGAGAACCTGTGGGTCTTAGAAACAAAACTTTCACTACCATCAGATTAATCTTGCTTGAAAACCACTTTCACTATTAACGAACCACTCAGCACTCTTCAATGGCTCTCATGACCAGAATAGAGACAAAACGCTTTAGCTGGAGCCTCAAATCTGATCAGAGCCTAGCCCTAGACCCACCATTCCAATCATATGTTCCAGTAATTCCCCAAACTGGATCATCCCCCTTCCTCAGAAAACACACTCCCATCTCTGCCCTTGAGCTCACAGCATCCTCTCTTGCCAGGAATACATTTTTTTTTTGCAGCTATCTAAATCTTACTCATCCTCCAGGGACCTTATTCTGTAAGAAGTCTTCACTGCCCAATCCAGCATGGAGTGAGCACACCTTCCTAAAACCTCTGCTAGCTAAAACTAATGCTTTCACTTCCAATCTTAGCTAAGTTTACATGTGTCTTTCTCTTACGCTTTGAAAATCCCCTACAATGCCTAGCCTGGTGCCTTGCACAGAGTAGGGGCTCACTAAATATTAATTTACTGATTCTTAAAACAGCCATGGAAATGCCATGCCTTGTATAAATCTCTCATCCCAGTGGAAGCCAGCATCCACGTATTTGTTTATTTTCTCCTGTTTTAGGAATAATAATGATCATTTTTCTCCTGCCCCTATCTTTTGAATAGTGGATCAACAAAGCACCTACTACATGCTTGCAGGATTTAGTGTATTATTCTTGCTAATCAATGTCTTGGTGGTAATTCTAAAAGCATTCTGGATTGAGATAATTCTGCTCTGGAGAGACATAGCTAGACCTCACAAAACTAGGAACGGTAAGTGGCAAGTTTCAAGTGTTCTTCAAAAGAAAAAGGTTCTATAAGGGCTGTTGGTTGTTTATCGAATAATCTCTTAATAGTTATGCTACTTAACACAGATTCCCTTTTGCTTGCTAGCATATTATCAATAAACCTTTTTGAGTCCACTCAGAGGACACTCTCCACCCTGCCTTGTCACTCCTCGTGGTTCTGAGATTCATCTCAACAGCTCCAATTTTCTCCCCCATAGAATTGCTGTTCTTACTAAATCCCCAGTAGCAGAATCTGCTCCAAGCCCAGAAAGGGCATTTTGGAAAATGGGAAAACTTTATGGAAGTCAAAACATTAACAAAATTGTTCCTGTTTTCCAGATGTGAACAGGTTAGAAAGGTCCATCAGAATGCAATGTATTTTACCAGAAACGCTGTTCCATAAAGAGTCTTACCTACCTACAGATGTACACCCATGAATGAAGACAGTGCCGCCTGCTAAATATGAACACCGTTCTTTCACTTGGAGGCAGATAAAATTTAGATTTTCCATATGGGTCACTCAACTAGAGCTAATTATTTGATTTGTGGGAAATTCAGATCCCTTAAAAACGTCTGCTCTTTAGCCACCGTTAATTACCCTTTAGCATTTTCACGTCCCCATGGGGAAAACAAAAGCTAAAATTGAGATCTGCTCAGCATAGCAGAAAGCCCCTTAGCCATGGGTATAAATACTTATTAACAGATTATTAATCAAACTTGACAATATGGTTTGAACTAAACTAGTCAGGCTCTTGCCTGTTTACTATCATTCAGTCTGAGACAGTAAAAAGGAGGACTTTGGGACTAAGATTGGTTTCCTGATAACATTTTGTGGCAGTAGATTGTTGTCATGGTCTCTGGATTCTAGATTATTTGGGGCGATGAGATACATTCACCAACAGCCATAAAACTCCCTGAAGAATGTCTACTAAGAGTCCAATGAGAATTTTTGAGGACCAAGTAATAACACTGTGTTCTTTGTTCTCATCTTCAGATGGGAAGACCTATGATGCTTATGTGATCTATCCACGGAACTGTAAAAACAGTCCAGAGGGGCCCAGCTCTGTGGACTACTTTGTTCACCAGATTCTGCCTGACGTTCTTGAAAATAAATGTGGCTACGACTTATACATTTACGGGAGAGATCTGCTCCCTGGAGAAGGTAAAACTGTCAACAACCATCAGGGACAGAAATTCACATTCATCAGAAGGATAAGTAAGTAGTAGGTGGTCTTATCCCTGCCATCATCAGGAGCTGCAATTATTATTCCAGGTCATAAGACTAGAGCTTTTAAATATTTCTCTAGAAGGAGGAGGTACTTACTCTTTGCTTCTCCTGCCCCCATCACCACCCTGATCCTGAGGTCTTCACAGTCGTGTCAGTGATATGAAGACAGGATAAGGCATCCTTGCTTGTGGATTTAGCAGGGTCCAGCCCCTACTTCATTCCCCATGTCCACCACTAGGATAACTGACATCTCTGAAGTCCCTCTAGCAGATTTGAAGGAGGACTTGAAATCCAAGGAATTTTGTTCTACTATCCAGAGGCACTGGCTAAAATATTTGAAAGGACTCAGAAAGTCTTTATGATTTTCCTTATACTGGTGACACATTTGCAAATTTATATCCTCACAAGAACAGATAGAATTGTGTCTTCTGTTTCTTAATATTCCTAGTTGATTTCATGTGATTTTGACAGTTGGGTCACAATTCTGGCATTTCAGTAGTCGTTCTCCTTTCCCTCCATGTTTATGTCAAGTATCTAGGAACCCTCTTTCTAGCCCTTCTCAAATTCCTCAGGGACCAGGAAGTGTGTGGAATATGAATAAGGCAGGGACATCATGAGTGTAAGTCCTCTAAAGTCAATGCTTAATAGACTGTCAGTTTAAACTGGCATTCCTACCGCAAAGAGGGATTCAAGTGTCTATGGAATTAAATGTATACACGACAGGTGAATCTGGTTTATCCTGCGATATTTGGATAATGTTAATGGCCTAGTACCAGCTTGGGAGACATGTATAGAGCGCAATTCAGGAAAACGTAACCCACATCTCCCCCGAGGCTCTCTTCTTCCTTCAGCTCTCCCCACTGGCTACCCCTGCAAGTCGAGAGCAATGTCATGTTATTCAGATGCTCATTGCCTGTTACACATCTGCTTATGAGGCTGCAGGGACTCCAGTTGTTTGTGATGTCACACCAGGTGTTACATGCTCTCCACCTCTTCTTTCTTAGGTCCGCCAACCTCATTTCTAGTTACACCTCTCCCCAGCTAAACGTGAGTGCCAGTTCACTGGTGCTCAAGCTTGTGTGGCCTTTATCGTGCTGTTTTTCATTTGGAAAAGTTTCCCACCTCCCCCTCTCTCAAGTATGTCCTCTGACCTTACCTCAACCAAAGTAAAACAAAATCCAACAAAACAACACCAAGCTTCACTCTTCCCTTAGAAAAAGTTCATGACTGGCCCATGCAGTGTATTTCTTCCCATGACAATGACTCTCCATTTGCTCCTTCAGATTCATTCTGCACCCTCCTCCATCCAGTGGCCTGGTGGTTGATCCTTACAGAAGCCATCACCCCCTTGCTCTCTGCTCCACGCTGGGCTTGGCCAATGGGAGGCACTGGCAGGTGCTCGGAGGGCAGGGTGCATCCCTGTTCCCTCTGGGTGGGGTCCCCTGGGTAGCTGTGCCCCTCTCTGCTGAAGCACTGGCTCCTTGTCAGCTGGCCGTCCTCAGACACGTACCTGCTTTGGGCTCCATAACCGCTCCCCTCCCGTCACACCTGGAGGGCAGTTGTGGCTCCCTGACATCACCTGCTGTGGGGCTCTGCACCATCTCTTGTTGATTTCCTTTGGCTCTGCCCACATCTTTTATAAACTGTCCTTTCATTAGACTCTCTTTAGTCAGTGCTTTTGAGGGTGCCGAGCTTTTTGTTAGGATCCTGACTGACACAAGGTCTCTGTCGGGCACTATTCGACATTCATTTCCTGTTTCAGACCATGTGGACCGGCAGTCTTTAGCCTCCACTGCCTAAGAATGTCTTGAGTTGTTTTGTTCATGGTTGTGCTTCCTTAATCATGCCGTTCCCTCCTTGCCGTGAGAGCTGGGTATTTTACATGTTCTAAGTCCACCCAGAAGTTAAGTGAAACCACCATGGAGTTGATGATCCATAAACACTGATTTGATAAGGGGATCTGATCTTCCTTAAGATTTCCCTAGTCTGAATCAAATCAGCTTCTAAAACAGAGACTGTTAGGGGATGAAGTGGATCCAGGACTCCCTAGAGACTTCAGTCAGTTCAGAGAAGCAAGGGTTCCTGAGTTTGCACTCTATTTTTTTTTCCCCACCGTCCCTTTTTATTTTATTTATTTAAGATTTATTTTTCTTGCGGTAACATTCGTTTAATGTAAGTTTCATATATACAACGTATTTCTACTTCTGTACAACCTACAGCGTGCTCACCACCAAAAATTTAGTTTCCATCCATCACCATACACTTGGCCCCCTTTACTCATTTTGCCCTGCCTGCACCTCCCCCTCTGGTAACCACTGCTCTGCTCATTGACCCGGTGGGTGTTCATAGCATGCTCTTCACCATATACTTGTGATTTTTCCCGCTTTCTTCTGGTAGTTGATTTCTAATTTCATACTATTGTGATTGGAAAAGATGCTTGATAGGATTTCAATCTTAAATTTATTGAGACTTGTCTGGTGTCCCAACCCATAATCTAACCTTGAGAATGTACCATGTGTGTTGAGAAGAACGTGTGTTCTGCTGCATCTGCATGGAATGTTCTGTAATAAGAGAGTTAAAATTCTAAGTCCCTTTACAACATGTAAGCTAATATTCTAAGAAGATAATATGTATCGATAGCTAGTGAACCTGAATTCAAGGTCTCCTGCTACACATCTCTATGTTCCCATTGAAGTGAAGGACTCTGGACTGCTCTGCAGAGAAGGCGGCTTGGAGCTGATATTCTCACCGTGAAAGGGTTGTGTGTGTTCTTACCCCTCCCATTGTGTCTTTTATCACTAGATGTAGCCACCACAGTGGAAACCAGCATCAAGAAGAGCAGGCGGCACATCTTCATCCTGACTCCTGAGGTCACGCACAGCAACGAGTGTGCCTACGAGTGGGAGATCGCCTTGCACAACACCCTCATCCAGAACGACTCCAAGGCCATCCTTATTGAAATGGAGGCTCTGTGCCCGCCCAGCGGACTGCAGTCTGGGGAGCTTCAGGACTCCCTCAAGCATCTCATCAAAGTGCAGGGGACCATCAAGTGGAGGGAGGACCTCGTGGCCAACAAACAGTCCCTGAATTCCAAGTTCTGGAAGCACGTAAGGTACCACATGCCGGTGCCAAGCAAACTTCCAAGAAAGACTCCCCGCTCGGCATCCTCAAGCGCCCAGGGGCAGCTTTGACGGCTAACGCACTGCGTTTGGGGGATCCAAATCCCTCCCAGCTGGGTCACGCTGCTATACCAGACACTGGGGGAGGAGGCTCCAGAAATGGGAGTATCAAGGGTATTCAGACTTTAGGTTTCGTGCACTGACTTTACTTCCATTTCCCTGGTTCTGGCTGGATGCAAAATACCCCGAGATTCTCATCCTCAGGCTCCCTGTCTCCACCTCACATCCCCTCCCTCGTCTCCCGTGGCTGGCCCTTCTCCATGGTGGCCCAGCATCTTCTCACTACTCTTCCCCTCTCTCTCTCGTTCTCTCTCTCCTTATTCTTTGTTGACATTCTACATTTTGAACGTCAAACTGAAAGCTTTAGAGTTAAATTTTAATGTGATCTTGAACACTCAGATCCCCTCAAGCAGAACGCTGGTACCAAATCTTGTTCCCAATGGCAGAATGTGTTAGATTTTATTTGATCAGACGCTTAAGTTTTATCATATCAATACTGTCCATTTGGTTGGAGTACCTTACCCAATTATCCAATTATCATTATATTCAAGTTTTTTTAATTCTAAAATTTCTTTCATATATTTTTATTCTCTTTAGAAATATCTTTTCTCCCTGTACAAGTTATAAAAGAACAGAAAGTATGAAAGAAAAAATAACAGAAATTATTCATAAATCCATCATCCTAAGATGATGACTTTTAAACATTTTGGTAAATTTGCATTTTAAGAAACTTTAATTTATACTTAAATATACCATTTATATAGCTGAGATTACACAGCATGTAGTTTTTACATTTTTATCTACTTAAAATCATAATAAAACCATTTGACAAGTCATTCAAATTTTAACGTTTTAAAATATTCATAGTGTTCCAGCTCCCGGTTGTGCTACAGGTGACATGCCTAATTACTTATTGTTGGATATTTAAGTTGTGTCCAATTTAAATAGTCATCATTATAAGTAATTCTGCAGTGGCCATATCATTATACTTTATATCTTCCAATTAAAACAATTTTTTTTTTAATTTGAGGAACTTTTTTAAATTTAATTTTTTGTAATTTGAGAAACAAATTAAATTTGTTGTAACATTTCCATGAAATAAGTAGGGCATTTTGGCAGAAGTGTTTTAGTAAAACTGAAGTTACTTTGCACAGCCAGGGCCACTCCCATCAGTTCCTTGGAGTTTGCACACCATCAGAGCCCACCAGAGCTAAGGCCGAGGGACCCTCAGACTGGGAGTCCTGTCAGAGCTCAGATTTTGCAAGTGGATGGAGGTCCTATCCTCAGCTGAGCTGCTCCTGGGCCTCAGTTTCTGCAACTGAAATGTGGGAGGATGGAGAAGTGGGAGGATGGAGAAGAGAGCTTTTCTCAGCTCCGATAGCCCAGGGTTCCAAGCCCTGCACTCACAGAGAGGTTGGGGACCTGCCAGAAGACCTGGCTTCTCATACCAGCAGTGCCACTAACCTCTCTTAGTTTCTTCTTCTTTCTTTTTAAACAATTGTTGACCTGTTTTACTTTTTATTTTTAAATCTTTAAAAAATTTTTATTTTATATTGGAGAACAGTTGATTAACAACGTTGTGTTAGTTTCAGGTGTACAGCAAAGCGATTTAGTTATATATATATACATGTATCTATTCTTTTTCAAATTCTTTTCCCATTTAGGTTATTACAGAATATTTAGCAGAGTTCCCTGTGCTAAACTGTAGGTCCCTGTTGGTTGTCAAATATAGTGCTATGTATATGTCAATCTCAAACTCCCAATTTATCCCCTGTAAACAAATAAGTTTGTTTTCTAAGTCTGTTCTTCATCTGTACAGTGAGAGTAATAGATGCTTCACCTTCCACACAAGATCCTGTGAATAAAATGAATTCAGTCAAACTTGCTGAGTGTCTACCACATGATCATGGTGAAAATTCCCGTGAATTATAAAAATCACAAGGAATTATTTTTAATTCAGTCAAACCTGAGTACGATAAAATGCAGCTCCTAAGTTTGATGAGTTGTGACAGTCATACCTACCTGTGTAGTGATCACCCCAAACAAGATAGAAATATTTCCTTCGCCCCAGAAAGATTCCTCCTGCCATTTCTCAGTCAATCCCTCTCCTTCCTCAAAGGCAAACGATGTTCTGATTTCTATCTCCGTGGATTCATTTTGTCTGATCTTGGAATTCATATCAATAAAGTCAGCCAGCATTACTTCCACACAACATAGCATCCATGTGTCATTCAGGGAAGGTAAAACCTTTCGTACATTTTTAAATTGGTATTGTTTCCCTTCATTGTTGATGTGTGGAAATTATTTCTATATTCTGGATACAAGTTCCTTTTCAGAGAGATGTAAGGTGAGAATTTCCTAGGCTTTTACTTATTCATTTTTCAATGGTATTACTGATTGGCAGACATTTAAAATTTTGATGACATCCAATTTATCAAATTTTCTTACAAGGTCAGTGCTTTCGGTGTCCTAAAATATTTTTTTGCTTGTTCCAAGGTCATGGAGATATTCGCCTATGTATTTTTATAAACTGCTGATGGTTCCAGCGTATATGTTTGAGTCTGTGGTCCATTGTGAATTAATATTTGTATATAGAATGAGGTAAAGGTCAAGGCTCTTTTCTTTTTTCCCCATAGAGATACCCAGTTATTTCAGCGACGTTTGTGAAAGGCTTTTTCACTATTGAACTGACATGGTGCCTTGGTCAAATATCTATAGACTATATATATATATATATATATATATGGGTCTATTATTCTTCTCTCTTTTATTTTCTACTTATATGCTCGTGCAAATACCACACTGCCAAGATTACTATTGCCTTATTATAAACCAAGTCAGTGTGATTCCTCTAACTTTGCTCTTTAAGTCTTTTTCACGATTGCTCTGACTATTGTAGATCGTTTGCAATTTCATATAAATTTTGGAAACTGTTTCTCAATTTCTTTGAAAATTCCTCCTGTGATTTGGGTCGAGACTGTATGAATATATAGACTTTATAACCTACAGAGTCTAAAACTGTATAGACTCTATAAACTCTCCAGTTTGTGGAGAACAGATATCTTAACAATGAGTTTCCCAATTCATGAACAAGGTATAGCCCTCCATTCACTGAGGTCTTTCATCTCTCCCAGTAATATCTTGTAGATTTCATAGTAGATACCTTGTACATCTTTCAAAAAATTTCTCCTTTGGTATTTGATTTTTTATGCTATTGTAAGTGGTTTTGTTTAACAAAGTTCATTTTTTCATATTTCTATTACTAGTGTATGGAATTACAACGGAGTTTTGTATATTTACCTTGTATTCCATGGTCTTGCTAAACTCAGTTATTGTTTCCAACAGGCTTTATTTGTAGATTTCAAAGGGTGAGCTACATAAAATGATGCCCTCTGTCAAAACCAGTAGTTTTATTTCTTCCTTTCCAATATTTATGCCTTGTATTTTTATTTCGAAACGATTTCAGTTACAAACATCCTCATCTTGTTCCCCATCCTAGGAAAACGCCAAGTTTTTCATTATTTATTAAGAAGTTACTTGTAGCTTTCTTATAGGTGCTCTTCATCAGATTAAGAATGGTCCCTTCTAAACACAAAAGACCCCGAATAGCCAAAGCAATCTTGAGGAAGAAAAACGGAGCTGGAGGAATCAGGCTCCCTGGCTTCAGACTATACTACAAAGCTACAGTAATCAGGACAGTATGGTACTGGCACAAAAACAGAAATATAGATCAACGGAACAGGATAGAGAGCCCAGAGATAAACCCACACACATACGGTCACCTTATCTTTGATAAAGGAGGCAAGAATATACAATGGAGAAAAGACAGCCTCTTCAATAAGTGGTGCTGGGAAAACTGCACAGCTACATGTAAAAGAATGAAATTAGAACACTCCCTAACACCATACACAAAAATAAGCTCAAAATGGATTAGAGACCTAAATGTAAGGCCAGACACTATCAAATTCTTAGAAGAAAACATAGGCAGAACACTCTATGACATAAATCACAGCAAGATCCTTTTTGACCCACCTCCTAGAGAAATGGAAATAAAAACAAAAATAAACAAATGGGACCTAATGAAACTTCAGAGCTTTTGCACAGCAAAGGAAACCATAAACAAGACCAAAAGACAACCCTCAGAATGGGAGAAAATATTTGCAAATGAAGCAACTGACAAAGGATTAATCTCCAAAATATACAAGCAGCTCATGCAGCTCAATATCAAAAAAACAAACAACCCAATCCAAAAATGGGCAGAAGATCTAAATAGATTCTCCAAAGAAGATATGCAGATTGCCAACAAACACATGAAAGAATGCTCAACGTCATTAATCATTAGAGAAATGCAAATCAAAACTACAATGAGATATCATCTCACACCGGTCAGAATGGCCATCATCAAAAAATCTACAAACAATAAATGCTGGAGAGGGTGTGGAGAAAAGGGAACCCTTTTGCACTGTTGGTGGGAATGTAAATTGATACAGCCACTATGGAGAACAGTATGGAGGTTCCTTAAAAAACTAAAAATAGAACTACCATACCACCCAGCAGTCCCAATACTGGGCATATACCCTGAGAAAACCATAATTCAAAAAGAGTCATCGGGGCTTCCCCGGTGGCGCAGTGGTTGAGAGTCCGCCTGCCGATGCAGGGGACACGGGTTCGTACCCTGGTCCGGGAGAGGATCCCACATGCCACACATATATACAATGGAATATTACTCAGCCATAAAAAGAAACGAAATTGAGCTATTTGTAATGAGGTGGATAGATCTAGAGTCTGTCATACAGAGTGAAGTAAGTCAGAAAGAGAAGGACAAATACCGTATGCTAACATATATATGGGATTTAAGAAAAAAAATGTTATGAAGAACCTAGGGGTAAAACAGGAATAAAGACACAGACCTACTGGAGAACCGACTTGAGGATATGGGGAGGGGGAAGGGTGAGGTGTGTTAGGGCGAGAGAGAGACATGGACATATATATACTAACAAACGTAAGGTAGAT
>NW_006784423.1:4296062-4302235 GCF_000442215.2 Lipotes vexillifer | reverse complement strand
GAGTGAAGTAAGTCAGAAGGAGAAAGACAAATACCATATGCTAACACATATATATGGAATTTAAGAAAAAAAAAAGGTCACGAAGAACCTAGGAGCAGGACAGGAATAAAGACACAGACGTAGAGAATGGACTTGAGGACACGGGGAGGGGGAAGGGTAAGCTGGGACGAAGTGAGAGAGTGGCATGGACATATATACACCACCAAATGTAAACCAGATAGCTAGTGGGAAGCAGCCGCATAGCACAGGGACATCAGCTCAATGCTTTGTGACCACCTAGAGGGGTGGGATAGGGAGGGTGGGAGGGAGACGTGAGAGGGAGGAGATATGGGGATATATGTATACGTATAGCTGATTCAGTTTGTTATACAGCCGAAACTAACACACAATTGTAAAGCAATTATACTCTAATAAAGATGTTAAAAAAAAGAACGCTCCCTTCTATTCTCAGTTTCTCAGGTGTTATTAATCAAGAAAGGGTGTTGACGAGTGCAAAATTCTTTTTAATTACATTTATTGAGATACTTATACGATTTTTCTCTTTTATTATGTGGTGAATGACTTTGATTGGATAAAAAGAATGAAATTCACTCTCGTTAAACCTTTTCGCTGTCTGCTGTGGGTTTCATTTTTCATTTTTGTTTGAAAGGTCCAATCACAGACCAGTCTAAAAATGTATCCTGAGTTCCACCCCACCATAAAAACTTAGAAACACGCTTTCTCCACTGGCCTCCTTTTCTTCTAACCAATTTAAAATCCCAATTTAACACCTCTGCGCCCCTCTTCCGCTTCCCAATGGCGAACCACCCACCCCTCAGGTTAAGCAGAAGGCATTAGGACAGAGCCAGGACCCCAACGCTGGAACCACAAGTCCTCCGCACCTTTGGCTGGCCTCGGGGAGCCGCCCGGTGGCGTTGGGACGACTCCTCGGCCTCCGTCGTGTCCCCAGCCGGCCCCAGCCCCTTCCCCTAAGCGCAGATGCTGTCCCTCCGTCAGGCCGGGGCTGACAACCTCCTCACCCGGCTCTGGTCCCGGCTGCCCCGCCGCCCGGAGGGTGCGTAGGAGCCGCCCAGGCGCGCCCCCTCCTGGCCCCGCGGGTCGCCCGGCCACCGCCCACGGCCCGCCAGCTCCCGGGACCCAGGCGCGCCGCCCCCGGCCGCAGCCTCCTCGGCCCCCGGCAAGGTGCCGGATTTTCCAGCTGCGCGCCTTCGCCTCCGCGAGCGAGCCGCTGCCGAAACCCACGGGCGGCGCGCCCAGCCGGAGAAGCCAGTACCCCGAGCGCCAAGAGAAGCGCGCACGCCGACCCGGAGCGCGCCCACTGAGGAGCATCCCCGGACTGGGGGGAGCCCGCCCCGGAGCGCCCGGGACCCGAAACACCCAAGAGCAGGAACGCCCCCGCGGACGAGCATCCTTAGACTGGGAGCGGCGCGGATGCGCGGCACCCCCAGGCCGGAAGCACCCCGGACCCAGAGCGCCCCCGCGGAGGAGCGGGAGAGGGAGGACCCCGACCGAGAACAAACCCAGTCAAGGAGCGTCCCAGACCCAGGACACAGCCCAGGCCGCGGGGCCGGAAGCAGCGCCGCACCCGCGGCCTCGGCCAGCCGAGTTTTGCCAGACGCTTTTTCTTTCTTCAGACTTTCTGTTCTTTTTCTGTTGCGTTACGCTTGCGGCTCCTCTCCTTTCTGGTTTCACGGTGGTAGGAAGGCAGCTTTTGCTCTTTCTCACCTGCCTCGCCATCGGATGTCCAGGGGGACAGCCGCCCCCTCCCCAGCCTCGGGACGCCTTCTGAAGGTAAGGACAAACCTGCCTCTGCCACCTGCGGTCCCTCCCACTGCCCTCTGCTGCTGGCTGGGGACAAGGGGCGACCCAGCCTCAGGGGCAGGGGTTCTGAAAGATCCGTTAAAAATGCATGCATATACGTATAGCTATTATATATAATATATATTATTTAAAATAATTAGCATATATGCATACATATGTGTGTATCCACACGAATAACTGGTGATTCAGCATCATCAACTTTCCCTAATAGTGTAGTTTTAGTGGTTAAACCAGTCCCAGTTTTTTTCTAGAAAGGTGAGAACAGCTAAAAGAAGTGATAGTTTTCATTTATTAAGCAGTTACTTGTGTCTGACACTTTTAGATGCATGATTTTCGCTTAAGCCTCCTACAGGCCAAATGCAGTATGCTTCTTAAGAGGAGGGGAACCGAGCCCAGAGAGGTTCAGTAGTTTACCCAAGGGCATCCAGCTACTAAGTAACAGATCCCAGATTCACACCCAGATTTTCCTGATTTCAAAACCTTCATCTCCATCCCAGGTGCCTCCAGGCGTTAGAAGCCCGGCAGCTGTACTGCGGTTAGCAGACCAACAGATGACTGGGCAGCTCCTTCAGGTACAGGCACCTGAGCTCGCTGTATTACATAACACCCACTTGGTGCTGTGCAGTGCTGGGCTCTGGGGCCCACTTTCCAATCTGAGGGCCTTGGATGGGCCAGGAGGGGGTAAATCTGGAGGAAACTGGGTTTGTGCAGGTTCTGGGCTAGCTGGAGAGCTTCCGTGAGCAGGCAGCCACTGGGCCAAACTGCTAGGACCTCAGGGAGTGTGCAGCTCGAAGTGTGGAGGGTGACCCCAGCGGCAGGACCAGGGGTGGAGGCTGGGGAAGCATAAGGGTAGCAACAGTAGACATTGTGTGACCAGGACTGCGGGATGGGAATGATCCTCCTGGCCTCCCCAAGAGAAACCTATTTTGACATAAATTCTTCCTTAGAGTGGAAGTGTGTGCACTTATATACACGCTTGTACGTGTGCGTGATGTCCAAGATCATTTTCTCTGCTTGGCATTTGATTGTTTTGTCATCTCAAAAGATGAATGAACAAACACTCTTTGATCATTTCACCTGATCTAGTCTCAGGTTCCTTGAGAGAAAGAGCTCTGAAGTGGCCTAACAACTCTGAGTTTCTGTGCATTATTTTTTCTAGAGAACCGTCACTTTGCTCAGATGGGGTCTATAAACAGGAAAGTTGGGCAGAACGAGGAGCTCAGGACATGACCATTCAGATGCTCTGGAGGCACCTTTGACTGTGTAGCCTTCGGGGCAGAGGGAGTGGTCAGCTTGGATCTGACCCTCACCCAAGGTCACACAATCTTTGGAAGAGAGCCTTTTTCATTTAGAGAAAACTTCATGCCATCGGGTGATTTAGGGAACGTTTGTGAGTTTTCTTGGTGTGTGTGTGTGTGTTTGTGTGTGCATGCACATACATACCTACATGTGCACACATACACGTATTTGTACATATACATGCACATATATTTATATCTTAATTATTAGGTATTCTTATTAATCATATGTTTAGGATATTTTAAATTTACTTTTAAGTATAGAAGTAAGTCCCCTGGATCTGTGTCTGCCTACCTTGGCTACATATTAGAATCATCTGGAGGATTTTTACAAATCGGTATGCCCAGACTGTATTCCAGACATCTAGGTGGAACCCAGGCATCAGTTTTTTTTTTTTTTCAAGAACCAAGCAAGGATGATTGCCCTAGACTTAACATCAGTCATTAAAACATACTTTGCAAGATGTTATGATTTAAGAAGCATGTCACAGTAGAAGATTATCTTAATCTTTTAACAATGGATCAGATAATCATGTAAGACTCCAAACTGTACATATTTTATGAATTTGATGCATTCATTAATTCAGCAAATAACAAACAAGCAAACAAACATAAGATGATAGTATGTCAGTTGGTGATAAGTGCTAGGAATAAAAGAACAAAACAAAGTGGGAGAGCAAAGACAGAGAGAGAGAGAGAGAGGTGTGTGTATGTGCGCGCGCACGTGCTTTCGCGTGTGCACTAGGTCACATGCTTGTGTGTATTCGCTCTCAAGCAGATGTTAGATTTTCCATAGATTGCTCAGGGAGGCCCTGTACAATATAACTACAGTATCAACCAACTCTAAAGGAAAGACAGGATTTTTAACTAATGATAGAGTAGTAATTAGTAGCCATTTGGGAAAAATAAATTAAGTTAGACACTATCTTCGTACCAAACAACAAAGTTAATTGTTAAAGGGTAAAAAATTAAATGCAAAAAAAACCCCATTAAGCCATAAAAATGAAGAAAATACAGGTAGGTATCTATCTGACTACTGAGGGCAAAGGAATGTTCTAAATGTAAAAGTTATGGAAAAGTCACAAAAGAATGATAGGTTTGACTGCATAAATATCAAATTGTCCATATGTTAAGACATCAGAAGAGGAACTGGAAAGGAAAACTATGCAACAAGTTGAAAAAACACCACTAACAATTTAAGAACTGGACAAAAAAGCATAAAAAAATGGAAATAAAATAGCTAAAAAATACATGATTAATATTTTGCCTCATTTATACCAGTAGAAATGCAGATTAATAAGCCATGAGATACCATTTTACCAATTTAAATACCTCCTTAGATTTAAAGAATGAGAGTGCTCAAATGCTTCTGTGGGTATAGGGGAGGGATATTGTCTTTCACTGCTGAGGGGTATGAATGGTTACATTTCTGGGTGCGGTTTGGTGGTATGCATTCATCATGTTTAAAATGTACTCTTTGACTCATAGACTATACTGCCATGAGATAGCACCAAGAAAATAATAAGACATGTAGATAAGTAATAATAGCTTAGTGATATTTATTATCCACCAGTTACTATTTGCCATAGTAACTCATGGAACTTTCACATCAGCTCTGGGAGACAGTATTGTTATTCCCTTTTACGGATAAAGTGATTGAGGAACAGAGATGGTAAGTGACCAGCCCAATGTTATTCAGCTGGTAAAGAGTAGAATGAGGATTCAACCAGCCAGTCTGGTGCCAGAGGTCATGCTCCGAAAACTGATCTGTACTGCCTTACATGAGAAGATGGTCATGGGGTTATTTTATAGTAAAATACATCTTGTAAATTATAATATATCCTCAAGAAGGAATATGGTGTGGCAATTAAAATGATAACAGAGTGCTTTCTGACACAGGAAAATGCTGTTTTATTAAGTAGGAACAGCAGGATATGAGATTATTTAAAATCTTAATTATTTGAAAATATATAGAAAAGGTATAAGACAATGCTAAAGTATTATGCATGTTGAGATTATTTTCTCCTTTTCTATTTTCATAAGTGTCCTATAATGGGAATATGTTACTTTAGAAATCAGAAAAGTTTTTTAAGAGAAAGGAAGAACAAAAGAAAGAGAAGAAGAAATTTAAAAATTATGAAAAGGCAAAAAAGTGGGATCATCATCAAATATACCACTAAAAAAACCCCAAAAATTCCCATACGCAAGAAATGTAATATTTATATCCTCCTACATATATTTCGTTAATACTTACTAGGGTATCTATGACAGGTTTTTCTTTTGGAAATGAGTTCCATTATTTAATATCTTAATCTTTTAAATCCATGATAAGTACATTAAAAATTTTATATATACACAGAGCGGGCAGATATCAGCTAATTTGCATGCTGGGATCTTAACATGTTTCACATTGAAACTCAGAGTTAACTCGTCAGAGTGCTGCATAATCTCATAATAACTTTATCTCTTAGTAAACCTTGATAATTAAAAAAAATCAAACAAAAAACCCCAGCAGTGCCCTTTGCAAGGCTGTGTCGACCTAAACCAGAGGAAACAACACTTTTCATTCTACCTGAGATAGGAGGATGGAGAGAGTTAATAATAGAGTGGTGTGTGGGGGCTGGAGGACTGATTTCAAACCATAGCCATATTCTAATTTGGTTATGAATAGTTGGCACTTTCCATACATACTATCCCTCTGTCTTTACGTTATTGATTATTACCTCTTGGAAATTACATCAAAGGCTTGGCAATATTATTCATAAGGCTTGATGTGAATGGTTTGGCAGTTTAGCCATTAAACTTCACCAAGGATTTGGGCATTAACAGTACTCTTTTTTAGTGTGGCAGGGGCGGTGAGTGACAGTTGGTGAAAGAATTATTTGGGGTTGAGCGGTTACCAATGCACCCAGGAAGGCTTCATAAATACTTACTTCAGTACTTTTGGCAGATAGGCCTTCTTATCAACCCCATTTTGGTAATGAGCAAACAGGCTCTGTGACTTCTAAGTAACTTGCCCGACGTTGCACAGCTTGTCAAGACTCAAGCAGGAAT
>NW_006784423.1:4273269-4295943 GCF_000442215.2 Lipotes vexillifer | reverse complement strand
AGGAATGCCAGTCCAGTTGTGTGGGTCCAAAATCCAAGCTCTTTCCATCGTGCTGTGATTCCTCTGCCCAGTGGGGCTAGGTGTGTGGTATACAAGGAGCATGTGTTTGTTTATGAAATAGACTTGGTGTATGAGCCCCAATGCACCCTTCCTCTAATCTCTCAACTTGTAATTAGTAGAACCAAAGATAGGTTGCAGTAGGATCAAAATTCAACACAGATTTGCATTCATTGAGTGGGTGTGGATTAGGCATCTGGATTGCAGGAAACTCCCAGATTTGTGTCTTCATTTCCTAAAATAAACACTAGGGGCATGTGAGTGTAGACACATGCACACACGTGCACACACCTTTTCCTCTTAACAAGGATTAATCAGTGCTTACTTTGTGGGAGGCGTTGATTTTAGTGATACAGTGATGAACAAAACAGACTTAGTTCCTAACTTAGTTCTGAAGAAAGATCAATATTTAAAAATTCAGCCCATAAGTGAAGATTGTGATAAACATTTTGGTGCAGTGAGAGGGAAAAAATACGGCTGGAACACACACACACCTACATGGGCAGACTGTCCATTCATAGGATGGTAGATTTTCTGGAAATACTGTCGTCCTCACCTTTGACTTTGGAGGTAAGATTTAGTAGACCAGACCTAAAATACAGCAGGCTCTCTTGTCTTAGAAATTTGCATTATTAGGGATTTCCCCTGGGTGCCCAAATTTATGCCTTGAAATTTTATCAATTCTACATGGCTGGAAGTTCTGAGGAAAACTGGTGACTCTATGAAGGGATATGAAAATTTGCTGGGCTGATTTTTTTAAAGTCTGTATGCCAGAAGACTTTTTAAAACCTCCTGCATGAGACACAGGTATGCTTTTGTTTGAAAGTCTTGGCTGAACCTGTCTTATTCTGTTTTCCAGAGAAACCATCTGAAGCAGAATCATAAACATGCATCGTAGAGAAATACCCCTGACACTTTTGGTGCTTATGTTTATAAGCACCTCAGGTAAGTAATTATAATCGATCACAAACATCCTTCATTGGTCGTCTAGAGGGAATATCAAAGTTTGGCTTATTTATGTGGAGGTGGTTACTGAAGATGTTGGATTTATTAAAATTCGTGGTTTAAAATTTTACTTTAGAAAGTTGCCAACCATTTGGTATGCCTGGAATAGAGAATAAAAGATTCATAGCGGGCTCTCCTGGTGGCTCAGTGGTTGAGAGTCCGCCTGCCGATGCAGGGGACACGGGGTCGTGCCCCGGTCCGGGAAGATCCCACATGCTGCGGAGCGGCTGGGCCCGTGAGCCATGGCCGCTGAGCCTGTGCATCCGGAGCCTGTGCTCCGCAACGGGAGAGGCCACAACAGTGAGAGGCCCGCATACCGCAAAAAAAAAAAAAAAAAAAAAAAAAACCGAAAGGATTCAGCCCTATGAGTTTATGTAGAGAGAACAGGAAGTGAAAACTTTTATCCTGAAATACATTTGTCTGAGATAAAAATTTGCTTAGTTTCACGTTATTTGAAACTGAAGCGATCACAGCCGTCCTTGTTACTGATTTTTACAAAGTTTTAACACATTGTTTCCTCCCTGAAAGGAAGGCAAAAATTCATCTCATTATCTAGGTAGTGAGGAAGGTGAGTGGGAATACCTTACAGATCTTAAAGAAAATATTAGAGTTAGAAGGAATACGTTTAGAAAGAGTCTGCTCGGACCAGGAAGACAGGTAGGCTTGGTGTCCGGTGTCAGGTACCGATTTTAATTTATTAGCAGTCACTGCTTGGAGACTCTCGCTGAGAAGGTTCTGAGACCTCAGCAGGGTTCTCTGCAGAAGAGCTCTGTGGTTGATTAACAAGGTTCTCCAAAGGCTTTGGAGAAGAAAGAAGGGGCACAATTGTTGATTTGCCTTGATCCAGTAGTATCTGGAGGAGGGAAGACATGAGCGCATGTCCCCTACTTTGAGAATTGCTAATGAAGAGATTACAGTTTGGTTATTGATACTTTCAAATAATTCAGGTCCAATATCTGGGTATATTTACTTAAGAGGATCTATGTATCGTTGAGATCCATACAGTGCAACATTACCCAGGTGTTAAAGGAAGGAGACAGACCTCTTCTTGTTGATATGGAAGGACCTGTCAGAACAGGTGAGAGAGACCAAGGTGTAGGAATGTGTGCATCACATGGAAAGGCCCCTTGCTCTAAAGGCCCCTATAGACTTAGGCTGATAACCTGGCTCCCAAGTTATTATGAAAACATGCTGCAGGCTCCCAACAGCCATGCAGCCTTTGCTGTAAGGATGCTAAGGTCCCAGCTCTATGTCCTTTGAGGTATTTGAAGAGCACCTTTTGTGAAGGGGTCTCTCTAGGCAGACTTGACAATATTTTACGTGTCAGATTCATTTAGCTGAAGTTGGATGACATCCTATTATTGCCGAAACTCAAGACAATTCCAAACCCAGACATCATTGCAGAGGCTGTAGTCTCTTGACCCTACTGGATCGTGGTGCTCCATTCTTATAAGATGGGGAGGGTGTTCTGGGCCATCCATACACCTTGAACTCCATTCATTTCTCCAATCAAAAGCCATTTCAAATCAACAAAGCCTGCAATGTTAAATGTAAGATTAGATCTCTGAAGCCATTAGCTGCCTGGGGAATATGAACTTTCAACTGCCAACCATGCACTCTGGAGAGTATGAATTCCAGGCTAGGTTTCTTTAAGTGATAACTGTCCCCAAAGAGGAATAAGTGCCTATGTCTGTACAAACACAGGCACAGGGGTTCATAGAAGCTTTTTTTTCTCATTGATTTTTATTGGAGTAGAGTTGATTTACAATGTTGTGTTAGTTTCTGCTGTACAGCAAAGTGAATCAGTTATACATGTACATATATCTGCTCATTTTTAGATTCTATTCCCATATAGGTCATTAGAGTACTGAGTAGAGTTCACTGTGCTATACAGTAGGTTCTTATTAGTTATCTATTTTATATATAGTAGTGTTTGTATGTCAAACCCAGTCTCCCAATTTATCCCTCCCCCCACACCTTTTCCCTTTGGTAATCATGTTTGTTTTCTACACCTGTGACTCTATTTTTTAAATAGGTTCATTTGTATCATATTTTTAGATTCCACATATAAGCTATATCATCTGATATTTTTCTTTCTGTTTCTGACTTAATTCACTCAGTATGACAATTTCTAGGCCCATCCATGTCACTGCAAATGGCATTATTTTGTTCTTTTTTATGGCTGAGTAATATTCCACTGTATATATGTACCACATCTTCTTTATCCATTCCTCCATCGATGGATATTTAGGTTGCTTCCATGTCCTGGCTATTGTAAATAGTGCTGCAGTGAACATTGGGTACATGTACCTTTTCAACTTATGGTTTTCTCCGGATATATGCCCAGGAGTGGGATTGCTGGATCGTATGGTAGCTCTCATAGAAGCTTTTTTATGATTGACCAAAACCTCGAAATCACCCAAATGTTCAACACCAATAGCATGGATAAATAAATTGTCAAATACTACCACGATATGATACTACATAACTATGAAAAAAAGAACAAATCACCACTACATGCAGCAATATGATTGCCCATCATAGACATAATGGTGTACAAAAAGTCCAGACACAATAGAGCACATAATGTATGATTTCTGCACTTTGTTATATGTAGATTATATCTCTAAAACTAGAAAAATAAATCAAGCTGTTAATGACCTACCATCCTTTTAGGTGTCAGCTAAAACTAACACCCACATTTACACATGCATCACACCTTCTGTGCTGAAGTCCTGAATTGTAAGATAAAGATTTAGTAACAACCACCAGATGCAAGGCTGATGCTCACTAAATGTTGTGCTTCCAGGTAGCTTTGACAGCCATGTTTTCAAAGAGTGTTTTTGCCATTAGAGCCACTTCCTCTCTACCTTGTGGTTAACAACCTTGTGGTTAAAACCAGACAGTTGCTTTGAGAAATAAACCCTGACTATAGAGAAAGCATGTTCTCTGTGGCCTCAGAGAATTGCTCTGTTCAGTTTAAGAGTTCTCATTCTCAAAATACAGTCAAAGATTGCTGCCAGAAGACAGGATACAGGGAAGGTCCATTCACACTGACTTTGAACTGTTGGAAGTGAAGGAGGAGGGAAATGATGACCCTGTACAGCACAAAGCATCAGACAAATTTCTAAAGCCGGAGTATCTGGGTTAGTTGAGAAAGAGGGAAGAAGAGAGAGAGACAGAGACAGAGACAGAGAGAGAGACGGGGGGGGGGGGGGGGATTTTTTAGAGAGAGAGAGAGAGAGAGAGAGAGAGAGAGAGAGAGAGAGAGAGAGAGAGAGCTCAGAAAGAGGAAGTGACAGATACCCAGATTTGCAGTGAGTCAATATGAATTAATTATCAGTATGAATTGTATGCATCATGTATTGAGTATCCACATGGTAACCTAGAGAGGTAATGGATTTATACACAGATAGGCGCACCTTTAACCATCCCCACGTCTGCCCAGGGAATGGTTAGGTAGAGTGGTTGAGAACAAGACCCGTGAGACTTCTGACGATACAAGTGGAAAACTCTGAGGTCTCTAGGTTTCTCTTTTTATTTTCCTTGGAGATTCCTCAGCTAGGGATGTTTTGGGGTAGGTGTGGCAACACTGTGACTTTGGTGGCTTTCCTTAAGAGGAAGTTGTAATGTGTAACATTTCCTTTAAAAGATTACAGTGAATTTATGTGTCTTCTAGCTTTGGTAGGTTAAGTTCCAGTATCTTCCTGTTTGGGAGAAGCTGTTGGAAGGTTTTTCTGTCTTCATTTATATTCTGAAAGTACCTTAGTGTTAGAAGGATTGACCTCCTGGTTTTTAGTGTTGGAAAGATTGACCCTCAAGTAAAAGAATCCACAGAAATGAGACACTGAGATTTTTCAGGATGTTACTAACCCAGCCTCTTCACCTAATGCATTAGGGAAAACAATTTACCTTTGTCATTCTGTTTTTATATTTTTCTTTTACTTGGCTAATCTTTAGAAGAAACTTGCACCTTGCGTCTTCACATGACTGCAGTTGAAGGGGAACCTTTCTATCTGAAGTATTGCTCATCATCTGAGCGTGAGAATAAAACAACCACCATAAAATGGTACAAAAATGAATCGCATGGACCCCTTGAGCTGAGCTCAAGTAGTTCACCCAGAATTATCTTGCTCGATTATGTTTTGGAGTTTTGGCCAGTTCATTTGAATGACAGTGGATCTTACTCTATCCGAATGGGGTGAGTATACCTTCTCTTTGTGTTGGCGTATTTCATAGCACTCTTGGACTTTGTTCAGCAAATCAAATATACAGTCGTTGGGAAGGTCAGATACTCCATCCACTTCCTTCTCCCTACTCTTCCTACAACATGAAATAAATACTCCATTCTTGAAAAATTAAATTAAATACTGCCCTGTGTTTATTTTCTTCGTAATCGTAATGAAAGGAGATGACCTTAGTATGATTTACTTTTAGGTGATCCTTGCCAAAGATAAGTGAGGATTGAATGAAATTCATTTTTAAACTCAGCTGCTTCTGTTGCCTAGAGCTGCCGGTCAAAGGAAATAAATGGCGAGGGCTTCGTAGTGTTATGAGCAGATAGTGAAGGAGGGTAGTGTCAGCTTCCTGGGTGGTAACCTCAAGCTAGGGAGATGGGTTGGTATTGGTGTAGACACATCCTAGTCCAGTTTTCAGGGGTTTTCTGAGAGCCAGGTGGTGGTACTGGTAAAAGACATGTGTGTCAGCCAATGACAAATTTATAGCCAGGGACAGTGAGAGAGGGGAACACCGAAAGGGTTTTGCACAGCCTTCTCAGGCTAACCCTAGAGTCTTCCAGGATATTCGTAGTGAAGAATCCTAAATTCTGTGAAATGACGGCAACCCACTGAATGTGTCCATGATTATTACTGAACTTGGTTCTCTTTATACTTTATTTTGTGAGATGGGGAAGGAGTAACTGGGACAAGAAAACTTCTATGTGATGAACCGTTAGTGAGAACATTGATGGCATAGTGTTTATCCAGTACATGTGTGATGTTGTGTCTGTACTTAGGTATGTGTGTATGTATGTGTGTATTTTTAATTTTATTTTTTTATTTTTTTGCGGTACGCGGGCCTCTCACTGTCGTGGCCTCTCCCGTTGCGGAGCACAGGCTCCGGACGCACAGGCTCAGCGGCCACGGCTCACGGGCCCAGCCGCTCCACGCGGCATGTGGGATCTTCCCGGACCGGGGCACGAACCCGCGTCCCCTGCATCGGCAGGCGGACTCTCAACCACTGCGCCACCAGGGAAGCCCCACAGTGAAATCTTGATAGCACTCCTGTGGTTTTGCACAAAAAGGGGTCATTTTTGTTTGTTTTTATATATGGGAACTCCCAGGAGTTAGAAAGAAGTTCAGAAACTCTTGTTAACCAATGAATTTTATGTGACCTTTTAAGAGGGACGATTCCAGAAGTGAGTCACAACTGGGTCTTTTCAAACTAAGGTAGAATGTATACTCACAATAGGGGTAGAGGAAGAAGACCTCCCTGATCTGAAGAAAGATTTGATTTAAATGCACAAACTATTCTGGACAAGGCAGAAAGGACAAATTGATGGGGAGAGTCAGTCATCTACGAATGTCACTTGGAGACAGGGAGGGACAGGGGCATTAACTGTCTTTCTGATGTGAAAGGTGGAGAACACAGCCTGGGGTAGGAAGAGAAAGTGGACTCGTCAGGTGGAGGCAGGATGTCAGAGAGGCATGTAGGGACCAGGAATAGGACAGGGAGGGTGGCGGGCTCAGAGTGCTGTGTGATAAGCTTTGAAGGGGTTGGAGGCTGATGAATAACGTGAGACTAAAGCGATGGTGGGCGCAGCAGCCTTGACAGTGGTTTTGAAAATAAATGGGACCCTACACAGGAGAAGGTGGTTTTGAACACCTGGGAGCATTGAAGATAGAAACTTTTTCAAATATAGTGCAACTGGTGAACAGTATTCTGTTTTTGCACAGAGGTGTGTGTGTGTGTGTGTGTGTGTGTGTGTGTATGCATGTGTGTATGTGTGCATGTATATGTGTGTGTACATCATTTGGGTGAGTGAGTCTTTGTAGTTTTGTGTGGGAGTCATCAATGACCAGACCCTACTCCTGGGATCCTCCTTTAATTTTTCAGGAGTCCTCTACTAATAATCAAATGTCTCTGGAGACTGATTCTTTAATCCTACAGCGAAAATCGCATTGTCTGATCAAAGTTTTGTGAGAGTATTAGTATTGTACCAAGCACTCCTGGCCTTGAGGGCCAAACTGATGTGCATTTGCATCTTGGCCCGACTGTGTACCAGGTGTGTGACCTTGGGCGAGTTATTTAACCTTGCCTGAAGGTTAGGCTTCTCATCTAACATAAGGAAAAGAGTCATCTCAGTGCACACACATGGTAAAATACCTGGAGCTCTGTGAGTGCCAGTTTTCTGTCTATCTGATTGTAGACTCAAAAGGAGAGCTGGAAGAGCCTCTGGGGGGCGGGTACAAATGTGTCAGGCACACAGGACAACGTAACCTCGTGTAGTATTTAGTATATGGATCTCTATATAACGTGCAGTTCAAGCAAACATGAGATTGCAAACATTTTCTTTTTTAAAAGATCATTTCCACTACTATATTTAAAATGGATAACCGACAATGACCGACTGTATAGCACAGGGAACTCTGCTCAATATTACGTAACAACCTAACCCCCAAAAAATTCAAAAAGAATTGAAAAAAATAGACACATGTATGTGTATAACTGAATCACTTTGCTGTACACCTGAAACTAACACAACATTGTTAAGCAACTATACTCCAATATAAAATAAAAAGTTAAAAAAAAGATCGTTTCCAAAAATGCTGTTAAAATTTTTTCCTCCTCCATAGTCCTAACTTCTAACCAGAAGGAACAACAATGACATCTATTCAAACCAGTTTTTGCTTAGTAATGTACTTAAAGTGCTAATATAACTACATGGAGAGCAGCCACTCCAGACATGGTTTACTCAACAGTAGGAGAAGAGGATAGGAACAAAGTGCCCTGAGAAATATAAAACGCAGTGTATATATACAGACCTTCAGAAAGCATTATAGTCCTCATGAAACCACCTCCACTCTCCCATCCTGGGTTAAGAATCTTTGAACCTGTCCATCTCTAAAGATCGTTGATGTTTTAAACATTTCTGTCCTGGCATCCATAATACATATGGTCTGATGTAGGTTTGTGTGTGTGAGTGTGTGTGTGTGTGTGTGTGTGTGTGTGTGTGTGTGTGTGTGTTTAGGACATCTTGGGTTTTTCTCATTTACTACCCCCTACCCCCGCTCCCATGGCAGTTATTAAATTTCTTGCTGCACTGAACCAAAAAGAGACAGAGCAGGATTTGGGCATCAATGAATGAGTCTCTCTATACAAAAATAAGGGAAATTTTTCACTGGATTGGTTACTAAAAGGTGGTATTTGCAAAGTCTCTGTACTAATGATAAAATATGTCTAATCCTTTATTTCCTAGAAATGATACTCATAACTGGAAATTAAATATCATCAGAAGACCTAAACACAGCTGTTTTACTGAGAAACAAGTAATGAGTAAATCTGTGGAAGTTAAAAAATCTTTGCAGATAGCCTGTGAACATAGTTACTATCAAAAACTGGTCAACAGAACGTTATTGTATAAGGTAACGCTTTTAAAATATTTTAACTTAAAACTTGACAGATAAGGCAAAATTCCAAAGTGAGGGTCTGATGGCTGTGAAGCATTTTGGTCTTGTAACATACAAACTATGAGTCCACACATCTTAGGTGGCCTGTCTGAGCTCCTACATGTAACGCAAGTGTCAAGGTTCCTGCCCCATGTTAGGCATTCAATAAATGATAACAGCTTCCTCTCCCTTGCTTAATTTTCCTTTTCTTTCAAAAAATTTAATTTTTAGGAATGCTAGTTCATTTTCTTCTGCTGCATATACTTAAAATTTTAAATTCTGTTGTATATGTTTGTTCTGAATATATGCATTTACAAAATTGGAAGATGGAAAAAATGAATGATGAAGATAGCAGAGATCATTTATAATCCCACCAGCGAGAGAATAGGGTTTTTCTCCATGTAAGCATCTACTTTTAAAAAGTGGTATTTTTCTTTATCCACTAAAAATTATATTGTGATGATTTCCCCACATCTTTAAACATTTTTCCAAACATGGATTCCATTGTGTATACACTTGTATCTAAGCCCCTGTTATTGGACATTTGTTAATTTCCTACTTTTCACTTTTATTTATAAGGCTAAAATAAATATCATTCTCATAACTCAGAAGGTATATTATGATTTTATTCTTTAACTAAATCCCTAAAAGTAGAATAACTGGATCAAAGGCTATGAGCATGTTTATGGCTTTTGATTTAAATTATCAAGCTGCTCTCCAGGGAACTACACCAGTTTAAAACCCTCTTTTTCTCATATCACTACCACATGGGAATGAATACTTTTTTGTTCTTTTTGGTACACGGGGCCTCTCACCGTTGTGGCCTCTCCCGTCGCGGAGCACAGGCTCCGGACGCGCAGGCTCAGTGGCCATGGCTCACGGACCCAACTGCTCCGCAGCACGTGGGATCTTCCCGGACCGGGGCACGAACCCGCGTGCCCTGCATCGGCAGGTGGACTCTCAACCGCTGCACCACCAGGGAAGCCCGGGAATGAATACTTTTAAGAACATTTAAAAATCTGACGTGCAAAACTTCTGTAACTCTTAGTATCTTTCCCCCATTTCTTTCCTTAATAACAAGTTAAACATTTTTATGTATTTACAGCATCTTAATATTACTTCTCTTGTGGACTATTTTCTTCAGTTGATGTGCCTTTTACTTGTGTTGTAAGAGCTCCTTTAGACAATCCTATGGAAATTGTATATACGCAAGTATATATGCAGTCACATGTACATACATAATATGCATACACACATACATGCACACACACAACACAACTTATATTATTTCTATAGAGGAACAAATCTGAAAAGTGTACCTCTGTCTTGGAAACTTTGAAGAGCTGTGAGAGGGGGTGGGGTCTGAAGAGACGACCTTGAGAAAGTTCAAGCTACTGATGATGATTCCTTAGAAATGTGTGTTTGTAGCTTTTGCTTGAACACCGTTTACTTGTGATTTTTCAAGGGAAGCTCTTATCCAAAATGTTTTCCAAATATCTGTATCAGCCCTGAGTTGACTTGACTCTATTTCCTGTCACATGTACAAATGTTTTTACAGTATATATAAATTTGTGGGGATCAGTGTACTGGGTTTTAAGAAATCCCTCTATGCAGCTATTTGATTTTAGAAAATAGACGTATTGAGAATGTCTTTAGCTAGAAAATTGAGGGGAGGGGAACAAGGAAGCTAGATCAGTAAACGATTGGAAAAAAAATAAAGATATTTTTATATGCCTTGGAATTGATAGTTTAATATGCCTTAGAAAAAATAAGTTGGGGTTTATAAAAATTTGGTGTATGCAGAAACAATTCGCTGATGTGAGATACACATGTGGGTGCTTCACAAGCCCATTCTAAGCACCCTCTGGGTCTATGTCCGCTTGCTACCAGCTTTGGCAGCTTTGAGAGGAGTCTGTGGGCAGTAGCTGCTCCTTGGTTGATATTTCCAGGAACAGTGTCACCTAGTGAAGTTTAGCAATTCAGTTTCCATTTTCCCCATCTCATTCTTAGATTGCTTCAGAACCTATTTATTGGTACCTGATGGCTGGATTGAAAAAGGTGGACTTTTTGTTATTATTAATTCCTACAACATACAGAAATTTGTGAGAGAGAGACATGTTTGTGTGTGCCTATACATTGGAATATTTTTCATGCATTTCTAATCAGTCCACTGTCTTCTGGTGGAGGACATCAATGGGTATGGGTAGTCTGCTAGGTACCTGGTTCTCTGAGTAATTCTGTTCCCACCTCCACTACCCATCCCCAGGATGGGTAGTCCTGAATACATGGAATTCAGCTAAAAGCATTAAGAAATAGAATTCCATGGAAAGTTTTGATCCAAAGCAGGGATATTTTTTGTTGTACTGGTTTTTTTTCCTTTCTCCTATTCTTCGCTCTCTTTGTGTGTAAAGAGAGAGATTAAAGGGAAATGAGGAAAGCAGCTATAGTGCCCCCTATACTTTATTTCCCAGCATGTATTAATAATAATGATAACACCAGGAATGGGACTCTATTTCATTGTTCCGGTAGAGGCAGTGCCAGATCACTGAGACATTTGCTCAGAAATTGCTCGTTTTTATTCTATTTCCTTCTTTCTCTAAAGATCTTTAACTTTAAAATTTTGAATTCTCGTCATATGATACCACTCTCACTTAAAATATTTTAACTTGCTCTTTTTAATAACAGAACTGTGAAAAGACAGAGAACAATCAAAACCCATTTTTAAAGAAGAATGCAGAGTTTAACGATCAGGGATATTATACCTGCATGTTTTTTCTTCTTCATAATGGCAAACTATTTAACGTCACCAAAACCTTCAATATAACAATAGTCGGAGGTAAGAGAAATCTTAGAATCGGGAAAAAAAAAATGTATCTTAGTAAAATGGAATATTTTCTTTTTTTCTAAAGCCGTACGGGAAGCCAGAGGCAAACTTAGTTGGAGTCGTGACCACATCACTAGTTCAAATATAAGGGTGAAAATCATTTTGGCATCACCTGCCATGCTGAAAAATTTGGGGGGCGATAATAATGAAAGTTTATATAGCTGAACCTCTGATGCGTCAGTTCTCTTATTCGGTATTTGACTAAATTGTGGAATCTTTTGTTATTAAGCATCTGCTTGCACTCAGTAAATACTTATTGATGGGTGTCTATATTCAATAAACTGTACTGAGTATTGGGAGGTAAGGGAAGCATGGAAATACAAAATGAAGTGAATAATGTACGATTCTCAGGAATTTGATTATAGTCAGGAAAGGTTGAAGCCAAACCCGGCCTCTGGACCCCGACACCGAATTAAATCTCTGAGACAGAGTTTTGGGTGAAGCAGAAAAGAACAGCTTTATTGCTTTGCCAGGCAGAGGGGGCCACAGCGGGCTCATGCCCTCAAGACTGTGTGTCCTGCCCTGGAGGGGGTCCTGAGGAGTTTCATAGTAATGGTTCAAAGAGGGCGTGGTCAGCTCGTGGACACTCCTCTGATTGGCTGGTGGTGAGGTCATCGGGAGTCGGCATCATCAACCTTCTGGTTCCAACAGGTCTGCTGGGATCTATGTGCTTACTGTAGTCGACCTAAAAAATATGCACAACCTAAAAGCTGAGGGTTGTAAAAATATGCGCGAACTAAAAGCTGAGAGTTATGTTTTATTCAGCGGGAATTTTTAGGATTTCAAACCTGGGAGGCAGCATCTCAAGTAACCCTGAGAGAACTGCTCCGAGGAAGCGAAGGGGGGACCCAGGTTAAATAGAAGTTTTGCAACAAAGGGCAGGTAGTCTGAACGTCAAAAGATTATTGTTAATTAAAGAAAACCAGATATCCCAAGTTAAGGAATTTATCGCTTTTCTATGTATGGGAAGACGCGAGAGTCTGGGCTCTCTGGCATCATTCCTTTGATGTGCACCTCAGCTTTCTGGGGCCAGTATCCTGTGTTTTCACACCCTGTGTTTCTTCAGGGCACCCTAAGGAGTGTCCACAGTCTGATGGCTGCTAGATGGTAGGTATTCTTTCCTTCCTGAGTTTCCTCAGGGCTCACCAGCTCACTTGGAGGGCTGCAATCGCTGATGACTGTGACATCCTTTGTTTACTGATAGGGCAGGCAGTATTCCATTTATCACCATTAACTTCTCCCGCCTGGAGGGGGTTTCAGTATCTGCAAAACAGCTCAAGGGTATTGTTGTGTGCATCCCTTGAGGGGAACCAGGACCCTGCCCCAAGGCTGCGCTGTTGTGTCCTGACTGCTACTCCCTGGTCTCTGCATCCGCTCCCTTCCCTGATTAGCATCTGTTTGAACCTGTCAATGGAACTCGGGGACGGTCCTGGAGGCTGAATGAAGCCTATTTCCTGTAATCCAGAAATGGGGGACACAGAAAGGCTTTTGTGCCCAGGAGCCGCACAGGGCCCTGCTCAGTATCGAGGTGATAAGCCACATAGAAGCACCGTAGAATATGAAATTGGAGTCATCTGTGAGGTGTTAAGGGTGCAGAGAGTCCAGAGGTAGAATAGATGTCAGAGGCTCTGTTTGAGCTGGTTCTCAGAGGCTGCGTGTGATGGATGGGCAGAAGGACGTGCTGGGGATGGGCTAGGTTAAGAACGTATAAGGAGCACAGGCGTGGCTGTAGAAAAGGGCTGTATATTTTGGGATGATGGCTACTAGTCTGGTTTATCATGAACCCAGACCATATATAATGGAAAAGCTGAAGCCTGGAATTTTAGGGTGATAGAGACCCTGGAAGTAATTTAATTAAACCCTATCCAGTGAAGATATCCTTCGTATGACTCAGCCAATAATAGATCATTCAGGAACTACCATGGAAATTACCAAATCACACAGCAGATGGGTCCAGATTTTTTAAAATTAATTAATTAATTCACTTTTGGCCGCGTTGGGTCTTCGTTGCTGTGCATGGGCTTTCTCTAGTTGCGGCGAGCGGGGGCTACTCTTCATCACGGTGCGTGGGCTTCTCATTGTGGTGGCTTCTCGTTGCGGAGCATGGGCTCTAGGCACGCGGACTTCAGTAGTTGCAGCACTCAGGTTCAGTAGTTGCAGCACGCAGGCTCAGTAGTTGTGGCTCGCGGGCTCTAGAGCACAGGCTCAGTAGTTGTGGTGCACGGGCTTAATTGCTCCGCAGCATGTGGGATCTTCCTGGACCAGGGCTTGCACCCGTGTCCCCTGCAGTGGCAGGCGATTCTTAACCACTGCGCCAGCAGGGAAGCCCTGGGTCCAGATTTTAATGATTGATTTTAGAGAAGTCTTTTTTTCTTATTGAGTCCAATTACTCCTTCTTGTAGCTTCCACTCACTGTTTGTGTTTGCCTTGAGTAACCCCACAGATGGTCCGGTCCCTTCTGAAAATGACAGCTCCTTCGAGTGTCTGAAGACAGGTGGCTTATCCACCCTTCACGTTCTTTCCCAGCATCCAGGAAGCTGTAAACTCCTGGGATGACTCATTCAACAACGCTGTGGGTTCACAGTTAGCGGAGCTCGTCGACTTTAGCAGCCTTTTCCCTCTTCTCTCCAGCCATCCACTTATATAGCTCTACTCCACGCATTGCGAGTGGACAAAGTACCACAAACTTCCTGTCTCCAAACTGCACAAATGTGTTAGCTTACAGTTCCGGAGGTCAGAAATCTGAAACGGGTTCCCTGGGCTAAAATCAAGGTTTTGGTAGGATTGCATTCCTTCTGGAGGTTCTGGAGGAGAATCAATTCCTTGTCTTTTGCAGCTTCTAGAGGTGCCTTGCATCCTCGGTGCACACCCCGTCCTCCATCCTCAGAGCCCACAGCGCAGCATCTTCAGATCTCTTTCACCTCTTCCTTCATCTCGTCATCTCCTTTTCTGACTCTGACCATCTGCTTCCTGCTTATGAGGATGCTTGTGATTACACTAGGCCCACCTGGCTAATCCAGAACACCCTGGATTTCGGAATGATCCGAAAATCCTAAATTAAATCATATTGCAAAGTCCCTTTTGCCGTGTAAGGTATAATATTCAGCATCTGCGGGTTAGGACGTGAACACCTTTGGTGGGGGGCATTATCCTGCTTGTCACGCCCCATAGCCTGGGTATCCCATAACTAAATTCTTAAACTCAATAAGTTCTCTTTATCTACCTTAAATTCTTCAGTTTGACTTTCTTTAATATCATATAAATCCTACATCTCTGGTCCCTTGACACTTCCACCGCCAACTCCCTCCCTTCATCCATCTCTGCTTTCCGCCCATCAGCTCCTCTTTCCTTCCTTCTTGGAAGGAGCAGTAAGAATATCCATTATCGGGCTTCCCTAGTGGCGCAGTGGTTGAGAGTCCGCCTGCCGATGCAGGGGACGCGGGTTCGTGCCCCGGTCCGGGAAGATGCCACATGCCGCAGAGCAGCTGGGCCCGTGAGCCATGGCCACTGAGCCTGCGCGTCCGCAGCCTGTGCTCCGCAACGGGAGAGGCCACAGCGGTGAGAGGCCCGCGTACCGCAAAAAAAAAGAGAAGAATATCCATTATCAAAAGAGCATGCACAAGACCAGGAATTGTGCCAGATACTTTCATTGAACCCTGTGAGCTTGTGACCTTGGGTGAGTTAAATGACTGAGTTTTTCTCTGCCTCTCATTCCTCACTAGTGACATGGGACAGTAATGAGTTGAGTCATCCCTCATAGGGTTGCCTTGAGGACCAAGTGAGTGAGGTTGTAGAGCCTTGATAGTGGTGCCAGGGACATGGAAAGCTCTGTTATTACCATCTTAGTATTACCGTCTCCCGTCTCCTCACCCCCATGTCCCCACACTGACCCTGTGCTATTCTTCTGTCTTAACCACCCATCTTGTTTTCCTCGTCTTCTTGGAGAACGCCACCTGTGTCTTTCAGGACTCAGCTAAGTGTCCATCCTCCTCCGTGCTCCCATGGCCTCTTGTTCTTATTTCTGGTTGCTGTCAGAATCGGATGACATGTCTCTTTCTGTCACTAGAATGAGAAGCTCCTGGAAAGAAGGGATTAACCTGTGTTCTATTCCTCATGTTGGTCTCTCCTGTACTTACGGCTGGACCTTTGTACATGTGCTCATTACACGTCTGTTGAGTGAATTACAGGCATACCTCATTTTATTGCGTTTTGCAGACACTTTTTTTTTCTTTTTTTTTTGCAAATTGAAGGTTTGCGGAAACCCAGCATTGACTAAGTGTGTCAGCGCCATTTTTCCAACAGCATTATTTTTAAATTAAAACATGTACATTGTTTTTTAGACATAATGCTATTGCACACTCAATAGACCATAGTATAGTGTAAACATAACTTTTATATGTGCTGGGAAACCAAAAGAGTTGTGTGACTCGCTTTATTGTCACATTCATTTTATTGTGGTGTCTCGACAGAACCTGCAGTACCTCCAAGGTTGCTCTGTACTGAGATAGGAACAGTTTCTTCAGTCGTGCCTCATTCAACAGGAAGTCAGGACTCTTCACCATCCTGGCCCTTTTCCTTTGGATTTGGTGAAGTTTGCCACCATTCTTTTAAAATGTGGAGCTTAGAGTTGAAGCTGATGATCAGGAGGTATCATGGCCTCTGCTGAGGGCAGTGGGACTGAGCGCCTACCTCGTCTGTGCTCACCTGTGGTCACAGATGTAGATCTCTGCACTGTCACGTGGGGAGCATCACTGCTGTGGATCACAGCCCACTCAACCCACCTGGCCTCTGCCTTTTGTTTTCATCTCACTCTCTGGCTGATCTGCTGATGTCTCTCCTCCTGCAGCTGACCGTCTCTGTGCCGTTTTGATCCAGGGATAGTAACTTCAGAGGTAGACTAGCCATGCCAGGGGCACACACTGAAGTGTTCTCTTCCTTCTGTTACCTTCAGTAGGATTGTACCCTTCACTTTACACCAGTTTTACAAACCCAGTACTGTTCTGGGTTCTCCATGATCTGCTTCGCTTTGAGTTCTAGTAGGTGGCATCCTTTCTCAAAGATGTCCTTCCATAAAGATGTCCTTTATACCTCCTCTTCCCAGGACTCCCACCAAATTCCTGAGAAAAGGAGATCAATGAAGAGAAAAATCATCAGTAGCAATTTTCTCCAATACTCAAAACCACCTCCTGCCCCTGTGTGCTTGAAGCAACCTCTGTTCCTCTGTGCTCAGACCTGAGGGTCAGCTCCTTGTCTGGCAGCAGTTCCTCCAGCTCTTCCTGCCGACGTGAATTCCAGAAGAGATTCTTACCCTGGTTTTTTTTGTTTTTTGTTTTTAATTATCTATGATCTACCTCTCAGCTCATTACAAAGGTAGTTGAAGATCACCGTATTTTAACTATTTTATTTTAAGTTTTTATTTATCTATTTATTTTTGGCTGCACTGCACACCTTGCGGGATCTTACTTCCCCGACCAGGGATCGAACCCGTGCCCCCTGCAGTGGAAGCACGGAGTCTTGTTAACCACTGGACCTCCAGGGAAGTCCTTTACCCTGGGGTTTTGCTACACTAGTTTCTTTCTGTATCCTTGCCCACATTACTCCTCCTTTCCCTTCTTTTCTCTTCACTCTGTAGCGCGTGCTTCCTGGGAGAGCCTAGGAGGGCGTGGGTGCTGCAGGAGAGCACCTGAGTCCCCTTTAGTCCTCGTGAGCAAGCACATCTGCTGGGCGCCTGGGAGCCCCCATGAGGGATGCACTGGACATTACTTGTAAATGCCCCAGAAGCACCGGAAGTACTTAGAAGGGGGAGTCCAGGTCATGAAGAAAGTTGCCAATGCTGATAATAGGAGCAGCGGGGACTGGACTACATAGCCATGTGAATGTGGGACCACAGGGCTGTCCATGTTCTGCAGTTATTAGCATCCTAGGTTGTGGGATACTCCTCAGCGGGAGGTTGCTGGGGGATTGCTTCCTTCCTAAGTGTTACTCAATGGGGCTGAGGTAGAGCATATCTGTGTACCTCCAGTCTGGGTCAGAGGTCACTAAGGAACAGAAGTAGAACTGAGTTTACAGGGGTGGACACCCCAGCAGGGCCGGGACTAAGGTGAGGCAAGTGACGCATCCAGGGGCACTCCTCTCACTGTCCTGCCAGGGGAGGGTCTCAGGAGGCTTCTGAGAGTAAGTTCCTTGCCTGCCCTACCTGAGTCTTGACGTTGCAACCAATAAATCTATCCCGAGGAGTTGAGAGCAGATGGAAGGAAGAAGGGCAGAGCAGAAAGACATATCCCAGTGACTCTGCATCTTCTAAGTCCTGAAAGTTTCATTGTCTCCCTGGATGAGCATCTTCTTCTGGCTTTTCTCTGCAGTGGCAGAAGCCAGAGGCTGGAATTGAGGGGAGACCAAATTCAGTGTGCTTTCTCCAGCGAGGTGAGCTTTGAGTTGATGGAAAGTGAAACAACGACCAGTATTCCCTGCAACCCTTATTTAATGAAAATACATTAAATAATAAATGTAAAGTGATGACTGTTAGAATCTTGGTTACCTGGAATGATAAGTGTATTACAACAAATGTCTGTCTTAGCAAAACTCCCTGTAACACTAATGCATTTTTCTTTTCTTTTTTCACTTTCAGACAACAGTAATATAATTCCAGCTCTTCTTGGACCAAAGCTTACGCATGTTAAAGTGGAATTAGGTATATTTTGACATATATATATTTTGGATTTGCGAACGGGGGTCATAATAGTCTTCCAAGGCTAAATCTGGTTCCTTATTGATCAACATTGTGTTCATAACACATACCATGTTTACTAAGAATACTGAAAAAGCAGGAAAACCTTGTCATTGTTTGAATGTTGCCCTTTTTAGTAATAATGACAGTTAACAGTCTGTTCAAAAGATTATGGAAGTGCCTGTGGTTTGCAGACCTATGGTTTTAGTCACTTTGTATGTGGCTTTTCTCTAATAGTATCTATGATCATTTTTAAATATGAAAACTCAATGAGAATACTCTGGAGAAATGATTCAAACTTGTTGTGTGGTTTGAATATTTGATTAATGGGTTCACTTTGAATCAATGGACTCGACTCTACATTTAGGGCTTGTTTAGACAGGTCTTGATGAATCGATATGTCCAGTTGAGTAATTTCTTTCAAAAGAGAAAGGAAGGAAGGAGAAGAATAAATTCACACATATGCTAAACTGAGTATTGTATTAGGTATAACTGAAATATGTTATTGTATTAAGTCCGCAAAGCAACTCTGAGGGGTATTGTTCCCATTTAAGCTTCGGATTGAATGACCAGAGCTCAGAAAGGTTAAGTAATTTGTCTGAAGTTAAACCCCAGGAAAGGGGCAGAGCTGGGATTCAAGTTTCTTACATTGTTTGTTTGTTGTTGATTGTCATTTGATCCTGTTGATTGTTTCCAAAGCACACACCTTTTGACTACAGAGGGCCACAGTCAACTATATGACCACATATGCTCAGTGCATCTTGGATACTTTGCCATTTGTGTCTGTGGCTTGCCTGCTTTCTAGTTTTATTGATTTCTGAACTTTATTATTTTTTCTTCTCATGTTAGGCTTAATTTGCACCTCATTTTTCCTTCGTACCCATGGAGAGTTAGAGAATTAATTTAAATTCTCCTCTCCTGTAGTATGTGTATTTTAAGTTCTAAATTTCCCTCTAATCACTGTTAAGCTGTTTCCAACAATTTTGGTATGCCATATTTTCATAACTATTCAGTTCAAAGTTTTAACTATTTTTAAAATTTTTCCTTGTGATATTTGTTTCAGCTATGGATTACTTATGTTTCTTAATTTCCAAATATTTGGAGGATTTTCCAGTTATTTTTCTGTTATTGATGTCCAGTTTAGTTCCATTATGGTCCAAGAGTATACATTGTATCATTTAAATCTTAAAATTTATAGTAACTTACTTGGACCAAATGTGTATTCTGCAGATTTTGGTTTAGTCCTTCTATAAATATCAATTAGGTGAAGTTGGTTAATGGTACTCTTCAAATCATCAATATCCTTACTAATTGTTTGTGTGCTTTCTCTATCCGTTGCCAAGAGAGATGTTAATATCTCCAGCTATGATGGTCAAGTTGTCTACATATCCTTTAGTTCTGTCTATTTTTGCTTTATGTATGTTGAGGTTATCTTATGGGCACATACAAATTGATGCCTCTTGAATTGACACTTTAACATTATGAAATTTCTCTCTTCATCTATCATACTACATCTTTTCCCAATCCCTACTCTCTCTCATGTTAGATAGACACACCAGTTTTCCTTTGTTTGGGACTGGCATGTTTTATCTTTTTTCACATCCTTTTACTTTTAACATTTCATTGTCTTTATACACAAAATATGTCTCACGTAAACTGCATACATTTGGATCTTTGTTGAAATCCAGTCTGTATGGTGTTTAGTACATTTACGTTTAATGACTTACTAATACAGTTGGTTTGAGACCTCTCATCTTGCTGTTTTCCAGTTGTCCTATGTCTTATTTCTTCCTTTTATTCTCCTTTCCTTTCAGATTAATATTTTTTTTATTTAATCTGTTTTGTTTTCCTCTTAGTTATACCATTTTGTATTCTTCATTAGTAGTTCTCCTAGAGGTTACAATATATATCCTCTTACCTACAGTAAGACAAATGTACATATTAGTATGTTGACAATTTCGCAGACACCTGAGAACCTCACAACAGTTAATTTCATTCATCCTCTTATCTCACTTTAAGCTACTATTTTATGTATTTCTCTCCTGCATATGTTATAAACCTCACAATAATTTGGCATTATTATTGCTTTAAACACAAACATTATTTTGTATTTACCCAAATGTCTGTCCTTTATTGCCCTGTTCATTTCTTAATGTGTGTCCTTGCTTTCATCTGGGATAATTTTTCTTTGAGAGTGAAAAATTTCCTTTGGTATTTCTTATAGTGTGGTTATGCTGGCAATAAATTCTTTTGGCTATTATTTACTTGAAAATATCTCTATTTACCTCCAATTTTGAAGATTTTTTTTCAATAATTCTAGGTTGGCAGTTTTTTCCTGCACTTTAAAGATGCCCTTCTGTTGTTCACTGGTTTCCATAGTTTCTGCTGAAAGACTGGCCTTTGGTCTTATTGTTGGTACTTTGATGTGTCTTCTTCCTCTGGCTGCTTTCAAAATTTTCTCTTTCTCTTTGATTTTGATGCGTCCGGGTGTGGTGTTCTTTGCATTTATCCTGATTTGGGTTCCTCTGAGCTTCTCGAGTCTGCAGAGGATGTATTTAATTAATTTGGGAGAAATCCTCTGCCATTATGTCTGAATATTTCTTCTGCCCCTTTCTTCTCTCCTCTCCTGGGTCTGCAATTACATGTATTATGCTCTTATTCTGTTATTTTTATTTTTTTCCCTTCTGTACTTTAGTTTTGATCTTGGCCTGTATTCAGCCTTAGCAATCCTGACTTCTTTTATGCTCAGACTCTGTTAAAACCATTGAGTTCTTAAATTCATGTTTTTTTCAGTTATCAATTGCTCATTTGATTCTTTTAAAATAGGTTACTCTTCTTTGTTGAAAACATCCATCTGTTCATCTACCTGTCCACCTTTTCCTCTGTTTTCTTTAACCTATTTATATTAGTCATTTCATGCTCTTTATCTGCCAAGTCAGGCATTTGGATCATCTTTGGGTCAACTTCTATTACCTATTTTTTCTATTGATTACCGTCCCCTTTTTTTTGCCCTTTTGTATGTGTCTCTCTTTGCTGTTGTTGTTTGTTGCTGTTGATCTTTCTGTATCTAAAACAACCAAGGTGAATGAAGTTTGTATTACTTTTCCCTAAGAGTGTTTGCCTTTTCTTTGTTAGGCAGACAGTGTGAGGGTTTGATCATCTCAATCCAGTCAGGAATGCAAACCTGCTAAGATGCAGGTTTGTTGGATTTAACCTGCTTTTCATCTCTTATGGCTGGGGGGAGACTCCAGTCACGTGTGTGTTGTCCTCCAGTGGGACTCACTCTGCTAAGTACCATGAGACTGCAGGAGAAATCATTAGGCCTTTCCAGCCTCCTATGCTGCCCAAGCCCTTAGCAATAACCCTGTGAGCCCATGTGGCTGTTAGCATCTCCACTGGACTCTCTTTTCTCCATGAGATTCCCTCTATTTTGTACAAACCAAAGCAAATTCCTTCAAGGAATAAGATGGTGGCTATCTCAGCTCACCCTGGAAGGACTTTATTCCTGGCTGTAGTTTCAGTTCATCTGTTTCTCTTTGTTTTCCCTGCACTTTGATGTCTTTAATTTTTAGCTAATTTAATTTTTTTTTTTGTATCCATTGTGTTTTCCCAGAAGTTGCAGTGGGTATGTAGGCCTGACACTACCTATTAGACTATAGGTTGCAAAGAAAGTCCACTGGCCATCCTAAGTTTTAATAATTGATTTAGACATAAACATTTGAAGAGAAGCCAGTTCATAGTTTGGTGATGACTTGTAATTGCAACCTAATTTCTCTGATTTATAATTTTTTTTAATTGCAAAACAAGGCATTTTTTTCTTAGATGCAGCTCTATATTATCATTGTATATTAGGTTAATATACATTGGCCGTATTAATTTCAACCTTTGAGGAACCTGAGTTTCTAAAATCTGAACGTCGGTTGTCAACTTTTACCTAGGACAAGATGTACAGCTCAACTGCTCTGCTTTGCTGAATGAAAAGGATGTGATTTACTGGAACATCTGGAAAAAAAATGGAAAGGATCCTAATGTACACGAAGAGGAAGGGACAAGAACTAGGTATGAATATGTGATAATATATATAATACGTATCATGATATACAAAAATCATATAGTATCATATATATATGAGATAAAAACACCAGACTCCTGAATGGCTGATAGGATGCTTGAGATGAGTTTAACTTATAATTATAACTTACATATTTCATAATTTGCATCCTCTAGGCTGACGCATTATACAGAAATTTATTGCTGAGACCTAAACTAGAAAAAGAAGGTCAGGGCTTCCCTGGTGGTGCAGTGGTTGAGAGTCCGCCTGCCGATGCAGGGAA
>NW_006784423.1:4220403-4272869 GCF_000442215.2 Lipotes vexillifer | reverse complement strand
GTACCGCAAAAAAAAAAAAAAAAAGAAAGAAAGAAAGAAAAAGAAGGTCAATGAGGCATTTTAGCATTGCCTTACAGAAGTAGCTTTTGGTCAGTCAGGATGTGATGGGGGTGGGGACTTTACCTAAGCATCTTATAAAAGAGTGATTACCTAGGCCACTGTCATTTGAAGTTTGAAAATTGTGTTAAATCCTTTGTTTTTACTAGTGTACCAGAGAAAAGACCAGGTCAGGAGCCTGGGACACGTACAAGTTATTCCAGGCCCCTTGTGTGCAGTAGGCGTGCCTAGTTGTGTTGCCCACGTGTCACCGTGGGGCCCACTGGGTATCCATAGGTGACAAAGCACATCATCAGTACCTTTCCCTGAGGACCCTGGGGGCAGCCCTGGACACAGGCAGGCCATCCATCTGTGGCTACCTGTCCAGATCTATGCCCTGTACTTGGCTTACACACACAGCTTTCTTTGTTCTGATTGTTGAAAATAATTCATTATAAGATACTTGAGAATTACCGGAAATCACAAAGAGAGAAATAGCTCTCTGAAGATAGCTTTGTGTGTGTGGCAGGGCGAGTGGGGTGGGTGGATTTCTTTGCTGGGCGTGAGATATGCTGACACAGACACTGCTTCCTGCTCTTTAGAGATAGTTCAGAGCTTCTTTTTAGAACATTCCTTACAGGGATTATCTTTCTTAAAGGTGAGAAGTGAGGAATTTTCTCGAGTCCAGAAGGGTCCCCAAAGATTGTCAGATATAAGTGATGACCCAAGAAAATACTAATTTAAATGACTGGTCTCCTGCCCTGTGACATCGTTGTTGGTCCATTGCCACTGATCATAATTATGGCAGCACTTTCCTGTCAGAGTCCATTAATGGAAACTAGAAACACACTAAGAACAGCTAGAAAAAGCAAACAGGGCAATGGTTAGATATAAATATCTAGGAGGCAGAGTTGGTGCAAAAATTGCCAAATGCCGTCTAGTTTAAATAGCCTATATTAAGGAATGGTTATACTTATTAAAACAAAACATGCTAAGCCTATGGCCATTACAATGTTTCTGAATGGCTTTGGGTCATTACTGTCATTATTAAGGTAACTATACACTCAGGTTCTAGTGAGTAGTGGTCCTAAGGTGTCTGTCACCTTAGCTGCACTTGTGAGGTTTTTTTTATACCCTCGCCCGGAACCGGGTGCGTGATTAGTGCTCATGGAGTGTTGGCTTAGCTGGATTGCGTGGCTATCCTGCCACTTTATCTTGTCCTCAGTGTCTGTCCCCCACCGGATTCCTGCATTTACTCCTTCTCACGATCCATTGTTAATCTCTGGAGGCACAGAAGACCAATTCACCAAACTTATTAGAAATGGAGCTTCAGCTAAACTAAGGACTTAAGCGAGGCTAAATCTTTCTTTATACTGGGTGCATGAACTTATGTCATCTATTTTGGCTTCTCAGTGGGGTTTTTTTAACTTTCTTTGTGGATTTTACATTGATGTTAGATGGTTGATATTTCTGGGTGGGTGTCTTCTGTACAGAATTATGACTTCTCTTCTAAGATGCATTTGAGACAGTTAGAGGCTACAGTGGGTACCACATCCCAGCTGTGGGGGGGGCCTGGCGGGTGAGCGACTACACCTGGGAGTGCTGGCCGACTGTGCACCTTCAGAGCCTGCCACTAGCAGGAGGCAGATGCCAAGAGCACGTGCCCTGCATCAGGGACAGGGTGACTTGAGTCCTTTTAGTAGAGAAAGAGAGCTGGCCGCTCCTGGTGGCCTCCGGTCATTTTCGGACACTCACTGAGCAGCTTAATTGGCATTTCTCATGTGCTTGGGGGTGTCTGAGAATAGTGGGTTTAATTTATTTTAAATGCTGAACAAAAGAAGAGTGGTCGTTAGGACTGCTAGGACAAACTTGATATGAATCTGTGTCTGTATTAACGATCCGCGGCATTGTCACAGCTGGTGGAGACTTCACAGTGGGAGGAATGCTGAGTAGTCAGGACAGGGGGAAAACGCAGACACACTTGGGAGATATTGAGGGTTCAGTTCCAGACCACCACAGTAAAGCAAATATCACAATAAAGCAAGTCACGTGAATGTTTTGATTTCCCAATGCATATAAAAGTTATGTTTACACTATACTGTAGTCTATTAAGTGTGCAATAGCATTGCATCTTAAAAAATGATGTACATACCTTAATTAAAAATACTTTATTGCTAAAATAAATGCCCAAACCATTATGATAGTAACATCAAAGATCACTGATCACAGATCCCCTTAACAAATATAATGATAATGAAAAAATGTGAAAGTTTGAGAATTACCAAAATGTGACACAGAAACATAAATTGAGCAAATGCTGTTGGGAAAATGGCACCAAAAGACTTGCTTGATACCCTGTTGCCACAAACATTCAATTTGTAAAAAGTGCAGTATCTGCGAAGCATAATAAAGCAAAACTCAGTAAAATGAAGTGTGCCTGTAATTGAGAGAGAGAATATTTTCTTGTGTTTTCCACTGAGCATCGTTACCTCCCAGGCGTTTTAATTTTAGGCAGTTTGCAGCGCCGTCCCCCTATGGCCATTACAATGTCTCTGAATGGCTTTGGGCCATGGTCTCAGGAGGGCTGAGACCCCCGGGGAGCAGGGGGCTCACACTTGAAGAGAACCCACCAGAAGGGGATATTCCCTGGAGTCCACAGAGCCGTGTCTTTGTGCAGATGTATTTGCACATACAAATTCCTCTTTCATGAGTAACGTTGTTGGCAATGACACAAAGCCTATTGCTAAACCATTTTCCTCTCTTACAGGACTTCAGAAGGCAAATGGCTTGCTTCAAAAATACTGAGAATTGAGAATGTTAATGAAAACAATCTAAACTTTTCATATAATTGCACTGCAGCCAGCGAGGGAGGCATAGACACCAAAAGCTTCATCTTACTGAAAAAAGGTGTGAGAAATTTTATCTTTGGCAGTTTGTGGAAACCTAGAATGTTGCAGCTGAGAGACCTGTCGTAACTCATCACTTCCTCATCTTACACACCAGGAACCAAGCTCCTGAGAGGTGAAGGGTTTGCCCTGTGTCACAGGCGTTCAGTGGCAGAGCTGGTGCTCAGCCCTTGCTGCAATCCCCTGTGCCCTGATTCCAAGCAGAGAATGAAAACCTCAAGTGTATTCTTTTGCTCTCAAACGTATTCCAATCCTGTGTAGCAACCAGGGGCCCAGAGCGGGGAGGTAGGTAGAGCTCAGGGTTGGAGATGCTGGTGGGTGAGAGTCACAGGGGAGGTGGTCCGGGCAGCTCTGGCACACTCTGAACAACAGGAGGAAAGTTTGCTGCTTTGTGTAGGATGAGGCCAGTGGTCCAGGAGTGATTGCCGCCTCCACCCTACCTTAGTTGGGCCCTGGGCACAGGGGCCCTTGGGTGTGGTCTTTCGTTCAACAAAGACTAACTTAGGCTTCCCTCTCTTGGGATAGTCCCTGGACTTGGCAAGTGGACAGTTAGTTGATAGCTCTGATCACTGGACTCAGAGTTTTTCAGCGCCCACCTGATGGAGGGCATCCTCCACCGAAACAGTCCAACCGAGGGCCACAGACTCAGGAGCTGCTCAGAAGTAATTGTGTAAACTGTCCTAGATCAATGCATGGCTGTGCTGTCTCTGCCATAGACGTTTCTACCCTGATCATTTCTTCCTTCTGCTGGGCTCACAAATGTTGTGTGGGGAATAGGGTCTTTGACTCCACCATTATCCCTGGAGGAGTGTGTGGGCCAACGTGAGAGTATGTGTATTTGTGCGGCACAGTCATAGATATGTAAGCCTTTCAGAGATGCAGGAACCCCAGGGGCTGGCTTTATTCAGAGTTCACTTACTAAGCAACGATGGTTGCTTACTTACATCCTAATAAATAATTTTACTGGAAAGATAATCCCTAAAATTGTGTCACGATGGCAAGAGTTGTATGTATGCTTACTCTTTTTGACCCCACCTCCATTAGAATCTACTCCAGGAAAATAATCAGAAACATAGATAAGGGTTTATGCCTATGTTCATTGCAGCATTATGTATATTTATGAAAAATTGCAGTCGATCTAAATACTGAGATAGTATGAATTATAATTTTAAAGACCTAGAGAAATGCTGCTAATATAATGTTAAGAAGTAAAGAGTGATCACCAGATGGTTCCAACTAAGTAAATGTTTTCAGGGAAAAAACAAAACCTGGAAGGAAATGTACTAGCGTGTTGGCGGTGGCCGTTGCCACACTGTGGGATGGTTATTAAATAATTATTCTATCCTTTATACTCCTCTGTGTTATCTCATGTTGTCCACAATGAGCATTAACTGACTCAATCTAGGAACCTTAATTTTTTTCTCAAAGGACACTTTCATATAAAAATATACAAAAATTCTCAGAGCTGAGTGCCAGGCACTGTGTCAACTACTTATGTGTAATGTTTAACCCTCCTCCAAAACAGCAACCCTTTAAGTGAAGGAGAAAATATCACTAGCTTGATAGCTGTATTATGTGTACAGATGAAATACTAAGAGTTAGGGCATCAGTGACTTTCCCTAGGGTACAAAGTAGATGATGGAGCCAGGCTGGAGCCCACACAGACTCAGCTCAGTGCTTGCTCTCTCAAGGTTCTGCGCCTCCATATATGTTCCCAAGCTGCTAGCTGAGGTTTAGGTGTGGGTCCCTCTGAATCTCATCCTAGTGTCTTATCATCCTAGAGATCCAACTTCCAAAAGTGTGGACAGACTACATCGTCATGCTTTCAGTTCACGTCTCTGAATACCCTTGTACACATTTTTATGGAGCAGAGAGGTCACCACTGGAGACTAAAGGCAGGACTGCGGAGTAACTCAATGGAATGTGTTGGGTAGACAAGTAGATTTGTGTTAAAGGTAAAAGCTGACCACCACAGAGTGATGGCGAAAGATGCTGGTGAAATTTCTCTAGTTTTTCCCATTCTCTTTTTCTTTCTAGAAGACCCGGTTGACATCCCCGGCCACGTCTTCACTAGAGGAATGATCGTAGCTGTTTTGATCTCAGTGGTCATTGTATGCCTAGTGACCGTGGGTGCCATTTATAGAGTTGACTTGGTTCTATTTTATAGACATTTCTTGGGAAGAGATGAAACCTTAACAGGTAACGAATGTCGTCATGCTGGGATTTCTTATTTTACAGTTTTATTAAGAAGCTATATAAATAAACATTAATCTTCACCTCATTTTCATTATATTGTAGACATATTGGCGGTAGAAGTTTTCCATAAGAAAAATGGATCTGAACGAACTGTCCGTTATGAACGTTGTCTGGGCCACTTTTTCTTGTGCTTACTTATCTGTTGCCAAAAGTTGTTCTCTAATTGTTTCATGCATGTGTGTAGTGTCCTTCTGAATGCCCTGTGAGATGGTTAGGCCCAGGGACTGTGTGTCTGAATGTCATTGCTCGCACGCCATCTGGTGCCTTTACAAAGTTCACACTCAATAAAGGTCATTTAAATTGAATTGAATTGGGAGTGCCCTGGCTGTCCAGTGGTTAAGACTCTTGTGCTTCCAGTGCAGGGGCACGGGTTCAATCCCTGGTCAGGGAACAAAGATCCCATGTGCCACACGGCAAAGCCAAAAAAAGAAAAAAAAGAACTGTATTATCGTTCATTATTTTAACCTGGCAAAGGAGGCTGCATGATGTACTTGTAAGAACCTTGAAGTGCACACCAAATGACCTGAGTTCCAGTCCCCTAGATCTGCCACTTTTCATCTACTCCAGCTTCTATCTGGTGACTGTCTCAGTTTCTCTATTTTTGCAGGTGACTAGAAGTCCTCAAGATTCAAAATAGCTACCAAATTTTAAAAAATAAATCTAATCCATTACACTTGCTTTTGTTTCCATGTGTGTGTGTGTGTGTCTGTAGGACATACGTAGTTCAGACACCAAAAGTCTTAGAAATTATACATGTATACTTGTCCCGTGCCTGTTTCCCACCCCATCCCACATTGATAGTATATCCAAACGAATATGAATAGAGAATCTTATTTCACTCCTGTTGAAAAGACAAATCTTCGCATGCTATGTGCCGTATTCTGAACTTTGCTGTACTATACCTTGGATACCCTTCCATATTAGTTTATAAAATCTCTCATTTTTTAGGGTTGCACAGTGTTGTATTTCTGTGGATGTATTATTGTTTATTTAGTCACCGTGTGATGGACATTTGGGTTGCTTAAGACCTTTTGTTATTGCAGAAATGATGTGGTGGATAACTTTTATACAGTTATTGTTTCACATGTGTGCAGTGTAACTGAAGGAAAAATTCCCTAAAGTGGAATTACTAGGAGTGCAGAGGAGGATATAGTTGTTATTTTGATTGATATTTACCAATTTGCGCTCCATATTTCTCTACTGCCTACCACCTTCAAAGGACCGGAGTACATTTTTTTCTCATAGCCTTACCCACAACCTTTCGGATATTTGCTGATCTGATAGATAAAATCTGAGGGGTATCGAAGTGTAGTTTTCACTTGCATTTTGCTTACTGTGCAAAAGTATGAGCAACTTCTCATGTGTTTAAGACCCATTTGTATTTCCTTTTTCTCAAAGTACCCATTCATATTCTTTGCCCATGCTTCTACTGGGTTGTTGACTTTTTTTTTTTTTTTGCTTGCTTGCTTATTTTTAGCAGCTATTCACATTTTAGGGAGGTTAGCCTATTGTCTGTAATATAAAATGCAAATATTATTCCCAGGTTGTTGATAGTGGTGTGCTTTTGACTTTCTTGATAGTGGTGTGCTACATGGAAGACTTCTTTAATATGCAGGCATACCTTGTAGATACTGCGGGTTCAGTTTCAGACCACTGCATGAAGCTAATATCGCAATGAAGTTAGTAACACGAATTTTTTGGTTCCCCAGTGCATATAAAAAATATGTTTACACCATAGGGTAGTGTATCAAGTGTAAAATAGAATTATACCTAAAAAACAACGTATATACCATAACTTAAAAATACTTTGTTACTAAAAAATGCTAGACATTATTTGAACCTTCAGGAAGTCATAATCTTTTTGTTGGGTCTTTTTTCGAGGGTCTGACCTCGATGTTGATGGCTGCTGACTGATCAGGGTGGTGGCCTCTGAAGGTTGGAGTGGCTGTGGGAATTTTTATAAGTAAGACAACAGTGAAGTTTGCTGCATTGATTGACTCTTCCTTTCACAAATGATTTCTCCGTAGCATGGGATGCTGTTTGATAGCATTTTTCCCATGGTAGACCTTCTCCCAAAACTGGAGTCAGTCCTGTCAAACCCTGCTGCTGCTTTATCAACTAACTTTATGTAATATTCTGAGTCCTTTGTTGTCAGGTCAACAATCTTCACCAGGAGTAGATTCCATCTCAGGAAAACATTTTCTTTGCTCATCCGTTGAAAGTTTCATCGTGCAATTAAGTCACATCTTCAGGCTCCACTTGTAATTCTAGTTCTCTTGCTGTTTCCATCATAGCTACAGTTACCTCTCCCATGAAGTCTTGAACCCTTCAAAGTCATAAAATAATTTTCATATTTTTCCTTTGAGTTTTTATAGATTCATTATTCACATTTACAACTTCTAATTCACTAATATAAAAAAAACGAAGTTAATTCACTTTGCTTTGAGCTAAATTTGCCATTAAGTTATAGAATTATTTGTTTTCTATGAAAAATATTTTATTCTTTTATTTAAGAGCTTCACTGAGGTATGAACAATATACAAAGAACTGCACATATTTAATGTGCACTGTTCGATGCATTTAGAGGTGAGGATGCGATATTTAACGTTTCTTTTTCAATGATTCTGTTCCCATTTTTCAGAACTTTCGCTCAAATTTGTACTTAAATAAACCCTTATTTTCACACTAATTGAAAGAGTCAACCTTATCTCCTAGATGGGAAAACGTACGATGCTTTTGTGTCTTACCTAAAAGAATGTCGGCCCGAGAACGGAGAGGAGCACACCTTTGCTGTGGAGATTTTGCCCAGTGTGTTGGAGAAGCATTTTGGGTATAAGTTATGCATATTTGAACGGGATGTGGTGCCTGGAAGAGGTAAGAAAGGAAATATCAGATAGAAAACTAGTGGAGTTTTCATCTTTAACTTCATCTTTACTTTTAGAAGATGAAGAGCTTAGCCTTACAGAAGGCTATTCTGCTTGCTTAAAAACAAACTAATGAAATAGTCCTCTAAACCAGAAATAACCAGCTAAATCAATACAAGCAGTAGTGAGAAGATGAGAAGATTGCACTGTTTCCAAAAGTGGCCTCTTGGGGACCTGGTCTCTTCACTTGGCTTCACAGTTCTCTGAGTCTTTGGAGAAAGGAAGTGGGCATTCCATTCTCAGAAGCAGGTCCAGAGTCATTATCATGAGGCATTTATCTAGAAATACCCCATAGTAAGAATACCTCTTTTGATGATATTTTGTACAGCAGAGCCAGTTCTTAATTTAATATGTGATCCTTTGGACTATAAAACAGGTTAATTCTTACCAGAAAATGTTTCTTCTTTATCGCATTAACATTGGTGAGAAAATTGAAGCAGAAATTAGGACTGATGGCAAAGGATGAATAAAAGGAGATTGGTGGTTCCTAGAATAATTTAGTTGGGAAATTTTATTTTTTAATTAATATGTGAATACAAATGGCTATGACACATGTATTGAAGTATATTACAGTTAAAATCAAAGAAATTTAGTAACATTTCCATGTTTTCTCTGAAAGTCCTCCAGAGCTTTGAAGTCTTCCAGAGATTTGGAATCTGGTGTCAAATTATTTTGGATGCTGATGCATCACAAATGATGCAATACAAATGTCTTCATAGTTACCATCACTCATTCATTCATCCAACATTTACTGAGCACCATCCTTGTGCCAAATTCTAAGTTGGGCATTTAAATGGACAGAGTAGGAAATAAGAAACAGTTGTGTTTGTTTCTTTTTTCCCCTCCTGGGTTACAAATTAAGAAGGAAAAATATTACAGATCAGAAATAGAGAATACTATTTAATAATAGATAACATCTCAAAAGGAATAATATGCCAAATTGTCAGATGCATTCAACACTGTGATATTCTTGTGCGTCACTCTTTGTATCTAAGAAGACATTCTGTCACGTACAAAGTATTTCTGCTTGACTTTACATCGATTACATCAATTTTATTATATTGGGGTCGGCCCAAAAGTTCGTTTGGGTTTCTCCATAAGATGTTACAGAAAAAGCCAAAAGAACTTTTGGGCCAACCCAATATTTCCATTATTTTTCTAGGAGTCATTTTAAAAACAGATTTCTTCTTAGTTTTTAAATAAAAATAAAGAATGTTTGTATATTCGATATGATTAGTTTGGGCTAAGAACTCTATCTGAGGAGGGCTAGAGGTCTAGAACAGAGGTTGGCAGTCTTCCACCCACAGGTCAGGTCCTGCCTGCCACTCTTATTGAAGCAGCTCTACACATATGTTCATGTGTGGTCTATGGCTGCTTTTGAGTTACAACAGCAGAGTTGAGTAGCTGTGACAAAGACCGCAAAGGCTAAAATATTTACCACCTGGCCCCTTTACAGGAAAAAAATTATCAACCTGTGGTCTAGAATAATGGCAGGATTTTAAAAAAAAATCTTTTAATTCAAATTTTACCATGTTCCACCATCCATGTAAAGAGGCAAGATAGTGGAATGTTTAGGAACATGCACTCCAGAGCCAGACCACTTGGGTTCAGATTCTGGTTCTGCCATTTACTAGCCACGTGACTCTGGGCAAGTTACTTAACCACTCTGCTTTGGCTTCTTCATCCGTAAAATGGGGGTGATCACAATACTTTCTTCATAGGGTCATTATGATGATTAAATGAGTTAATATACATAAAATATTTAGAAGAAGGTATGGCACAGAGAAAGTGCCAAGTAGGTGTTCATTATATCGTTGTGTAGATGATTACTTTTTTAATAGGCATATAAAGTTGAGAATTAATGGTTTATCTCAAAGAAAAACTTACTAGTGAATTTGAGTTAATACAAACTAGGACTGTGCAAAATGTTTTTTTGTTTTTTCTTTTTGCGGTACGCGGGCCTCTCACTGTTGTGGCCTCTCCCGTTGCGGAGCACAGGCTCCGGACGCGCAGGCTCAGCGGCCATGGTTCACGGGCCCAGCCGCTCCGCGGCACGTGGGATCTTCCCGGACCGGGGCATGAACCCGTGTCCCCTGCATCGGCAGGCGGACTCTCAACCACTGCGCCACCAGGGAAGCCCTGTGCAAAATGATTTTAATCTCATGCCCACCCTTTCAGTTTTCTTAATCTGCCACCTCTCGTATTTTCAGCTGTTGTTGATGAAATCCATTCATTGATAGAGAAAAGCCGAAGACTGATAATTGTCCTGAGTAAAAGTTATATGTCTAATGAAGTCAGGTATGAACTTGAAAGTGGACTCCATGAAGCACTTGTGGAAAGGAAAATTAAAATCATCTTAATTGAATTTACACCAGTCGGTGACTTCACATTCCTGCCTCAATCACTGAAGCTTTTGAAATCCCACAGAGTTCTGAAGTGGCAGGCCGATAAATCTCTGTCTTATAACTCAAGGTTCTGGAAGAATCTTCTTTATCTGATGCCCGCAAAAGCAGTCAAACCACATAGAGACGAAGCAGAAGTGTTGCCTGTTTTTTCGCAGCCCTGATCTTCAGAAAAGCTGAGCAGAAGAAAGAACTCTTGACACTCTGGGGAGTGACTGAGTGTATGAGCCTGTTGATAATGAAGGAAATTATTCAAATATTTAACTCTACTCTGTGAATGTCCTAGTCACAGTCTAAAGATGAAACTTGTCATTAGGTTGCCGGGGAGAAGACTAAACATTGAGCTATAGTCGTGGGCTCTCAGAAGACCCTGGAATTCAACAGAAATGGGTCTCCTGTTTCTTCCTCTTCCATAACTGGATGCAGGCACTCTGCTCAATCCTATATTCAGCAACTGTGAGACTGCACACGGTGCAGAGTAACTTAGGATTTAAAATAAGGACACGTCTTTAAGAGATTTTTAATGCTAACAATTGAACTGAAGGATTTTAAGTTCACAAAGTGGCATTTCTCTATGAGCCAGTAGGTGACACAGGAACTGGAATGGTGCCTTCATGACCCCACAATAGCTCCCTACCTCTAAACACCTCTGACAGTGCCTGGGATGCGGGGTGTAGGGCGGGGGTCTGGGAGAACCGACAGGGCTGTGAGCAGAGCAGGGAGTGAGGTGTGAGCTGCTGTAACAGGGCCTCAGCCTCAGAGCACGTGCATTAATGTATCCTGGCTACAGCTGCAGGCCTACAGTTCTTGAAACCCCACTAAGATGCTGCAGAGGGCTTGCTTAATTGGACCTATTTGTGGGAACTTCTTAAAAGGAACTCAAAACAACTTTTTAATCTTTCATGCCAGACACAAATTTTAATTCAAATAATTTTCTGGGTCTTTCCAAAAAATGGTCTAAAACATTTGTTGATTCTGCATAAAGGTTTAGACACAGGATGGGTGCCAGATCAGATGAGTTATTCAACAGCCAGAAAAGGATGGTTACTTGCTTGATTTTTAAAAGACGACAGATTTTAAATGCCCTTTGGGTGGAGGCAGCATGGCAGCCAAGACACTTGAGCTCAAATCCCGGGTTTACTGCTTTCTCTGTGATCTCCGGAAACTCTTCTAAGTCATCTGTGATGTGGTCTCCTCATCTGTAACATTAGAATTTATAAGAACTGTACAGGGGGACTAAGTGAATAAATACAAATGAAGCTCTTACAACAGTTCTTGACACAAACTTAACACTCAATAAGTGTTGGTATTGCTACGTTTGTTATTGTTATTAATTATCACCTAGGTCAGTTATTTAGCGGTGGAAAGAGAACAAGATCTGGAAAGGAAGGCAGTTTTGACTTGAGGCGATTCATTCTTACAGAGAAGCATAGAGGAGCAGCACATCAGCATATCTGCATTGGACGTCTGCAACTTTTCACATTGGAAGACATATATCTGTCTCCTTAGTACTGGGCCGCCTTGACGGCCTCAGAGGTCTGTTCATGAAAATCACTGAGTGAGTGATAAATAGCAGCCTTACAGAGAAAGGAAAGAGCTGGGTAAGTTTGGAAGGCTGGTTAGAAGATATGGGTGTGGCCTGAATGTTCCAGAAAAATTTAAAGCAGAGACTGTTTGAAACAGCTGTGGTACTGCTATATATAAAGTAGATAATCAACAAGGACCTACCGTATAGCACAGGGAACTCTACTGAATGTTCTGTAATAACCTATATGGGAAAAGGGTCTAAAAAAGAATGGATCAGGTGAATCACTTTGCTGTACACCTGAAACTAACACAACATTGTAAATCAACTATACTCCAATATAAAATGAAAAAAAAAAAATCAGGCAACTTAAATAATAAAACAGCTGTGGTAGATACTACTGAAAATCAAAGAAAAATGAGATTTTCATCAGATTTTCAGTATAAGAAAGTGGTCTAATTTTTGTAGCACTTAAAATTTTGCATGCTAGTTGGATGGCTAAAAAAAGTAAAGGAATTTAATTACTAAGAAGATTTATATGTGAAAATATATGGTCGTGAGAAATTTTATTGCTATCATCGTAGTCTCTAATAGAATGATCTGCTTTTCTTTTTTATTATGTATGATTTAAATACATTAAATGTATTTTGTATTAAATGTGTTAAATGTATACAGTAAATATATGCTTTAAAATACATTAATGAACCATTGGTCTCGTGCCTTTATTTTTGAAAAATCTCGACATCTTTTTCACTTAGTTTAAAATTTCAGGGGCTTCCCTGGTGGCACAGTGGTTGGGAGTCCGCCTGCCGATGCAGGGGACACAGGTTCGTGCCCCGGTCCGGGAAGATCCCACATGCCGCGGAGCGGCTGGGCCCGTGAGCCATGGCCGCTGGGCCTGCGCGTCTGGAGCCTGTGCTCCACGAAGGGAGAGGCCACAGCGGTGAGAGGCCCGCGTACCGCAAACAGAATAAATAAATAAATAAATTTCAATCCCTCAGTCTCAACATAGATTCCCACCTTTTAAAATGAGATATGGGTCATTCAAAATGAATGCTTAGATCTATCTTTTCTTATGTCAAATTACTTTGTACCTACCTTCTTTAAAATCCATCCAGGAGCAAAAGAAGAATTCCATTCCCTCTCGCAAGGCCACCCAATGTCCAGCACAAATATTAGGTCTTCACGTGCCGGTTAACTCATGTGCATATTTTAAAATTTAAATGCCAAGCATTTCCAATCAGGACCAGTACCTAACCTTTATTGATAGAATAATGTCATTCCCTTCAATGACTTCAAATGTCCTTACACTGTGGAGTCCATTTCAGAGAATCAGTGAACAACCAGCTGTCTAAGATGTATAAAGAAACAACCCATGTATGTCTATTATATGCTGGAAACATTTATTAAATTCGAGTTATACTCTCGTAAAGCAGAGAGAGACCTTATTACCCACATATTCTAAACCCAGGAACCTGAGACAGGGTCAGTCCAGGGACTTGACCTGGGTATGCAATTAGCTAGTGCGACCAGGCTGGGGCAGAGAGGGGTACCGACTCCTCTCTGGAATTGCCTGTTGCAGGGAGACGAGGTAAGTTGTGGGAGGCTGTAGGCACTTTCCTGGGGAGGCACCTTGTACTAGGAGGGTCTAGAACAGTCTTGCACAGAGGAAGCAGGGCTGCTTAGGACTGGCTCTCAGGAGGTTAAAAGAGTACGAGGGCTCTTCTAGGCTACTACGGTAAGGATGGAGGGAGAATAGCACTCAAATCCTCCACAGGATGGAAGTGTACACGTGACTGTGGCATCTGCTGAGGTAGGGGGAGTTAAGAGCCCTGAGAGGTACTAGGAGCTCATCCTGAGTTGATGCTGAGTGGTTGACCAGCTGGCTGCGGAGGAGTGTCAGCAAGGCTCAGAGTGGGTGCACCTCCTTGCAGCCATCAACATGCTTGTCTGAACCGGGGACAAGGGCAAAACCGAGTTGAATCATAGCTTTAAATACTCAGGGGAAATAGCTCATCAACCTGGCACGAGTGCACCTCTGAGGGAGGGGAGCCGGGGTTTGGGGGAAGCCATCTTTCTGAGCAGAAGCTACTCTGAGAAAGGGGGTCAGGAGCCAAGAAGTTGTGGCCAGGCCACGACTCTAACAGGAAACGGGCTGTGTGCGCTGTGGGCAGGACACTGAGTGTTTCAGCCCCACCTGCGGGCCGCACTGATAGCGATCGCAGCGTCCGGCCTGGGAGTGCTGAGACCAATGCCTACTTTTCTGTGAGAGGCTTGTGAAAACCAGCTTTCATCTCTTTACAGCCTACCTTGTGGTTGCACATACCATCCGGGGAACATGATACCCCATTTAAACAGTTGCTACAACTCGATGTGCAAGTTTAATCATTCATGGTGGGCATGTTAAAATCGACTTTCAGATTGGGTTTCAAGAGTCCCAGGTCTCTTCAGAGGTGCCTTAGCGACCATCCCGGGCAGTGGGCACATGTGTGCCTGGTCCCAGCCCTCTCCCCACCTCCCATTCCTTCCAAATATCAGTACTTCAATAGGAGTAGTGCTGCTTTTACCCATTTTTATGTTGAGATTCCACATAACAATTTTATTTGGCAAAATCAAACACCTCTGAATAGGCCATGGTTTAGATGTTAATGAACGTAATCCTCCCTGGCTAGTTTAAACATAAATGGTTATAGAATTGTTTAGAAAGGGGAAGAAATAGACTCTTGTCTATTCTTCCAAGGATATAGTCCAAAGTCACCCAGAAAAACACTGGACTGCCAAGAGCTGCTGATCCTGCCACAGACAGGAAGAAATCTCTGGAATCATGAAGATTCTGCTGCAGATGTCAGCTCAGACCATCCTGCAGGCTAGCTGTGGAGCTGCTGAGAGCTAAAAAAAACCAACTGCTTCCGTTCACCCAACTGAGTCCACCAAGCAGCAACTTAGTTATTAATTTGCTTTATCCCACAATATACACAATAGCCTCAGAAGGATGATCATACTAACAACGCCATCAATATTTTGTTGACTAAAAAGAGTTCAGGATTTTGGGGGGACTGTTCTATGCCTTGAGAACCTCCCATTAGAATGTCAAGTCAAGTCGGTGTGTTCTAAAGTCATGTGAAATGATTCCTCTTGATGTAGTTTTGCTGACTCAGTATACAGTTAGATTTATTTCTTTTATTGTGCTTTTTTAGGAATCGCTGCTTAAATTGTATTTTGTTTTATAATTATGCAAAATATTTACATCCTTCTAAGAGCAAATCTGCAAAATAAGGTATATGCAGAGAAGTCTATCTTCTACCCTTCTTGTTCTCCCCTTCCCTACAGGTAAACCTTTCTAAAAGTGATGTTGATTTACCCTTCTGTTTTGTAATATAATTAAATAGGCATACATATTTAATCTCCCCACGTCTTGCAGATAAATCGTAGTGTATTAACTACAATTTTTCCACCTGGCTTTTCCCACTCAATATATTCCAGAGATCACTCCCTAACTGTATATGGAGCTGTTTCTCATTCTTACAGTTACGTGGTACACCATTGTGTGGCTTGGTTATACTATAGTTTATACAGCCAATCTCAGATGTTTCCAGTCTTTTGCTATTACAAATTATGTTGTAAAGAATTATGTTGTCTTATGCATGCATCTTTTTTTTCTTTCTTTCTTTCTTTTTGGCCACGCCGCGGGCATGTGGGATCTTATTTCCCTGACCAGTGATCAAACCTGTGCTCCCTGCAATGGAAGTGTAGAGTCTTAACCACTGGAGCGCCAGGGAAGTCCCCTTATGCATGCATCTTTTCACATTTTTCAAGATTATTTTGGGGAGAGATTCCAAATGTAGAATACATGGGTCAGAGGGCAATGTACATGTAATTTTGCTGGATATTGCCATATTCCTTTTCATAGGGGTAATATCATTTTCCATTCCCATCAGCAATGTAAGGAGCGCTAGCCCCTTAGCTTTTGTCAGTTTTACTGTAGCGATGTTGATCTTTTTCATCCCTGTGTTGAAAGGTCTTTACATATTAGAACTAAGACATTGTGATGTAAGTTGCAAATATTTTTCTTTCCCACTTTTTCCCTTGTGTTTTTAACTTTGCTTTTGATATTTACCCATTCCCTGATTACAGAGGAATTCACCCATACTTCCAATACTCATATAGATTAATTTTTAAAATTTAAATCTTCAGTACATTTGGAATTTGTACCGGTGTGCAGTGCAAGAAATGAATCCATTGAATCATTTTTCAGATGACAGTCCATTTACCACAATACTACGTTTTTACTTTTACCCACTGATTTGGGATGCCCCTTCTAACTTATACTCAATTTCCATTTCCTATTAGATCTATTTCTGGACTATCTAGTCTATTCTATTGGTCAACTTGCTATTCATGTGGTAATACCACACTGTTTCAGTTGCAGAGACTTTAAACCATATTTTAATATCTTGTAGGGGCTATGTCCCTAACCTCACCCCAAAGCTCTTATTTTTCAGTGATTTCCTGACTTTTCGTGCATGTTTTTTTTCTTCCAAATGAACTTTATAATTAGTATGCTTAACTCCAAGAAAAAAAAAAAAACTGATGACATTTTATTGAGTTCACATTAAATTTTTAAATTAATATAGGGAAGATCAACTTATTTTTGAGATTGCGTCTTCCTAGCCAAGAACATAGGATGTCTCTCCACTTGTTCAAATATGCATTTGGTTCATTCAGGATTGTTTTATAGTTTTACTCATAGAGATTTTGGATATTTCATGTTAAGTTAAGTTTCATGTTAAGCATTTTGGTGTCTTCTCTTTGGTGATCTTTTAATTTGTTTTTACATATATACACTAAGGCAATTGAAATATCTCAAAATTGAAGGACATGAGTTTCTAGATTGAAAGGGCTACCAATTTCCCAGCAAAACAAAGAGAGAATCACTTCCAAACTTGGAAGGAAAAGTGATGTGCTCCCTGCAGTCTTATACTCAAACAATTATTCTCCAATATGAGGACAAAATAGAGATTTTCAGACATATAAGCCCTCAAGATATTTACTTCCCATGTACCTTGTGTCTGAGGTCTACTTGAAGAGGTGCTTCTCCAAAAAAGAGAACATCCTCTAAGAAGGCTCAGAAATAAGGAATCCAACTTAGGAGAGTGGTAAAAAGTTTCTCCAGGCTGACAGTAAATGGAAATCCCAAGATGGCAATTGAGAGCAAGTTCCAGATAGACCATTTTCAGGAAGAAGACAAATTTCCCAGTGTGATTAACGCATTGAGAGGTCATTTACATTTCTAGTGGAAAGTTGAGGAATGAGTTAATGATAAATATAGAGAAATTTAATCAAATGAAGAAAAATAATTATTAGCTTCTAGTGAAACAAAAGTTGGCATACGAAAAGAGTTGTAGTCAAATAGCATTATATGGCTCAGCCATAAATAGTATTTACCTGGAACAATGGTGTAAATATTCAACATTTATTTAACTAAAATTATGGCATAACTATATTTGGAGGCAGGATAGGAGGGAAAATGTGTTTGTGGTAGTGGTGGTGTTGAGGGGTAAATCACACCTTTCATTGTTAGGAAGTCAACAGGTTATATCTAAAACTTTGTTCAAAGTCAAGGTTCTTAGAAAGTCAGGGCTATGCTTTGCTTTCTCATTAATCCCTGGTCCATTTGCTGCAATATCTCCCATACTCTGCAGTCCAGGACGTCTGCAGGCTCTGGATCCCCAGCTCTAATGGAAACTCTTCAACCTCACTTGACTTCTATGTTGTAGTCAGCACTAGTCACCCCAGTTTTCTTCTGAAACCTCCTTGGATTTGTGAAAAGATGCCCTCCTGGTTTTCATAGCCCCATTTTCATATTCCCTTTTCATCCTGTTTGGTGGTTTCTCTTTCTCTGTTCCATGCCACCCCTCCCTTAAAATTTTCCAGGGTCCCTTTCTGGAATCTTCTTTCCTTCTCATGCTGTATATTATCCTTGCCCATTGCTTTAGCAAACCTAAAGAGGGAAAAATCCCTCTTCCAATCTGTGGTCTGTTTTCTGAGCTCTAGAATCACACATTCAGCTCTACCTTGGGTAACTTTATCTAGAAACATACATAACATCTAAAACTCAACTATTTATACTGAATTGATTCTAGTTTCCCAAAGCCTGTACCTCTGTTTTGGTTTTACGAACCCATTTTCTACCTGATGAAAACGGTAGAACCATTTTCTTCCAAGCAGGAAACTGAGGGTCACCTATGTTAATTCTCTTTCTCCCATGTTTCATATTCAGTCAGGAAGTTCTACCCTGGACCTGTGTTCTCTATAATAGCTCCTTAGCAGCTGCCTTACATATGTCCCTTACTAACGCCTGCAAAAATAGGTGAGTAGATGCTTTTGACGGAGCTTAAAAAGTTCTTTTCTGTTTGCTGTTCTGTTTACTGCAAGTTTCTCAGTCATCAGCTGAGAACGAGGATGAGGGGGGAAACTTTAGAAGAAAGGAAGAAATATGAAGTTGTTTTCTAGGAAAATAAGGTAGTGAGTGAAGTAGAGAAATACAGCATGGCTGCTAACAAGTATTAGAGTCTCCCTCAGGTTATGGAGACCAGTCAGCATGCCTGCGTGTTTCCTCCAGCCATGTTCAGTTGTGTATGTTCAACCAAGGAAGAGAGTTAGTAATTTTTAAGCTAATGCGATAAAATAAGAGTGTCAAGTGAACTAAAGGTATAGGTAAGCGACTGATAATAATGCACGACAATAAAACTTAAGTTGGAAAATGCGTGTATAGAGGGTGTCGTTGAAGATTTGGTTAGAGCAATATAAGTTTCTTCTGTGATCACATGATTGTCACAAATGAATTGATATTGGAGTGTTTCAGGGAGTAAGATGATAGGATGCTTGAAACAGAGGTTATTGAGGCATGTCAAATACTAGTAATGGCAGGTGTAGGAATAAATGCCTGAGGTAGGTGTGGAAGTCAAGACATTTGGAAGAGAGGAAGTTAAAGAATCGAGAGACCAGGGTGTTCCATGGATCATCTATGTGAATACTAAAATTACCAAGAATCAAAACAGGGGGGGTTCTGGTGAGCATAAGAATAAGTGGGGGGGCTAAACTCTTCAGAGAATGTGAAACTGAGAGGAACCCTGCGGGGCTTTCCCAGGAACCGACTCCTGTGTCCTCCACCTCTTGTTGGTAGAGCTTTAGCTTCATAGGCTTTCCCTGAGTTCCAAAGAGCAAATTTAATCAGAGAAGCAAGAAAATGCAAAAACAAAGGAAAGCAGTCAAGCAAGACAAAATAATAATAGTTTAGCCATAAAATTAGGTCAAGGACTTTTAGTTCTTCCTCAAGGGCTAGTTATTTTGCAGATACTAAAGCCCCCACCAGGTGGAGAAAGTTAACTGCAAGCTGACCACCAGCATGGGGACCTCAGACACTTTGGAACCAGAAGGTTGACGATTGAGATTTCCAAAGCATGACCCTGTTACCTCACCGTCAGCTAATCAGAGAATTGTACACGAGCTGATCTCATACCCTGAGACTCTCTCCCTTCACTTTGTCCTTAAAAACACTTCCCTGATAGCCACCAGGGAATTCAGGTCTTTGGAGCACAAGCTGCCTGTTCTCCTTGCTTGGTACCCTGCAATGAATGTTGTTCTTTCCTTCACCACAACCTGGTTCTATTTTTAGTTTTTTAAGGAATCTCCATACTGTTCTCTATAGTAGCTGTATCAATTTACATTCCCACCAACAGTGCAAGAGGGTTCCCTTTTCTCCACACCCTCCCCAGCATTTATTGTTTGTAGATTTTTTGATGATGGCCATTCTGACTGGTGTGAGGTGATACCTCATTGTATTTTTGATTTGCATTTCTCTAATGATTAGTGATGTTGAGCATCCTTTCATGTGTTTGTTGGCAATCTGTATATCTTCCTTGGAGAAATGTCTTTTTAGGTCTTCTGCCCATTTTTGGATTGGGTTGTTTGATTTTTGATTGTTTTTATTTCCATTTCTCTAGGAGGTGGGTCAAAAAGGATCTTGTTGTAATTTATGTCATGGAGTGTTCTGCCTATGTTTTCCTCTAAGAGTTTGATAGTGTCTGGTCCTACATTTGAGTCTTTAATCCATTTTGAGTTTATTTTTGTGTGTGGTGTTAGGGAGTCTTCTAATTTCATTCTTTTACATGTAGCTGTGCAGTTTTCCCGGCACCACTTATTGAAGAGGCTATCTTTTCTCCGTTGTATATTCTTGCCTCCTTTATCAAAGATAAGGTGACCATATGTGCATGGGTTTATCTCTGGGCTTTCTAACCTGTTCCATTGATCTGTTTCTGTTTTTGCACCAGTACTGTACTGTCTTGATTACTGTAGTTTTGTAGTATAGTCTGAAGTCACGGAGTCTGATTTCTCCAGCTCCGTTTTTCTTTCCCAAGATTGCTTTGGCTATTTGGGGTCTTTTGTGTTTCCATACAAATTGTGAAATTTTTTGTTCTAGTTCTGTGAAAAATGCCATTGGTAGTTTGATAGGGATTGCATCGAATCTGTAGATTGCTTTGGGTAGTAGAGTCATTTTCACAATGTTGATTCTTCCAATCAAGAACATGGTATATCTCTCCATCTGTTTGTATCGTCTTTTCTTTCATCAGTGTCTTACAGTTTTCTTCATATAGATCTTTTGCCTCCTTAGGTAGGTTTATTCCTAGGTATTTTATTCTTTTTGTTGCAGTGGTAAATGGGAGTGTTTCCTTAATTTCTCTTTCAGATTTTTCATTGTTTGTGTATAGGAATGCTAGAGATTTCTGTGCATTAATTTTGTATCCTGCTACTTTACCAAATTCATTGATTAGCTCTAGTAGTTTTCTGGCAGCATCTTTAGGATCCTCTATGTATAGTATCATGTCATCTGCAAACAGTGACAGTTTTACTTCTTCTTTTCTGATTTGGATTCCTTTTATTTCTTTTCTTCTCTGATTGCCATGGCCAAAACTATGTTGAATAATAGTGGTGAGAGTGGGCACCCTTGTCTTGTTCCTGATCATACAGGAAATGTTTTCAGTTTTTCACCATTGAGAACGACATTGGCTATGGGTTTCTCATATATGGCCTTTAATATCTTGAGATAGGTTCCCTCTGTGCCCACTTAATGGAAAGTTTTTATCATAAATAGATGTTGAATTTTGTTGAAAGCTTTTTCTGCATCTATTGAGATTATCATATGGTTTTTATCCTTCAGTTTGTTAACATGGTGTATCACATTGATTGATTTACATATTTTGAAGAATCCTTGCATTACTGAGATGAACCCCACTTGATCATGATGTATGATCCTTTTAATGTGCTGTTGGATTCTGTTTGCTAGTATTTTGTTGAGGATTTTTGCATCTATGTTCATCAGTGATATTGGCCTGTAGTTTTCTTCCTTTGTGACATCTTTGTCTGGTTTTGGTATCCTTGTGATGGTGGCCTCATAGAATGAGTTTGGGAGTGTTCCTCCCTCTGCTATATTTTGGAAGAGTTTGAGAAGTTTAGGTGTTAGCTATTCTCTAAATATTTGATAGAATTCACCTGTGAAGCCATCTGGTCTTGGGCTTCTGTTTGTTGGAAGATTTTTAATCACAGTTTCAATTTCAGTGCTTGAGATTGGTCTGTTTATATTTTCTGTTTCTTCCTGGTTCAGTCTCGGTAGGTTGTGCTTTTCTAAGAACTTGTCCATTTCTTCCAGGTTGTCCATTTTATTAGCATATAGTTGCTTGTAGTAATCTCTCATGATCCTTGGTATTTCTGCAGTGTCAGTTGTTACTTCTTTTTCATTTCTAATTCTGTTGATTTGAGTCGTCTCCCTTTTTTTCTTGATGAGTCTGGCTAATGATTTCTCAACTTTATTTATCTTCTCAAAGAACCAGCTTTTAGTTTTATTGATCTTTGCTATTGTTTCCTTCATTTCTTGTTCATTTATTTCTGACCTGGTCTTTATGATTTCTTTCCTTCTGCTAACCTTGGGTATTTTTTGTTCTTCTTTCTCTAGTTGCTTTAGGTGTAAGGTTAGATTGTTCATTTGAGATTTTTCTTGTTTCTTGAGGTAGGGCTGTATTGCTCTAAACTTCCCTCTTAGAACTGCTTTTGCTGCATCCCATAGGTTTTGGGTCGTCGTGTTTTCATTGTCATTTGTTTCTAGGTATTTGTTGATTTTCTCCTTGATTTCTTCAGTGATCTCTTGGTTATTTCGTGGCATATTGTTTAGCCTCCGTGTGTTTGTATTTTTTACATTTTTCTCCTGTAATTGATATCTAGTCTCATAGCATTGTGGTCAGAAAAGATACTTGGTATGATTTCAATTTTCTTAAATTTACCACAGCTTGATTTGTGACCCAAGATATGATCTATCCTGGAGAATGTTCCATGAGCACTTGAGAAGAAAGTGTATTCTGTTGTTTTTGGATGAAATATCCTATAAATAACAATTAAGTCCATCTGGTCTAATGTGTCATTTAAAGCTGTGTTTCCTTATTTGTTTTCATTTTGGATGATTTGTCCACTGGTGAAAGTGGGGTGTTAAAGTCCCCGACTATTATTGTGTTACTGTTGATTTCCCCTTTTATGGCTGTTAGCATTTGCCTTATGTATTGAGGTGCTCCTATGTTCAGTGCATAAATATTTGTTAAAAAATTGTTATATCTTCTTCTTGGATTGATCCTTTTATCATTATGTAGTGGCCTTCTTTGTCTCTTGTAAGAGTCTTTATTTTGAAGTCTCTTTTGTCTGATATGAGAATTGCTACTTCATCTTTCTTTTGATTTCCATTTGCATGGAATATCTTTTTCCATTCCCTCACTTTCAGTCTGCATGTGCCCCTAGGTCTGAAGTGGGTCTCTTGTAGACAGCATATATACAGGTCTTGTTTTTGTATCCATTCAACCAGTCTGTGTCGTTTGGTTGGAGCATTTAATCCATTTACATTTAAGTTATGTATCGGTATGTATGTTCCTATTACCATTTTCTTAATTGTCTTGGGTTTGTTTTTCTAGGTCTTTTCTTTCTCTTGTGTTTCCTGCCTAGAGAAGTTCCTTTACCATTTGTTGTAAAGCTGGTTTGGTGGTGCTGAATTCTCTTAAATTTTGTTTGTCTTTAAAGCTTTTAATTTCTCTGTTGAATCTGAGTGAGATCCTTGCTGGGTAGAGTAATCTTTGTTGTAGGTTTTTCCCTTTCATCACTTTAAATATATCCTGCCACTCCCTTCTCGCTTGCAGAGTTTCTGCTGAAAGATCAGCTGTTAACTTTATGAGGATTCCCTTGTATTTTATTTGTTGCTTTTCCCTTGCTGCTTTTAGTATTTTTTTCTTTGTATTTAATTTTTGATAATTTGATTAATATGTGCCTTGTTGTGTTTCTCCTTGGATTTATCCTGTATGGGACTCTCTGTACTTCCTGGACTTGATTGACTGTTTCCTTTCCCATGTTAGGGAAATTTTTGACTATAATCTTTGCAAATATTTTCTCAGACCCTTTCTTTTTCTCTTCTTCCGGGACCCCTATAATTCGAATGTTGGTGTGTTTAATGTTGTCCCAGAGGTCTCTGAGACTCTCCTCAATTCTTTTCATTCTTTTTTCTTTATTCTGATCTGCGGCAGTTATTTCCACTATTTTATTTTCCAGGTCACTTATCTGTTCTTGTGCTTCAATTATTCTGCTATTGATTCCTTCTAGAGAAGTTTTCATTTCATTTATTGTGTTCTTCACCCTTGTTTGCTCTTTAGTTCTTCTAGGTCCTTGTTAAATGTTTCTTGTATTTTCTCCATTCTATTTCTGAGATTTTGGATCATCTTTATTTGCATTACTCTGAATTCTTTTCCAGGGAGACTGCCTATTTCCTCTTCATTTGTTTGGTCTGGTGGGTTTTTACCTTTCTCCTTCATCTGCTGCATGTTTCTCTGTCTTGTCATTTTGTTTAATTTACTGTGTTTGGGGTCTCCTTTTCCCAGGCTGCAGGTTTAGAGTTCCCATTATTTTAAGCGTCTGCCCCTGTCACAAACACCCAGTGGGTGAGGTTGGTTCAGTAGCTTTTGTAGGCTTCCTGGTGGAGGGGACTGGTGCCTGTGTTCTGGGGGCTGGGGCTGGATTTTGTCCTTCTGGTGGGCAGGACGCAGCCAGTGGTGTGTTTTGGGGTGTCTGTGAACTTAGTATGACTTTATCCTGCCTTTATTCTTATCACTGTGTTGCTCTCACATGACTCTGTAAGCCTGGAGCTTCATGTGCCTGGAATATCGTTCAGCTGCTCCCTATGACCTGTGTTGAAACAGGGCTGTAAAAAGCCTCATATCCTCTTGGAATCCTAGGCAGATTCGTGACCCAGGGCAGATATTTTTTTTTGGTTAATTCCTAGTTATAAATGCTAATTCCCTCTTCTCTCTTCCACCTCAGGGAAACACTCATTTTGCCCTCATCCCAAAGCAAATGTAGTCTTCTTTTGTATTTTATGTTATCCTCTAGTTATGTGTAGAAGCAGCCCTGGAGCATTCATATGCTCAGAAGAATCAGCCTTATCTTTGTTAGAATATCAGCCTCTTGAGGATGGGTAATATCTAAGCTTAACCAAGTTGCTTTTTAGATAAAGCTCTTTCTGACCAGAGTGGTCTCAGAGTGTCCTAGGGTTCTTATTAAGTGATTTTATTTGTTCTATCAAAGGAACAGTGGGGTTCTCAATTATATGTTATATTTTGAATCTTTGTGTTAATAAAGAGGTACCAGAAAATCTTGGTGATTTCAGAGTTTAAATTTATTTCCCTGTCTGTATCAATAAATTATTGTTTCAAATAAATGGTGTTAGAGAGATGTTTTTTTCTTTTTCAGAATTCAAAAATAGTTAATCACAACAACAGCTTTAGGTTATATCATAAAGGTTACATTTTGGGGAGTTAGTTTTACAAAACGAAAAAAAAACCCCAAAACCCAAAACCCACAGTTGAGAAACTGTTGAGTGCTAATAATCTTTACAGGAAATTCCTGTAAAGGAAGTTGGATTACTCACTCTTTCAACTAAACCTAACCACAAACCTTATCTAGTCAAGGAAGTTGGTCTGGGGAAAGTTTTAGATGCTTCATTTTCAGGTCATTTCCTTCTACTTATAGAGGTCGTTAATTTGATTTTCCTCTGTATGACCATGAATTTGACAATGTCAATGGTCATTGACAAAATACTAAAGGTTTTCCTTTTTTTTTTCCTCCAGGTTTAGCTCATTATTTACAAACTTGTGTGGGTTACATGTACTTTCTCCCTTTATCTCTCTGACTAGGAAGAGATATTGTAGACCTCTGAAAATGGATATTCTCACATGCTCATCTTTAGAGAGAAAAGCCGGCAGTCACTGAAAGAAAGACTTGAAGTTCCTTTCTCTTTTTCAGTGTCTTAAGAACAGGAAATACAGGTAAGACAATGGTATATATTTTTTTCCACTAGATTTCCTAACCAGCAAATAGAAGTTGAGAAAAGAACTTAAATCATTTTCAAAATGGATTGCTAACACAATTCTTTTTCATAAACTATTTTGTACTAATAAATTTGCTACCTAATTAGCAAATTTTCCATCTCCACATATATGGAGACTTATAAAAAAACAAAAACTGGTGGTTATGAAGTAAACCTATCTACAATGCTTTGAGCATTTTGTGGGAAAGGTGGAGAGCAGAGGGGTTCAAAATGTTTGCCGACTCAGCCATAAAAAGAAACAAAATTGGGTCATTTGTAGAGACATGGATGGACACAGAGGCTGTAATACAGAGTGAAGTAAGTCAAAAAGAGAAAAACAAATATCATATATTAATGCATATATGTGGAATATGAAAAAAAATTGGTATAGACGACCTTCTTTACAAAGCAGAAATAGAGACACAGACATAGGATATATGGATACCAAGGGAAAAAGGTGGGGTGGTGGGGTGAATTGGGAGATTGGGATTGACATATATACACTATTGATACTATGTATAAAATAAATAACTGATGACAACTTGCTGTATAGCACAGGGAACTCTACTCAGTGCTCTGTGGAGACCTAAATGGGAAGGAAATCCGAAAAAGAGGGGATATATGTATACATATAGCTGATTCACTTTGCTGTAGAGTAGACACTAACACAATATTGTAAAGAAACTATACTCCAATAAAAATTAAAAAAACAAAAAAGCAAACAAAAAAAGGGCATAGATAGTCCCTATAATATCTAGCATAGAGTTTGCCACATAACAAGAATTCAGCAAATAGTTGTTGAACAAATGTGTATGACCAAGATTGGCAGTTTAGTTTAGATTGGGTTTTGTTAAGCTATTCGTATCTGTATTCCAGCATCATCATTTTTTAAATGTATGACTTTGGACAATTTTCTTCCCCAAAAAAAAAAAAAAAAAAAGTTTTTGCCGAATTTAAATGCTTGTCTTGACTTGACTGTAAAATCTTTGAGAGCAGGAGCTACACTCTTGATTTTCTGTAATTCCTAGACCATGGGATATATAGCTACCATGGGTCATGTGAGAACGATAATAATATTATTTGAATTAAATACTTACTGTTACACCAGACCAAATGTCTACATGTACATGTGTTCCCTGGATATAGTCATTGCTGATCCCATGGGAAATTGTCTTTAACTGTGGGATTCTCCTACCTGAGCCTCAGATTCCCTGTTGACACCTGCCTTCTCCACCTGCCTTTCCTCTTTTTCTCCTCCCACCAAAAGCTTTGGTCAGAAAAAATTTTAGTTCATCATCAACCAAAGATAGTTGAAGGTGTAGTCTTGACCAACTGATTGGGGGAATCTTCAACCTCTAACAAAAAAAAATATGGCTCTCAAAAAGCAGGTATGGATGCTGTTTTGGATAAGAGACCCTTCAGATACTTGAAGTCTTTTGAGCACTTATCTCTTTTTGTGAGGTGACGGCATATGCTGATAGGAAAATCAGAGTCTCTGAGACCCTCTTCATATGGACATGAATTCCTCTTCTAATACGTATAAGATGTGCAATTATCATTAATAGTGGGGACCACTCTTCAAGCAATGTGAGCCTTGGTGGTCCATCAATGAAACAAGAAGGACAACAACCATCTTCCCGAGTGCGACAGAAAGTATGTAAGAGAGCAGGACACCATTATGTTCAGTGCCACCTGCCCATTGATTTACTGCCAAGAACAGACCTGCAGCCTGGTTTGATTAAGTTGCCCAATGCTTGAAAAAATGCTCAATTAATGCACCTTGTGTGATTCCTTATGATTCTTGGAAGTGTGTTGGTGATGGTGGAATGAAAGGCATCACACAGACATCAAAAGATCTTAAAAAGGTAGATGTTGACAAACAATATCAGTTGTGTTATCCCACATTGATGGGGTTTCCAGAGTGGGCTTGCTCTTGTGTTGCTCAGTTGCCAACAGTGTTGGTAATAACCGCTGTAACTTAGCACAGACCCAGCTCCCCAAGGTCTGTTCTCGTCCCTGAGCAGGGCTTCCCAGGGATGATCTCTGAATCACAGTGATTTCCCTGACACTTGTTTATAATATAGAATCCAATGTTCTTCTCCTTGAGAATCTGATTTAATATGATTTGGAGAGCCCCGATATCTGAATTTATAGAAAGCATTCCGGGTGATTCTTGTAATGGAGATAATTTGAGAAACACAATCCCAGAGACAAAGCTGTAGCCTAGAAACAGCCCCAGGCAGCCTGAGGTCCTACGCCAGTAGGTGAGGGTATCATGGACAGAACATCTGACCACTCAAGGTTGGGACAGGAATTCCTGAGGGCTGGAGACTTCTGGGTGTCATGGTAAAAAATTTTCTGTAGACTTGGTAATTCAAACATGGAATCACAGAATGTTAGAGCTGAGATGATCTTAGAAATAATAAAGTCCCATGATTCTCAAGTCAAGGAGCTTTAAAAAAAAAATGCAGATTTCCCAGTTTAATCCCCAGAAATTAGGGCCCCCTAGCCCTGAGGTGGAGGAACAACTGATACAGTCCAAATAATTTATTTTGCAAATGAAAAAACTGAAGTGCAGAGAGAGGCTAACTAGAGACACACAGCAAGTTAATGGTTCAACTTAGGTTGATATGCATTTATTTTGACTTCTCCTGAATTCTTTTGCATTTATTTGGACAACAGAATTGATTACAATTTATGCATGAAGCTTTTCCCAGGATTTGGAGATAAGATTTCTGAAACAGCATCCCTGCTGTTAAGGAGCTCCCAACCTAGTGAGAGGACATGATATATGAAATAACAGTTTCACTATGGTGTGGATAAATTCTGAACAAGGACTTACCGAACTCCTGTGTGAGTCACGCCCTATTCCTTGAGAGAGTGTGCAGGCTGCAAGACAGGCTCAGTTCTGCTGGCATGGAGCTTTGGTTCTAGTTAGGGGAGAAGTTTATAAAACAAGATATTTTCCAGACAGTAGTGTGTGCTAAGACAGAGTAATATAACATGAATAATAAGAGAGATAGTTGCTGGCTGGTGCAGTGGTGAATAGAGAGGAGGAATGTCATTATGCACATGGTCAGTGGTGGTCTCTCTGGGGATGAAACACAAGATAAATCATGAGAGAGCCATATCGAGTCATACGGGGTTTTGCATCTGATGCTTTGGAATGGACTCTTTATTTAGTGGGCAGTGGGGCTGGTGAGGTTATCAGCACAGAAATGGCATCCTCAGTCTTGATTTTTAGGAAGATGCTTCCAGTGGCCGGAGATGGGGAGATTGTCCCTTCAGGGGCTTTGTGGGCAAAGAAAGGGTAAGCAGGGGGTGGGGGGAGGTGGACCACATCTGAAAGGCTGTTGCTTATCCTAGGTCCTTGTTCCTAGACCACAGTCTTGGAAGGAAGAGCTACCCATTGTCACCAATGGGGATAAGTGATGCAGTGACTCTGGTCCCCGTCCATGGCACTCTAGGTCCTCCACCATATCATGAAGCCCTTTCTTGGCTGAGCACACCCTCCTCTCAGTGGGTCAGCAGTCAAGTGGAAACATCCTGTACTTCTGGCCCCACCTGGGTACACTGGTCTGGAGAGACCTCTCAGAGTGTATGACTCTGTCCGCCTCCTTCCAAGACAATGTCTCTGTGGTTTTCGGGGTTTGTCTTTTCCTGCCTCCTCAGAGAAGTTGGTCCACACACCCTCTTCTCACTCTCACTTGCATTTGGCCTGCTACCCTGCCAGCTCATTCCCCTTCATTCCCTTGTGGAATCAAGTCAGCACAGGAGGAAACACCTCCCCGTCTTGTCTTCCGTGTGCAGTGTAGCCTGGGGAGGGCGTGGCTCTTCCCCACTCCCCACCTTCCTTCCCGAATCCCTCGTCTCCATCACCTTAAACCCTCTGCACGTGCTGATCTGATCTATCAGTGGCCAGACCTGATGGAAACTAAGTCCTTCTTGTGCCCGACTTCTCTGCTTAGTGTCAGGGTGGTCTCTCTGTTCTGTTTCTTCTCTTCCCTTTGGGTTTATCCTTTTAAATTTTCCCTTGGCCCTGACTCACCCTTCCAGGCTGGTGTTCCTCCGGGAAGTCTATCTGCTCTCTCCTCACAGCCTCCTGACTTCTCTCGCTGGAACTCTCCCCTGTGGATCCCCAAAGGCACCTCAAGCTCAATGTTTCTGTTAGAGAAACATACTTGTTGATCATTTATAAATATTAAAATTACTCCTTTCTGCATCTGAAGATGTTGGAGACATGGGGTGCTGTGTGTGTGTGTGTGTGTGTGTGTGTGTGTGTGTGTAAATGTTTGGAAATGAAGAATTTTATAAGTTGAGGAAAGTAAAGTATTTATTTATGGTAAAAGATGAAGGTTCCTGAAGAGAATGGTCCTGGGAAAGTCTGGGTGGAAGGAGTGGTTGCAGGCATGGCCAGTGAGCACAGTGGGCAGTGAAGAGAGGAATGTGCATGATGGTTAGATTGTGTGTGTGGACATTGAGAGAGAGAGAGACAGGCAGACAGAGACAGAGACAGAGAGACAGAGACAGAGGTTGAGAGAGAGAGGGAGAGATAGAGAGAGAGAGATTGATTTTTGTCAGCTGCCCAAGAAACAGAGATGTTCTGGGAAGAAGACTTTTAAGGAGAACGTTTAGAAGGACCATATGATACTTAGTAAAATTTTTCTTTCTTTCTTTCTTTCTTTCTTTCTTTCTTTCTTTCTTTCTTTCTTTCTTTTTCTTTCTTTCTTTCTTTCTTTCTTTCTTTCCTTCCTTCCTTCCTTCCTTCCTTCCTTCCTTCCTTTCTTTCTTTCTTTCTTTCTTTCTTTCTTTCTTTCCTTCTTTCTTTCTCTCTTTCCTTTCTTTTCTTTCTTCCTCTTTCTTCCCCTTCCTTTCCGTCTCCCTCCCTCCCTCTCTTTCTCTTTTTTCCTTGAACCACCATGAACACAGCCCAGGGTGACCTTCCCTCCCTTTTATACTTCAGAGAATTGGTAGAAACTCCATCCAGTGACAACTTTTCCTGTCTTATTTGGGGCACAAAGAGTAAAGCATCCTCTATTCTCTAACAGTTACTACAAATTAGCAACGTGCAGACATTCTCAAGTTTACACACGAGCTACTGCACTAGTTTCCCTGATTGGGGAGAACCTGACATTTTCATTCAACTTGGATGATCTTTTCAGGAAAACTTTCACTTAACTCTTTCCAAATTACCCATGAAAATATACGTACTAGGTCAGAAACTTAGGAAAAGAAAAAGGATTCCATAAAGAAATGGCATCAAAAGACCACACCGTACAGAGTGTAGGTGCAAGCAGTACCGTGAGTCTGAGATGTCCTTCCTCCTTTAGTTGTGTAAGAAGTGACATATGCAGGACCTGCCACCCACTGTTGAAAACACCACTCAAGTGTGGGCATTTGAAGGTTTGTTGGGTAGGACCTGCCCTTTCAAAGCTTCCTGTGTGACTTGTGTTTTGATCACTGGTTCCGATTTCTTCATTTCCCATTTCTTGATTTACAGAAATGAAGATGATTCTCAGGGTGGAGCCCTGAGTTACAATGTCCTCCACTCTGGCAACAGAACAAATGTCCTGAAGCAATGACAAGACCCAGAGAAAACAATGCTTTACTTGAGCTGGGTATTTCTTTGGCTTATCGCAGGCGGGAAAGTTAAAGGATTTAATACTTCAGGTAGGGGTTTTTCACTTTTCATGCTATAACCTTATGAGTGTTATGGTCCAAGGTTAAAGTGACAGGTATTCTGGGATACATCGGCAGCATGGCATAATCATATAGAACATTTCCTTTCTACTTTTAAGATGGGGGTAGGAGGAGAAATTATTGGGGTGAACAGATTTCAGTTGATACCAAGCATCAGTGTGGACCCCAGTTACTATATCTGGGTGTTCAGTGGAAGCAGCTGGAGAGGAATTAAAGGTGGGTTGGCATGTTTAACAAGAAACCTCCATTGCTACTGGTGATGCTGAAGACCAGTGGGAGGGAATTAGAACATGAACTTCTTTTCCCCACAGAATGGGAACCGTGAAGGAGAAAGACACCCAAGGGAGCTTAATCCCTTGTGAAACCAAGTACTCTTTGTAAATATGTTAGAATTCCTCTAATGTGTTTCTATGTTCCTTTGTTTATTGTGGTTTTCAGATTGCTCCACTGGAAAGCTTCTTAGGACATACTCTGCAAGGTGTGGGGAGGAGTTTGTCTTATTTTGTGATTTTCCAGAGCCACAGAAATCCCATTTCTACCACAGAAGTCAACTCTCACCAACCCAAAGCTCTGAACACTTGCCCTGCAGTGGTAGTAAGAACCTATCTGATGTCCAATGGTACCTACAACCTCGAAACAGAGATCCACTAGTAGAAATTACACAAAACTATCCTCACGTCATCCAGGACAAGAGCACCCTTCATTTTTTGACCACAGAGATGAATAATGCTGGGTCATATATTTGTAGACCTAGGATTAGGTAAGTCCCAAGTACATTTCTATCTGAAAACATTACCAGATCCTTTACTATCTGTATATAACATCTGTGTTCACAGGACCTTGTTAACTTTCCTAGGAGCCCCAAGGATGAGGCCTGTTGTGTCAAGATGATCTTAGAAGTTAAACCCAAGACAAATATGTCCTGTGGGAGCTCCATATCACATGAACAACTCCTTCTTCTTGGTAGCATTGGCTCCATTTATTGCCCCAGTCTCAGCCACCAAAGTGATACACAAAGTCCAGAGGTGACCTGGTACCAGGTAAGAATGACTTCACTGAAACTGATGCCAGAGTTTAGTTGTTATGGTAGCATCTCCTTATGTAGTTTATAGAAATGTGAGTCTGAATCTGAGCTCTAGAGCTTCCCAAAGACTGGCCTCATGCCTACAGAGGAGACCTGACTTTCTAAAGCAGTTTTCCCCTAGGTAGCCACAGAGTCCAATGTTCCAATTATTAGAACCATCCTTTTGATCAGTGTCAGAAAATTTTCTAAAGTTCAAGTCCATTACATGTGAGGTTAAGATATAAACTTATGAACACCCACTCATTCAGAAAACCAGATTTGTTCAATTTTACTGCCTTTGGAAAGCAAAGGGCATTGCTAGGGTGAAAGGAACACCCAACAAGCATGTCTTGAAGGGTTTCTGAAAGAAGTAGGAGACTGGAATACTTTCCAAAGAGGACGCCTCTGGGAAGACAGTTAAGGCAAGCACCTGGTGGCCTGGGTGACACGTGTCTTGCACAGGTGAGTCAGTGAGGAGGGAGGGCAGTGCTAAGAGAAAAAGGGAACAGGAATCTGGAAAAGACAAGTTTCAGAATGATTCTGAGTTATGAACCACATGTGAGTAAACTTCATAACAAAAACACTTCCATTGTATTTTATAGTTTTTCTAAGTCCTAACAGATATATAAATGCCACATAAGCATCTCTTCCAAAGTCTGGGAATGTCAGTTGACCCAGGGTGGTGGAATCTGGGAATAGAATTTAAATCACCTCCTACATTTGTAATAATTGGCTTTTAAAATATTTATTTATTTATTTGGTAGTGTCGGGTCTTTGTTGCGGCAGGTGGGCTCCTTAGGTAGGCTCACGGGCTCCTCAGTTGTGGCTCACCCCCTCCTTAGTTGTGGCATGTGAACTCTTAGTTGCGACATGCATGTAGTATCTAGTTCCTGGACCAGGGATCGAACCCAGGCCCCCTGTATCGGGAGCATGGAGTCTTAACCACTGCGCCACCAGGGAAGTCCCTATGATAATTGTTTGAAGTTCAGTGCTTTGCTTTAAGAAATCATGCAAAACTTTAAATCTGACTTCCCAAGATATCTGTTTGTTAATATAAAAATATCATTTTAAATTGCCCCTGATCAAAGTCCATAAAGTGGCCCATGTTTATCTGTCGACTTTTTGTACCCCAAAACTTAGCAATCAGAGTCTCCTGGAGGTAAAATTACCAATGGGTAAGACAATATTTCCTCACTTGATTCTCTTGAGATTCAGTGACAACTGGTGTTATTATGTCCCTTGTAGAAAGAAGTGTACAGGGAGGGTAAGTGTGTGCTTAAGGTCTCAATTTTATATTTTAAAATGACACAGAAAATGTGCTGCCCTCAATAAAATCCTAATTTAAGAAGCACCTTACTAATTATTAGAGAAGTGCAATCAAAACTACAATGAGGTACCACCTCACACTAGTCAGAATGGCCATCATCAAAACGTCTACAAATAACAAATGCTGGAGAGGGTGTGGAGAAAAGGGAGCCCTCCACCCTGTGGACGGGAATATAAATTGGTGCAGCCACTATGGAGAACAGTATGGAGGTTCCTTAAAAAACTAAAAATAGAACTACCATATGACCCAGCAATCCCACTCTTGGGAAAGTCGGAAAAACCTCTAATTTGAAAAGACACACGCACCCCAATGTTCATTGCAGCACTATTTACAGTAGCCAAGATATGGTAGTAACCTAAATGTCCATCAACAGATGAATGGATAAAGAAGGTGTGGTTATATATACACAATGGAATATTACTGAGACATAAAAAGAATGAAATATTGCCATTTGCAGCAACATGGATGGACCTAGAGATGATCATACTAAGTGAAGTAAGTCAGACAAAGACAAATACCATATGTTATCACTTGTATGTGGAAGCTAAATATGACAAAAATGAACTTATTTACAAAAAAGAAACAGACTCGCAGACATAGAAAACAAACTTATGGCTACCAAAGGGGAAAAGAGGGGAGGGATAAATTAGGAGTTTGGGATTAGCAGATACACACTACTATATATAAAATAGATAAACGACAAGATCCTACTGTATAGCACAGGGAACTATATTCAATATCCTGTAATAAACTATGATGGAAAAGAATATGAAAAAGGACAAATATATATGTAAAATGAATCATTGTGCTGTATAGTAGAAACTAACACAACATAGTAAGTCAACATATTTCAATTAAAAAAAAGAAACACGTTAATTTCATAACCTCTAAAATGAGGTTGGTAAGAATGGCCGATGGTTCTGTTCATTATTTTCAGTTCACTCTTAAGAACAAAACTTCCCATGATTCAAAAGTATTTGTAATCTGGGATGACAGATGCCTTACTACGTCAAGGTAGGCTGTTCCCAAACCAGGTTGCCCTGTTATTTAAAATGAAAATGCATTTGAATTTTCAATGATTGTATCCCTGAAATGAAAGCTATTTTCACTTTCTGGTAAGCACAAGCCACATGGTCGTTGCCAGCTTTCTACATATACTGCTCTTATAAACTAAACCCTAATGTTCTATGACATTCACAAAAGGAAGCTTTATTTCTCTTCTCTGGGGCCTTGATTGCAAACGTCAGGATGTGTTTAATGGTGACTAGGCATCTGTCTTAAAAGTAGGCGAACAGGGCTTCCCTGGTGGCGCAGTGGTTGGGAGGCCGCCTGCCGATGCGGGGGACGCGGGTTCGTGTCCCGCTCCGGGGGGATCCCGCATGCCGCGGAGCGGCTGGGCCCGTGAGCCGTGGCCGCTGAGCCTGAGCATCCGGAGCCTGCGCTCCGCAACGGGAGAGGCCACAACAGTGAGGGGCCCGCGTACAGCCAAAAAAAAAAAAAAAAAAGTAGGCGAACAATAGCTGTTGTTAAAATTGTATCTTCTCACGGAGATTTGGACGGGTCATTATTTAGGTTATGTTTCATGAATTGCATGTGTGTGTACATGTGCTCACACACACACATGCACACACACCCAGACAGTATACTGGAAAGTCACAGACCTCATGGAAGTATCACTAAAAGTGATGACATTAGGCAGGAAATAATACCCAGTGTTCCTTTTCTTCATGCTAAACCACAGATACTCAGGTGCAGCGTGGCTCACACTTAAGATCATCTCAAAACTGACAACACTAACACTGGCTGAGAGGATGAAAACACGGTGGTACTGAATTCACATGAAACTGCTGACCAGGGATGAACCTGCCGGCTGTATAGAACAACCAAGCGAAATAAATCCATGTGCTGTAGTCTCGGGGGGGGGTTCCAAAATATTTTTTATAGACACCTGAAAAAATTTAGACTTGGAGATTCTTAACTGAAATATTGAATGATGAAGAAGTCAGAAGAAAGGGAATTATCTGTTCTTCATTCTAATAATATTTTCCTAATTCATAAAAATATAATGGGAATTCCCTGGAGGTCTGGTGGTTAGGACTCTGCGCTTCCACTGCAGGGGGCACGGGTTCGATCCCTGGTCGGGGAGCTAAGATCCCGCAGCGCAGCCAAAAATAAGTCAATTAATTAATTAATTAAAATAAAAATATAATGAAAAATAGCTTTGGCATAAGCAGACTTCGTCTTAGATGATATTACGTTAATGGGAGGGCGTTTTTTGTTCTTTAGCTAAACGAATCTTTGACACCAGGCAGAATTATAACACAGGGCAGTGGGAGAGGCTCTTCTGCAAGGGTCTGGGGCACTGAGACATGGGTGCCTGTGACATGGCTGTGATGTCGTGGCAGTAAGACTGTTCCTGAGTGACTTTTCCATTGGTGGTTTAAGTCAACCTCATTCACACGCCACAGTGCTGACGTGGCTGCTGGGTCATCTCTGAGCCCTGAGTTCCATGGAATTTTCGCACATAGACCTGCCACTTCTCATTTCCTTTGGCCTCGTTCTCCTTGTCCCTGGCACCTGGTGGCATCCTGCGAGCCCAGGGACATGGAGAGCTGGTAAGTATGGTGAGACTTGCCAGACCAAAGGTTGATGCAATTCCTGGTAGGGAAGAGGTAAAGTTCATTTAGATTCAATTTTTGGAAGCTGTTTCCAAGGTCCATACACTGGCCCATTCGATTGTTCTCACTGTGAAATTTCAGAGTCCTGGGCAACTTCCTACGGTGTGTACAATGCTACAATCCACAGGTTGTCACGTGTGTCAGTCCTCTCTGGGACTTATACAGGATCACTCGTTATACAGGATCACACTGATTGATGCTCCTGCTTCTGTATTTTGCTCTTGACTGTTTCACATCTGAGCAAAACAAAGAATTTCCTGTGTGGCCTCATTGGCACTTCTCTTTCGTACTAGGATCATTTGTGATTATGTTATTAGATCAGCTTCCCATCATTCTTTTGTTTTTTTTTTTTTTTGCGGTACACAGGACTCTCACCATTGTGGCCTCTCCCGTTGCGGAGCACAGGCTCTGGACACGCAGGCTCAGCAGCCATGGCTCACAGGCCCAGCCGCTCCGCGGCATGTGGGATCCCCCCGGACCAGGGCACGAACCCGTGTCCCCTGCATAGGCAGGCTGACTCTCAACCACTGCGCCACCAGGGAAGCCCTTCCCATCATTCTTGACACAAATTTCTTGCCCCTTATCTCTTTGATGTTTTGTTTGAGTTCCATCCCATGAAGTCTTGATGATACACACTAAGCCATATTTATCTTTTTATTAAAAAAAGTCAGGCCCACTCTGTAGTCACTCATCCTCCCTACGGCCCAGCTGCAGTCTGGTTCCAACTCTGCATCCCCTCCTCTGCATTAATTTCTCATGTGATTTACGACACACCTCCACTCCAATTTCTGTTCTTTGTATGTTATTACCATGTTCTCTAGAAATTTCATCTCTGAATTTTACCCCATGCCCTGAAGCTTCCTATTAAAATGTTCTGGATAGATGTTTAACCTCATCAGTCCCACCTCTTGGCCTTGTTTTATTTCCTACCTGCAGCTGCCCAGCTCTGACCAGTTCTGACCCTCTTCTCAGCTCCTTGCCAACCTACTGGAAATTCTTTCTTGGGCCACAGGAACCACACCAGAGACTTGGGGGAGGGGAATTTCTGCTTCTATGAGTCATCAGGCAAAGGGGAAGGGAAATTCCTCAATCAGAACATGAAACTCAGAATCAGAAGAACGTAGATACATTCTCAGGCCTCTCACGAGCTATATGGTATAGAACAAAACACAAACTTCAGAACCTCGGTTTTCTCATCTATAAAATGGAAGACATAGAATCTGCAAACCAAGTCAGAGAATCCTTTTTTTTTTTTTTAAATCTGTTTTAAAGGGCAGTTATTTCCTTCTGCCTCATTTATTTATTTATTTATTTATTTATTTATTTATTTATATTTTTGCTGTGTTGGGTCTTCATTTCTGCGCGAGGGCTTTCTCCAATTGCGGCGAGCGGGGGCCACTCTTCATCGCGGTGCGCGGGCCTCTCACTATCGCGGCCTCTCTTATTGCAGAGCACAGGCTCCAGATGCACAGGCTCAGTAGCTGTGGCTCACGGGCCCAGTTGCTCTGCGGCATGTGGGATCCTCCCAGACCCGGACTCGAACCCACGTCGCCTGCATTAGCAGGCAGATTCTCAACCACTGCGCCACCAGGGAAGCCCCCCAGAGAATCCTTTGAATGTTCATATGAGATACACATGAGAAATAACTTTGTAGTCTACATAGGTAATGAGTTCTTACTATTGATATTTTGTTATTTTTGTTGTTTATCTCTTTTCTTTTGACTGCAGTGGTGAAAGATATATTGCTAATACTCTTAGTAGGAAATTGGAAAGCCAGGTGCTATACAGAGGTTAGAGGATTAATGATTATAAGATTAATGATACCCCATCATTCAATAAATACTACTGTGCCCCTACCACTTCCTAGCCCCTAAAGATACAAGGGTGATTATGATAGCCTTTACTTAAATTTATAAGAGTTTCCACAGTCAAAAAAGAGCTGCCAGTCATTTTTCTAAAAATGTCTGATCATGTGACTCTTATGCTTCCAAACCTTTCTTCCAACTGACTTGCATTTATTCACCCCTTATTTACAAAGACCTTATTCTTGCTGGCCTGCTTGCTGTATCCTGGAGATACAAAGATCAAACACATCTACTTGCATCAGCCCTTTCACCTTGGCCTTGTTTCCTACATACAGGCTTTGCTTCAAGTGTTCCTAAAATGTCAATTACTTTCTTCTTTTTTTTTTCTTTTTCAAATTCTTTTCCCATTTAGGTTGCCACATAATATTCAGCAGAGGTCCCTGTGCTATGCAGTAGGTCCTTGTTGGCATTGACTGATTCCTGCGTATCCTTCAAGTCTCGGATTAGACTGGGGGAAGAGTCCCTACTTTTCCTATGAGGCAGAGCCACCTGAGTGTACCATACTCTGGCTTACAGCTCAGACGTGCATCCTTAGGCTGAGAGCTCGCTCAGAGAAGGGATCTGTGTTTATTCCTCCCAGTGTGTCCAGGACCAGCTAAATATCTTGGCACAAAGGCTGCCCTCGACAACTCACAGGAGGAGACACCCAAATGCATCATTACTATAAAAGGGCTATCGTGGGCTTCCCTGGTGGCGCAGTGGTTGAGAGTCCGCCTGCTGATTCAGGGGACGCAGGTTCGTGCCCCGGTCCGGGAGGATCCCACATGCCGCGGAGCGGCTGGGCCCGTGAGCCATGGCCGCTGAGCCTGCGCGTCCGGAGCCTGTGCTCCACAACGGGAGAGGCCACTGCAGTGAGAGGCCCGCGTACCGCAAAAAAAATTAAAAAATTTATAAAAGGGCTACCGTGATGATGGAGCAGAGGTCACTGAGCCTGCTCGGGGAGAATTGATAACTTCTCTCCGTGAGAGCCACCCCCTTGAGTTGGATTTGAAAACTGAGCAACAGCCTTCCCAGTGGGGAAAGGTGGTGGGAGACACGTTGATTAAGAAAGAACGTGGTTATGTAGGGAATGACAGGTGGGTAGAGGGGCAGAAGCAGAAAATGAGTCGGGGAAGGAATGCCAAAATCAAGCTGTGAAGAATTTTAGCCTTTACCCTCAAGGCAAAGGAGTGTCAATGAGAGATTCTAAGTAGGAGAGAGAAATGTTCATAATTGAATTTTAGTTCTCACTCAACTTTGAGTCCACTAGGAGTTAAATAATTGTTCCTGAATCCCAGTCCTTTGTCAAATTTAGATACATCTGTTTAGTTATTTACTTAATGTTTTCAATTTAACATTTTTTCTTTTATTCGAGTGAAATTTATTTAAAGAAGAAACTTTATGTAATCCCAATACACAGAAAATCTATATCGATTTCCAGAAATATAAATATACGTGTTTTTAAAAAATTCATTTAGGGTATCAACCACTTAGACCACTATGAGTTTTCTCATAGGGCCTGAATCACGCTTTGGGCTTTACCAGGTTAAACAGCTCTTGCTGGGCTGTCTTGATCTCCACATGTAATTGTCTTTGAAAATGCTTCTCGTTTCAAGTAAGAATCTTACAGATATAGTTTTGAGCAGAATCTTTTATAGCTTGGGGGTATTATGTTCTGCCATGTCCTTATATCAGATTGACCTTCCCCCTTCCTTGGTTCAAATTTGTGAAGTTTCGTTATAGGTGAGCTTAATATTAATAGTAATTCTCTGGTTAAATTATTTAATTTTCTTGTCTCTTGGATTAGAATGGAAAACTACTCTCTGAGAAAAGAAGCAACCCAATTGAAGTGGATGACGTTTATGACTATCACCAGGGCACATACGTGTGCGATTACACTCAGTCAGATAATTCAGGTTTATGGACAGTCAGAGCTGTTGTTCAAGTGAAAACCATTGGTAAGTGAGGTTTTTGGTTTCAGTATTTGAGATTTCAACCCCAATTACCCAGTTAAAGTTATCGTCTTTGGCTTGGTGATATTTTTCCTTTTTCTGTGGTGAGGAAGGAGACAGTCATAGCCTACAGTCATGTAAAGCCTGGAATGTTGGTGAACATCAATTTTCCGTTAACCTAGATTCCATCCTCCAAGGAAGTCCTAGTTCTGGGTCATATTCAAGTTGTCACAGGTTGGGTTTTCTATGCATTGATTCTGGTTTGTTTTGTGAAAAATTAAAAAACAATATTAAAGGTTCATGTAAAGAAATAAATAAGATTAAAGATTTCACACATAAGACATAATAAATTTAAAAACAATGTTAAATATTTCACACCCAGAAATAAGTGACACTCATGTACCTATCACGAGCTTTAATAATGGTTTTTCCATCTCACGGTTTCTTTGTCAAAACAAAACAATACAGATACAACTTGAGGCCTTCCCACTTCCTCTCTTTGCAGCTGTAGCCCACTCTTAGCTTATAATCCTTTTTCCATTTATGTTTTATGCTTTTTCTACATATGTATGTATCCAGTAATAAAAAAGAATATTGTTTTATGTTATAAAATGTGTTTTGTGTTATAAACACATGGTATTGTTCATAGACATTGTTTTGCTAATTTATACCTGCATCAGCGATGAACAGATTCCCATTATTCCCAAGGAATATCTGGTGGTTTCAGACTTTGGTGCCAAGTGGACTCTCTTTTTTTCATACCAATTTACGTTTCCCTGACTAGTAATGAAGTTGAATATCTTTGGCCATTTGTTTATTGGCCCATTGAGCTTATTCTTATGTGACTTGTCTGTTTTTGGCCCAGGCTTTCCCTTGGGTCATTCTTATTAGATTTACAAGTGTAAAGCATGGATAAACTGTATGATGTAATCAATTTAAGCATGGCCTATATCAAAACATAACCGTACAGAATGGTTGACTTTGCTCTTGGTAAATATAGTAATCAGTTTTACTTCCTCTTCTTTCATTGCAAGATACAAACCACATGGAGCAGGCTGAGACCAAGTCCAACTCCCCTGCTTACTTCCGGGCCCTTGCACTCTGCAATACTTTAGACCTCATCGATTTAAATATATATGAGATTGTTGCTTGGATGAGGGGTTAGAAGGCAAATACCCAACTTGGACCACTTGCCCCTCCAAGCGTGGTTGCTCTTCCCCTCGGGCATGATAACTCGCCCATCAAACTTTCAGTGGCAGAATCTGCTCTTCTCTCTCCCAGAGGATGCTTTGCAACCTCTGTCACATCTTTTTAAGTCCTCTCTGTCATCATTCCTGTCTTCCTTATTTACTCATTCGTTCTTTCATTTATTCATTCTTACGCCAGTATTTGTGGAACATGTGATATGTGTCAGGCACTGGGCTTGGTGCTCAGGTTGTAAGAATGAGCGCCTGGACACTTTCTCTGGCCTCCCAGAACTTACTGTCTCGTGGGGCAGACAGAGAGGAAACAGGCTACTACAGTTCGGTGTGATGAGTGGAGAGAAAGGGAAGCAGCGGGGCATGTGGGGGACACACAAACCCAGACCTGGGTACCCCTAGGCTGGGTGAGAACTGAGGGGTGAGGACAAACTAGCCCAGTGAAAGTGGAAAAGATGCCGTTCCAGGCAGAGGGAGCAGCATAGTTAACATCCAGGAGATGAGAGACAGCATGGTGCTTTCCAGGGAGAAAGAGGTCAATTGAGGGTATCTGGAAGCAGAACAGACATCACACTGTTCTAGTAAGTTTGGACTTTATCCAAGGAAAAATGGGGAGCCATTGAGGGTTCTGTGTGGGAGAGTGTCATGAATAGATCTGGATTTGAGATAGATCACTCTGCTTATTATATAGAACATGGGTTTGGGTGGGGGGGCAACAAGGGAGACAGAGAGAAGAATTAGGAGGCTGCTGTGGGTCAAGCAGGCAACTGCTGATGGTGGCCTGAACTAGGAGGGGCAGTAGGGGTGGAGAGAAGAGAGCAAACTCCAGAAATACTTAGGAAGTTACACGTGAAAGGCTTTGGGGATTGGGAGTGAAAAGAGGGAAAAGGAGGGGTCCAGTATGAGAGCCAGGTTTTACGCTGGGCAACGAGGTGGACTTTCTGTAACATACTGAGAGAAGCTGGGATGGGATGGGATGGGATGGGAAGGGGTGGGATGGGATTGGATGGGAAGTGGTGGAATAGGATGGGATGGGATGTAAGTGGAAGGGGTAGGATGGGATACATAAGGGCTGGTGTAAGGCACGGGTCGGGGGAGCAGCAGATTTGAGTCATGTTCTAAAAAGATGTCTCTGGTCACTCTTTGAGTAGACTTAGCAGAGGTGATTAGAAATGGCTTTATGCGTGTGTCAACAGAACATGTTGATGGAGTTTATGTGCAAGATCAAAGAGGGAAATCAATGACAGATTACTTTTCTGGCATGATGAGTTGGTAAACAGTGGCACCATGTAATGAGACAGCAAAAATACTGAAAGAGAAGCAGGTCTGAGGAAGAAATTCAGTGTTAAGCTTGAAAGGACTTTGATTCATCAAGTCACCATGACAAATGGGTATTTGGATACACCAGTCAGGCATACAGGCTGCTACATCGGGAGATGTGAATGTGAGGGTGGCCGCCGGCACGGTATCTAAAGCCGAGGGAGAATGGGGTCACGTGGGGATGGAGTGTAGAGAGGAGAGAGCCTAGAACATCCAGCACTGGGAGGCACGGGGGTGGAGAAGCATCCCGTGTAAGAACAGAGAGTAGCTATCCCAGGGCTCAGCGATAAAGTGTCCCAAGAAAGAGGGAGCGATGCACGGCCTCATATGGTGAAGCCTGGGAACTGCTCCTTGGATTTGGGAAGAGGGAGGTCATTATTTACATCAGCAAGTGGGTACCAGTGGGTAAAGCAAGTGAAATTGATGAAATAGGCGAGAGAGCATTTTGAGGGCCAAGAACTTTCATAGGGAAGGGAGGCCTGGAGCGTGAGCTGCCCCACAAGGAGAGTAGGCGGAAGGAAGACCACAAGGAGAGACCGGGGAGACGTGATACTCACAAGAGGCGCAGAGGAGAAACCCGTAACGCTCAGGGGAGGCAGTAGAGAGGGGGGAGGCGAGCCTCAGCGCACAGAAACGTGCACCCCCAGAGGAGAGCGTGCCCAGCAGCGTCCAGTGCTACCGAGAGGGAAATAAGCAGATTAAAAACTCAGCCGTGGGCTTCCCTGGTGGCGCAGTGGTTGAGGGTCCGCCTACCGACGCAGGGGACGCGGGTTCGTGCCCCGGTCCGGGAAGATCCCACGTGCCGCGGAGCGGCTGGGCCCGTGAGCCACGGCCGCTGAGCCTGCGCGTCCGGAGCCTGTGCTCCACGACGGGAGAGGCCACGACAGTGAGAGGCCCGCGTACCGCAAAAAAAAAAAAAAAAACCCAAAAAACCAAAAAAACTCAGCCGTGCCCAGTGGATTTAGGTGCAAGGAGGTCACTGGCGACTTTGGCCAAAGCGGTTTCAGTGGAGTGATGGGGGCAGAAATCAGACTTCACGGGAGGGGAAGGGAGGGAGGAAACAAGCACACAGCGCTCTTTCAACAACTTGGCTGGGAATGAAGGGGAATGAGTGGGGCAGGGGTATAAGGTGAAGGGTTTTTTCCTCTTTTTTTTTTAAGATGGAGAGACTGAGAGTGGATAAATGCTGATGGGAAGGAGAGAGAGAGAGAGAGAGAGAGAGAGAGAGAGAGTCAGAGATACAGGAGGAAGATAATGTAATTGAGGGAAGGAGGTCCCTGAGAATTAAGAGAGGACAATTCCAGAAGAGAGGTGATGACGTTTCCTTTCTTAGGAGATGGGGCATCTTCAGGAGGGAGTTTGACAGTGGAGGCATATGTGAAAGTTTGTGGCAGGAAGTTGAGGGATAAAATGATTCATGAAGGGCTGAGCTCACCTTTATTTTCAAACAAACCGTGAGTTTGAGGATGGAGGGAGGGTGGGCTCCAATCTGGCTATAACCTGTGCACTCTCTCAGGTGCGTCCTCCTTCCTGTGGGATTATTCAGCCGGATGCACCAGAAGACAAACTTGAAGGAGAACATGGGGCGGGGTTTCCCATCTGCAATGGGCCCGCGGGGCTGGCCTGGAAGAAGGCTCCCCCCCACCCCCCGGGCGGGTACGGATTTATCGAGGACTCACGTTTCGCTAGCACCTGCAACCTGATGTCACAGTCATTTCTGGAGGCATGATTTTCACATGGAAACTTGAGTCTCTAGCCTTGTACATTATGGATGAAATTTGAAAAGGAAGTTCCAAAACATTTAGATCAAAGTGTGACCGTCTGTTCAAATCTTCAGGAAGCAGGCCTTCAGATTTCCCAGTGCAAATAATAATTTTTATTTTCATTTTTAGTGAAAAACACTAATCTCAAACCAGATATTCTGGATCCCATCAAGGACACCCTGGAAGTAGAACTTGGTAAGGTGGGTGGTGTCATCACCCTTGAATGATATTTTGCTTCTGGGAGCAGGTCTAAGTGTGTTACAATGAAGAGCCTCGGGATTTCAAATTAAGCAGAATTGGGGGTGAATCTAGATTCGGCCACTGACTCGGTTTGTGATCTTATACAGCTATTTAATCTTTTGAAGCCTCAGGTTATAAATCTGTAACTAGACAAAATAAAACTGACCTCACAAGGTCGCATTGAGAAATATGGGATGATGTATTGATATATTAGGTGACTTGTATGTTAGGCATGATCAACAGATTTTTTTTTTTTAAGATTCTTCCTTACTCCACCCAGGAACAGTGGGTTACACAGATTGGTTAGGTTCATTGATTAAATCTATAAATTTAATCAGTTAACCAACTTAGGTAGCATTAACCTTTACGAATACAGTGTTTGGTCTAGCCTTTAAGATAAATTGTAGGAGAATACTACAACCCTTGCTCAAATAAGTTGTATTCCAAATTAGTGTCTTCTTTGGGGTAGAGGGGGAAAGTGACTTCCTGTGGTCCCCTTTGATTTTGTCAGCTTCAATAATATCTACATCTTCCCACATAGCCAAATAAGAACTGTTCTCTTCAAAACCAACTGGTTGTTTCAATAAAATAAGTGTTCTTTTAAGTGCTAATAAGATATTTATCGTTGTAGAAAGAAAGGTAAAAGTAGATACTATGGTAAAAGACCACTGGGTGGTGGTTTCCTTTAAATGCTAATAAGATGTTTATCATTATAGAAAGAAATGTAAAAAGAGATATTATGGTAAATCACCACTAGGTGGCGGTAGCGGTGTATCCTGATTATGAAAGAGAAATAACAGTACGGGCAAAATCACAAGAGTGAAAGGAAAGAGGAAAGAAGCAGGGGAAACATTAATTAATTCAAAAATAGCCAAGTTACACAAGGTACCAATGAATTTTAAAGTATTACTGTGGGGAAAGCATTATTAAGGTGCAAAGGTGAGTTTTCAAATGGAGTCCCTAAACATTTCATGGTTAAAATAATTGAGTTTGAGGCAGGGCATATCTGGATACCCCTTACAGAGAAAATGGGCAGAAAGAGGGTAGCGTAGTAACATGCGTGTCCGTCCACAGTGTATCGTTCAAAATATTCAGCTGAATATCTAAATACTTTCTTCTTTAAACTACATGCCGCCCAAACCTCAGGATTTTCATTTAATATATGCAAATACTAGTTACTATTTCTTTACTGGCACCCTGCTCATTTTCCTGGTGTTTGTCCTTACACCACATCAGAACCCGTAGTGCCGTGACCGTGCCAATCTTCCTTTGCAGAAATGTAGTCACAGGTTTGAGATCTAAGAGTTGCCCAGTAGAGACAAACATCCCTGGTTTTACCTGTTTCCAAATGAGAGACAGGTAGACGTCTGGCTTTGTCTGGCACACCTGTTTTACCTGCGAACCTGACTGCCTCAGGGAACAGTTTCCAGACGGTGTCTTCCTCCTGCACAGGACAAAGTGTTCTCACGGGCTTCCTTCCTGTGTTCTGTGGCCCCTTTTTTCAGGAAAGCCTTTAACTCTTAACTGCACGGCCCGATTTGGCTTCGAAATAAACTTTAAGCCTGTGATAAGATGGTACGTCAAAGATTCTGACCAGGAGTGGGAAGTCCCAACACCTGAGGGGAGAAGGTAAGAAGGAAATTAGCGGACTTATTCTTTCCAACTCACACTAAAAGCTTTCACCTTTAGAACCCCCTGAAATGTACACACAGAGCTGAACAAACAGATGGAGTTGGTGTGGCCACTAGCGCCACCTAGTCGTGCGAATAAAAGTATAGAAAGGCAAAGTGTGAGTTAATTTTAAACTTGGGGGCCAAATGCAGTTTCAGAGAGGGCCATAGAATGAAATATTCCCGTTGTGGTTTTTTTTATTGTTATTTTTTATTTTTGGCCGCACAGCTCGTGGGATCTTACCTCCCCGAACAGGTAGTGAAAGTGCTGAGTCTTAACCACTGGACCACCGGGAAATTCCCCCCACCTTTTTCTAAAATAATCTTTTTATTTTATTTTTTACATTTTTTATCAGTTGTTTTATAGTTCAATTTGTAGTAACAATTTGATGTGGCTGCTTTGCCCACCAAACTAACGAGCAGGCATAACAACCCATGCTGCTTGAATAGACTCGGCACATGGAACAAACGGGAAAGGATTCTGCACCCTAGCCAGCCGTTCTCCATCCCCCCTGTGCCGTCCATCCAGAGTGGGCCGAGTCAGGGCCCCAGTGTTGGGGTCCTTAGCAGTCCGGAGCGTATGCAGAGAAAATGGCACAATAATAAGCGATCTGACCGAAAATATGAGAAATGAGGAATAGTTAATGCAATCCAACCTGGAAAAGGAGACCCAGAGGTGAGATAGCTGTCTTTCTTTTTTTTTTTAGGCATATCTACAGCAGCTTTATTTACAATAGTCAAAAATTAAAACACGGTTACATTCATTCATACAATGGATTATTATTCAGCGATAAAAAGAACAAACTAACTAGAGAAGGAAAAACTAATCTAAGGTGAAAAAAATCAGAGCTGTTATTCCTTCTGGCCTTCTGGTAGGCTAGGCATTGGCTGGAATGGGATACAGGAGAACTTTCTGGGAAGTTGGAAATGTTCTATACCCTAATAACCATTTGTCAAAAGTATACAGCTAGGGACTTCCCTGGTGGCCCAGTGGTTAAGACTCCGCCTTCCACCGCAGGGGCACGGGTTCTATCCCTGGTCGGGGAACTAAGATCCCTCATGCCATGCATGAGGGAAAAAAAAAAAAGTATACACCTAGACATTGTGCACTTCAAGGTAGGGAATTAGTGAAGGCTTAAATGATACAAAAATGGCAGGATATTGGTAACTGAGGTATCAATTTATTGTTGTCTGCATATGTTAAACTCTAACTTTTAAAGAAATTAAAGAAAGAACTAGTCTTATATTTACCCAGACATTTGCCAATTACAGCCACCCTCGTTCTTTCCCGTAGATCCGATTACTGTTGTAATGTGGAATCTCTGTCTTGAAGTACTTGGACGCTGTTAAGTCGTATGAGAAACTAGACTGAGTTTGCAACCCAGATTACTGGGAAGAATTTACTGGGAAGACAGTTTGGCTCAATGGAAAGTAAAACTCTAGACATTTGGAGCTAGAGTCCCTCATTTTCCCAACATCTGTTCCAAAGTAATAGCCTCTGTATTAAGCACTTCCTCCTGGTTTTTAAAACATTTCAACAGACTAATGTAATATCACTTTGAAGAGTATACATCATTCAAAAACTAAAGGATGGGTCAAATTTAGAAAGAACCTCTAAGACAAGGGAACTCATTGGGTCCCATATTAAGCTGATACTGCATCAAACTTGAAGGTAGTCAAGCATGGTAAAGGGAGTATGCCCTGACTTTATATGCTTTGGGGTTTGAATCTCTGTCTTCCACCTATTTAGCAATGTGAACCTTAACCTCTGCGAGCCTCCACCATGCCAAACTTCACCCCTGTAAGGAGCAAATACGGTAGAGGTGATATGCTTATCACAGCCTCTGGCAGGCAGGAAGCATCCAGTGAATAAGAGTGGGTATTGTAGGCTCCACACAAAACAGCCTAAAACATCATCCACAGAGACAGTATTCTTTAACGTGAAGACAGACTGCAGACGGGCAACTTTAGAGAATCCAAACTGTGAATCAGTGCCGAGATTCACACTTCCTGGACAGGGCGGAATGACACAGACCCAGGAATCATGCTGCCACTTCCCAGCGGTGTGACCTTGGATTGTCACCCACCTTCTTGCCTGTTCTGAGCTGCTCAAGTAAGGGTGATCACACCATTACCTGGTGGGGCTCCTGTGGGGTGAGCCATAGAGGAGATTTGATTCTCTCGCTCCACATTTAGCGCTCAGGGGACCAGAGGACCACCTGATACACACAGCCCTCAGTAGAAGCTAGTCACTTCTAACATTGTTCTTAAATTGTTGTATCTATTCTCAAGGGGAATTCTTGGAGTAAGGAAGATCAGATGAGCCTCGCAAGTAATTATAGTCTAGTGTAAATGCTTAGAATGATGCTTAGCTGATTCAATCATTTAATAAAAAACGAGCCACCTCTGAGCATCCTCTGTCTTTCTGGCATCTCCTTGTACTATCTGATCCCACAGCTCTTCTGAAAGCCAAGCGGTTATCTACTTAACACGTGTTCCAAAAACTGCAAATGGGTGTCAATCTGTGTTACTTAAGGGGTGTGGTATTTTCCCTCCTTTCCTAGTGTTAAATCCACCTTAAAGAATGAAGTCATCGAGCGTGTTGTCTTCCTGAAAGAAGTTACTCAGAGCGATCTTCGCGGGAAGTTCATTTGCTTTGCCCAGAACTCCATTGGGAACACTACCCAGTCCATCCAACTGAAAGAAAAGAAAGGAGGTGAGCCTGAAGGTGGCTGCAGAATGCATGCAACTGCTTTCACCTGGGACGAGAGGAACTTTCCCAAGGAAGCAGGCACAGTGATGGTAGCCACTAACATGCTCTAGATGCCAGACAACATTCTAAGTAAGCAACGTGCTTGTGCTGATTCCTTCAGTACCTTGACCGAGGCCACACAACTAGTAAGTTTCACATTGGTGATCCAGAGCTGGTCCTCTTACGAATATTCTGCATACGGGAGCTGTGTTGGAAAAGCCTATCATTCGTTCATTCATTCATTCACTCCTTAGTTCATTCACTTACTCATTCATTCATCCTACAAAGACCTACAGAGCATGCCCTATGTGGCAGCTATCGTACTAGGACCTAGCTCCCTTTCCCATTTTCCTCCCCTGGCTTCCAAATCCAGAGAATGTGATGGTCTGGTGTCGGAGAGTAAAGGAGAAAAAAGAGGGGAGAAAGAGTATTCTTGTTCAGTTTAGGAGTGATATGTGTACATCACAGATCATAGCCTTTTAAAGCTAGAGAGGAAATTCCTGGTAAGGAGTAGCTTTTAAATTTCTTTAAGAGGATGCTCAGAGACAAAGGTGATATCATTCATTCATTCAGTTAGTTGAGATGAGAGAACAAGCAGGTTTTGAATGCTTGTGAGGCTTAAATAAGACACAGTCGGTGCTCCATAGAGGTGGGTCAAAGGTGCCATGTGTTAGGTATGGTGGAGGTGAGAAAGCCAGTCAGATGTGGCTCTGGGCTTCAGGGAGTTTAGACTTTAGTAGGGTCGATAACGTGTGAAAATAATTTACAGTATGCAGTAAGAGGGACACAAATGGGTTGTGTGGAAGCTTATAGGAGAAAACAATTTTAAAAACTAGTTTTTGTCAGTTTCCCGGCCACCCCAATCAGAAACGACCCATTACCCTGGGTTTTCTTGAGTTCGTTTTATGGTAGTTCCCTCCAGATGTGATTTAAGATGTGTCCAGATTCAAGAGAAATGTTTCCAATAGATTTTGATAAAAAAAATAATAGGGCTGGAAAAGGTGCTGGGCTGGCCTGAACGTGGCCTCATAGGGGAGGCGGGTGTTGGAGGGGACGCAGCCCCTGTACCTGCTCACGGCCGCCGCGTCTCCGCAGTGGTGTTCCTCTGCCTCCTCCTTGGCACCGTCACGGCCCTGGCAGGTGTGCTGACCGCAGGTGCACTCTCCTACGTGTACTGGATTGAAATAGTGCTGCTGTACCGAACCTACCAAAACAAGGATGAGACCCTCGGGGGTAAGATGACCCAACTCGCCTCAGAACTGACTTAGAGGGAGGGGCTTGAGAAATGGATGTTCCACGATGGAGAAAGTCATGACCCTCGGGCTCTGAGACCCTCCTGCAGGTCTGGTGGCTTCACACCTGGGAAGGGCTGGGACCCCAGGGGTCAAGCACAGTGATTCATTACACTCTGTGGCCAATCTAATGTTTTTCAGCCAAAAGACCGTTTCCTGTGACTGTCCCAAGGTTTAGAGAGACATAGGATGTCAGAATTGTGGGGATCGTCTAATTCTCCCACTCTCTAATATTATTACAAAAGAAATTTAACGTTTTCAGGTTATAGAAAAATCCTAGTTTGCTGGAGTGTCACAGGGATGTGGAAAAAATCAGGGTGACTACGGTGTGTCACACAGGAACTGCACAGCATGTACCTGCTGGCCACGCCCCCTGAGCCGCCGCCTCCCCACCTGGGCAATGAGAAGTATCTTAGATGCACCTCCAGGACCTCGCTCTTTGGCATCCTCCTCTCTTGACGCCAGACCACCTCTGCTTCCCTCTTCCTTTTCTGTTGCTGACACTTCTGTCAGCTAAAGCCTCTTAGGTCCATGTTGAACAAACTGCCAAAGTGCATCAGTAACGGCACTGCTGTTGGCTACTTTGTAATAACACTATTTGTCGGGCATCGTGCAAAGTGCTAGCTGTGTCCAACTCCAGAGCCCGTGGGTTAACTTTTGAGATTTTCTATGGCTGCCAGTTGGTTCTTTAGCACATCCCAGAGTCTATGTGCATTTATAATAGTTGAGTCAACAGAGGCATATGAGACCTTAAAAATACCCTAAAACAAGTTCCAAAATATAGTTTTCCATCTAAAAGGGAAAGGAAGGAACATTATCTTGTGCCTGCTATAAGTCAGTCGCCAAATCCTTCGTATACATTATCCCAGGCAACCCTGACAGAAGCAAGACGGGGAGTTATTATTATCTCATTTTACATATGGGGATTCAAACACAGATACATGTGCTGTCAGCTCGCTAATGCACTGGATCTCTGCAGTGCTTTGCTCATTGGGTATTATCACGCTTTGATGGAGCAGACTCCACTTTGATGTGTGACTAATGAGACAGCAACGCTGCAGATGCGAAAAAAGCTCAGAGGAACTCCTGAGAGCATGTGATTTAATCAGAGAAGGCCCCAGCTGTTTGATCTGACGTCAGTGAAGGTGCAGGAGTGCCTCATCGATTAGAATCTGATTCTGGGTGGATAATCAATACCCCTCAGCAGTGTGATTCTGAAATGAACACAGATGCTGCTTTTCATTTAATAAATCAGTGCAGTAAGGATCCCAAATCTTAATTCTTATCCATTTACCATATGGTTCGAGTGTATGTAGGTAGGCCACGAGAGTAAAAAGTATGTCAATGGCTTGCATTCTTTTTGTGTGTGTGTGGTACGCGGGCCTCTCACTGTTGTGGCCTCTCGCGTTGCGGAGCACAGGCTCCGGACGCGCAGGCTCCGCGGCCATGGCTCACGGGCCCAGCCGCTCCGCGGCACGTGGGATCCTCCCGGACCGGGGCGCGAACCCGTGTCCCCTGCATCGGCAGGCGGACTCTCAACCACTGCGCCACCAGGGAAGCCCCATGTGGCTTGCTTTCTTTATTGTGCTTATTCCTCAGATAAAAAGGAGTTCGATGCTTTCATATCCTATGGGAAATGGAGCTCTCTTGAGAGTGAGGCCACTTCATCTCTGAGTGAGGAAAACTTGGCTCTGAGTCTGTTCCCTGAAGTTTTGGAAAACAAATATGGATACACCTTGTGTTTGCTTGAAAGAGACGTGGCCCCAGGAGGAGGTAAGTCCTGCACGCCAACAGAAAACGTAGCACAAGAAGGACAGTTACGTGCAGGCACTCTCTACGTTGTCTTGTCATTCTTTCTGTTGGGCTATTTATCTTCTGGAAGGTTTCATGAGCTTAGAACTTCCGGGGCAACAACACAGAAAAATGTGTGTGGCAGAGACACGCTCCATCATCAAAAAAATCCATCTTCAATGGATATACGTATATGTCTAACTGAACCACTTTGCTATACACCTTAAACTAACACAGCACTGTAAATCAACTATACCCCAATATAAAATTAAAATTTAAAAATTTAAAAATAAAAAAAATTGCCACAGGGGGAAAATAATCCATCTTCAGGGAAAAAAATTGTTGGAGCGCAGGCAGCCTTCCAGAATGAAGATCT
>NW_006784423.1:4205547-4220393 GCF_000442215.2 Lipotes vexillifer | reverse complement strand
CAGCAGGAAGTTATCTCTTGTCCTCCCAAACGGTGGTCCCCCTGCTTTCTGGGACTGTGCCTGCCACAAACTCAGGACTGGCTCCAGCAGACTCCCCAGGCCCGGGCCCAGTCCTGGGCACGATCAGATGTGCAGACCTCATCCTGTCCCGCTGACCTCCTCTGCCTGAGATGCCCCACACAGGAGCCTGGGACATTCCATGGTCCTCTCTTATCCCAGCCAACCTTGTTCCAACGAGCTTTGCTCCTAGAGGAATTGGCAATTTGAGGAGACAGAACACAGGGAGGAATGTGAAACTGACAGTCACTAGACACTGGAACATATCTTCAACTGTCCACAGAGTTGATTTAGTAGAAGTGATAAAGAAAACCAGGCTTCCTTTCCTCTTGGAGTCAGAGTGCCCATTGCAAGGAACCCGCTGGGGGGATCTGGGAGATTCAGCGTTATTGTGACTCAAGGTTTAACAATAACAATGTCATGTATACACTGACGTGTATAAAACTGATGACTAATAAGAACCTGCTGTATAAACAAACAAACAAACAAACAAACAAAACTAACACTAAACTTTCTTTGGGTTATTTGTATGGAAATATGCTAATATAAATGTTTCAGACATTACATGAAATTTCTAAAAATCTTATATGTTCTGGTATAATGTAATAGGTCATAATTCTAGTTATTGCTTTAAAATGTATAACTCAGAAATAACTAAATTTCCTTTTCAATTGCATTATTATGAACTTTTATCAAATCTTTAACCGTGGTCATTAAAAACAAAAACACCAATAACAATGTCGAACAATTAAATCTTTTCTTTCCAGTGTATGCGGAAGACATTGTGAGCATTATTAAGAAAAGTAGAAGAGGAATATTTATCTTGAGCCCCAGCTACGTCAGCGGACCCAGTGTCTTTGAACTACAAGCGGCAGTGAACATTGCCTTGGAGGATCAAACACTGAAACTGATTTTAATCAAGTTCTCTTCCTTCCAAGAGCCGGAGTCTCTACCTCATCTAGTGAAGAAAGCTCTCAGGGTTTTGCCCACTGTCACTTGGAGAGGCTTCAAATCAGTTCCTCCCAATTCCAGATTCTGGACCCAAATACGCTACCACATGCCTGTGAAAAGCTCCGAAGGATCCACGTGGAATCATCTCGGAATTATCCCAAGGATTTTTTCTCTAGAAAAGACTCAAAACAGAAACCGCTGGGAGGCGCTCCCAGCCTAAAGGCCGGTGAAATGGGCCCTGAGCTGCCTCCTCCTACACCCCTCCCGTCCTGTCCCCGGTGAGTAGAGAGAGACCCTGATGGACAGAGCACACGGCGTGGATCAGGCTGATATAGAATGGGAAGCGTTCTGCCAGCCCTGAGCAGTGGCAGGCATTGGAATGACATGAAAACTATGGTGGGAGCCTCTGATTTCCCGGGCTGGACAGAGGGAGAGCGAATTCAGCCCACACGGCCCCTAAGATTTTCCTAGTGGTCTCAGCGGAATCAGCAGACACAGCCACCTGGCTTTGTGGCTGTGGACTGTCATGTCTTTCTATGTATCGTTCACATCACTTTATATATCTTTGCAGTCAAATAAATATTATTTTATTAGAAACAAGTGATTTAAACACTGCCTAAACCGTCTCTGTGAGGAAGGCAGTTCCTATTCCGTGTTCACCCATATTCACTGGAGCACAGAAAGCAAGTAGGAAAGGCAGACGCCAGGGGTCAAGGGCAGACAGGGCCGCGGTTCCTCTCTGCTGTGTCCTTGTGAGAGCTACAAGGAAGAGCCCCTTCCTCGGGACCCGTGTAGCCCTGAGCCAGGACACAGGGCTTGGGGAGAATAGGGGGGCTAAGTTCAGCTCATCCTTGTTGCCTTGGCCTTTGCGTAGGGCAGGAAGTACACAGCCTCACTCTGCGCCATAGGAAGTGGGAACCAATTAGGCCAAAATGATTTGGAGGAGACAAGGAACAGACCAGCAGTTATGTGCAAAGTAGAAAGGCAGTGACAGGAGTCAGAAGCCAGGGCAAGAGTCTGGGAAATAAATGTCTACACTGGTTAAAAGACAGCAAGACTGGGGCTTGAACAGCGCTTAAGTCTGAGCCTTTGCCTCTCGAGGCTGGTGGTCCCCACGTGTGCTTCCTGACTCTGGTCTCGTTGAGTTCCTCCTAAGTGATGGGCCTTAGGCTAGAGGACCAAGTAGCTGTTCCCCGTAGATGAGACTCCTTTCATTCTCACCAGTGTGTTTTCCTGATGAGAGTTCAATGTGCACTTAAAATGGCATTCTAGTCTCACATGACGGTACAACACGCATGCTTCATCTTCCCTGATAGAAGGGCGCGATTTATTTAAGCAATAAAGAAAAGCAATTTCTGGACTCATTCACGTTTAATGTGTCCCATCCGCTTGTATGAATGTGATCCCGGTTTGGAGGGGCTCGGAGTCATTGCCATCTGGCCACTGCTGGGTGCCTATGTGAAAGGCTTTTGAGGTCTTTTTGCACAGAGACACCCACATCACAAAAACCACTGTGGTTTTGGCACCAAGCAACATCCTTGTTGGGAATTTCAGTGATAAAGATGAGTTAAAGGGTATAAATTATTCCTGGAGGAATTTTCTTGTGGGAAAGCTCATTGTAGGGTCTCAGAAGGGAAGGACCCACACCGTCATTGTGTCATTGTGTTCTGGTGATGACTAGAATCCCTGGTATTCCTGCCAGTCACTCTCAGAGATCTAAGGCTCAGAAACCCCTTTTGGCCAGTGTGTCCAGATTTATTTTATGCTAAAATAAGGATGGCTGTAACTGATATATCCAGAGGTCCAGAGTGTTGTTCTTAGCTTAACCAAAACTCAAAATGATCCCCAGATTTATGCATACACACAAAAAAGAAGCTATCTGGGTCTATCATTTACAGAATACACTCCTCCAGGTGAGTGGGTACGCTAAGAATGACAAATTAACATTTAGGATAAGGGTTTATTTACATTTCTTACGTGTAAATCAGTCAAAACAAGGTGGACAACCAAAACAAGTTTTCTATATACAGAAGACTGATGGTAATTAAACACTTGATCTCAGTAGAATACAATGAGAAGGGATAATGGATTCCCACCACACCTTCTAAACAAGGTGTCCATATATTCTGGTTCCGGTTTTACACTTGTTGTCCAGGTATAATTTTCATAGACCAAGTATAATTTCTTACTCTGAAAATGTATCCTACTTTGGAAGGTGGTCATCTTACCTCTAGTGCACATTGTAGAACAGTCCTTACTGACCCTGGATGATGTCTCAGGCGATCTCACAGCTTTCCTGATCTCTTTTGGGTTTTAGTACCCACATTTACTATCTATATCATTTCCAGATTGAAGCTCCAGATAAGATGGAGTAAGCACACAGCCCCCTACCTTTCCCACTCATTGTAGCTATGAAACCTGAATAAAGTGCATATGAAAATCAGTTTGAGGATTTTGAAAAGTACATCAAAGCAGGAAGATTGGAGAAGAGAAGAATTCAAAGTTCCACGATTTTATTTTCCTCCAATATCTCTTGGTTTAGACTCAGCACAGTCCAAAACCCAGGAGTGGACCTTAGTGTTAACACTAGTTCCAGAAGAAGCCCTCTAGTTCTGCCTTGAAGACTGGGAAAGGTGTTTCCTAACACTCCCGTATAGTTTCCTTTCTATATTCTCTTACTTCCTAGCCCCTGTGCAATCCTGGGTTGGCATCAGTGACACCAGTAAAAGCAGAGACAAGAGGGGTCCTCAAGAGCCTATATCTCTCTAGGAGGGAGAATTGTCCATTTTGATACAAGGAGCTGTGGTCTCAAGGTGTGGCAAATCTCTATTGATTTTTTTTTTTTGTCTCTCTTACCACTTGGCTGGGGAGGTGGAAGCAGTGGGGGGGAAGTGCACTGCAGGGTGGAGTACTTAAAGCACCAGCACTCTTGCCAGAGAACTACAGAGAGGAGGACAAGAGACCTATAGAACCTGAAAGTACTGTGCAGAGTGCTGACAGAGAGGAGCTCAGGAAAGCAAACCCATAAAGCTGCTTACAAACTCCAAGGCTCATCCCCAAGCTTCATATGCATGAGTCTGACCCTAAGTAGAATACCACAAACTCTGAGAATTAAACTATAGGATAGACTGCTTCCTGAGTTCCAGGGACAAGTCTAAATAGAACTGAAGGACAGTGAAATAGAACTGACATTGAAACCGCAAGGCTGGTTAGAATTTTGGGCTTGAATCCAACTAGGTCAGTTGCCTGCTTAAACAAAAATAGCATTCTACATAGGATTTCAACAAGATCCAGAGTTGCATGACATAATATTTTAAATATTCGGGATACAATCCATTGAAAGCAAAATGTTATAACCTTTTCTGATGGAATTTTCGATGTAGGTAGGTGTAATATATAAGTCAAGTACAACATAAAAGGGACAGAGTAGGGGAACTTGTGTGATGGTTAGGTAACATCCTACTTGAAACGGTAAAATATTGATTCTAAGAAAAAAGTGAAAGCATACTTTAATCCCTTGAGCAACCACTAAAACAAACAAACAAATGAAAAACAAGTATTGTTAAAAACATAATAGATGAATTTAAAGGGACTAATAAAAGTGTTTAAGTAACCCAAAAGAAGAAAGGGAAAGGAAAATAGAAGAGCAAATAACTGAGGAAATAAACAGAAATCAAACAATAAAATGGTAGACATAAACCCAAATATATTAATAATTATATCAAATGTCAAATGTATAAACATAGTAAGTAAAAGACCAAGATTATTAGAACACACTTTTTTAAATGACTGTATTTAAACTATATCCCGCTGCAATAAACACGTTTCAAATATAATGATATAAGCAGGTTGAAAGTAAAAGGTAAACGTATAAACATATTATAAACAATAATTAAAGGAATGTTAGAGTGCTTATATTAACATCAGCTTAAGGAGACTTCAGAGAAAAGGAAATTACCAGGGATAAAGATGATAAAAAGATGAATTTGCCAAGAAGACATAACAGTCTTCAATGTGTATGCACCTAACATCAGAGTTTCAAAATACATGCAACAAAAACTGACAGAACTAAATGAAGAAATAGACAAATCCACACCAGATTCTCAAATAAATTCTCCCCAAATTGATTTAGAAGTTTAACATAATTTCCTTCAGTATCCAAGAAGAATTTTTTGTAGATCCAGGCAAACTGATTCTAATATTTTAATGGAAAAGTAAATAACCTAAAATAATCAAAGCAGGGACTTCCCTGGTGGCGCAGTGGTTAAGAATCTGCCTGCCAGTGCAGGAGATACGGGTTCGAGCCCTGGTCCGGGAAGATCCCACATGCCGCAGAGCAAGGAAGCCTGTGCGCCACAACTACTGAGCCTGCATTCTAGAGCCTGCAAGCCACAACTACTGAGCCCGTGTGTCACAAAAACTGAAGCCCTCATGGCACAACTACTGAAGCCCACGCGCCTAGAGCCCGTGCTCCGCAGCAAGAGAAGCCACCGCAGTGAGAAGTCCGTGCACTGCAACAAAGAGTAGCCCCCACTCGCCGCAACTAGAGAAAGCCCACACACATAGAACAAAGACCCAATGCAGCCAAAAATAAAAACAAATAAATAAATTAAAAAAAATTATCAGAGCAATTTGCAAAAGAAAATAAAGTTGGAGGAATTACACTACTCAACTTCATAAATCAATATAAATTTACAGCAATCAAGACAATGCTATATTGGCTAAGTAATAGATCAATAAAACAAAATCAAGAGTACAAAAATACACCCATACAGATATGGCCTGTTGAGTCTTGATAAAGTGTGAAAGGTAATTCAATGAAGAAAGGACAGAGTTTTAAACAAAGGGTGTTAAATAATTGGCCATCATATGCAATAAGATTGGCCATCATATGCAATAAGATGAACTTGAAACCTTACACAAACATTAACTCAAAATGGACCATAGATCTAGATGTAAAACTAAACCTATAAATATTTTAGAAGAAAATATGACCTGAGATTAGGCAGAGTTCTTAGATATGTCACCAAAAGCATGACCTATAAGAAAAAAGATTAGTAAATTGGATTTCAAAAAATTAAAAACATTTGTTATGAGAAAAATACTGTCAAAATAATGAAAAAAAACCTTAAACATGTAGAAAATATTTTAAAATCACATATCCAATGAAGGATTTGTAACCAGAATGTGTAAAGATCTCTCGAAATTCAATAATAAAAAGCAGACTACCCAATTTAAAAAAAGGAGCAAAAAATTTGAATAGACAATTCACTAAAAAGGATACATAGATGGCAAATAAGCCCATAAAAAAGATGTGCAACATCAATATCTATTAGGAAAACATAAATTAAAATCGCCCCCCAAAAAAGAAAACAAAAACTGACAATACCAGATGCAGATGATGACATGGATACCTGGAGCTTTCATATACTTCTCATGGAGAGCAAATGGTCCAGCCATTCTACAAAACAGCTTAACAACGGCTTAAAAAGTGAAACATCCACTTACTATATATTCCAGAAATCCCATTCCTAGATATCAGTCCCAGAGAAATGAAAATTATGTTCACATACATACACATACTCTGTACATGAATGTTTACAGCAGCTCTGGTCAAAATCATCACTATCTGGAAACAACTCAACGACCTTTAACTAGTGTGTGTATCAGTTTGGCTCCAATCAGGAGACAGAAGCCGCACAGTAATTTTTAAAGGGCATCTTTAATATAAACAATTATCTGGCTGTAAGAGAGTGAGTTTAGAGATGTCAGTAGAACTCCGGAGTGTCTTGGGGCTGAAGGAGGGTTAGGGAGACAAACTTGGAAGGAGTCCCCTCCCCAAGTCTGGGGTTCAGACATTGTTAGAGAAGGTGAGATATTGGCCACTGAATGGCAAAGTTCTCTTAGTTGCCTGGGCCGGAGCTAGTCCACAATTGCTGGAAAGCAGCCAGCAGACTCCCAGGACAGTGCAAGCCATGGCTGGTGGACGGACTCATGGCATGAATGGGGGCACGGCTGTGGGCATGAGGTCTGGAGCACCTGGGTCCACACTGTGGGAGCTTCAGGGACCGAAGTTTTGGTGTGCAGGTGAGCCAAAGCTGTGGCAGGGGTGCAGGGGGGGAATGCGGAGGGCCACGTGGGCCGGAGGCTTGGACTGCACGGTGTCCATGAGAGGCCAGGACTGCAAGGTGCCTAAGAGGTAATTTTCTCTGTGTGCACAGCTTGGGCAGGGCACCAACAGATGTCACACACCCATGCTGCTGACTGATGGTGCAGCGACAGGAAGAATCACACAAAACACAGCAGCTGGAACCAGGAAGGCCCTCCTGCAAGGCCCCTCCAACTCCCTCCACTGATGGAGCTCAACACTGTACTCACCAGAAAGGATAAATGCCTCAAAAATCCAGTCTATTCCATGGAGCAGATACTGAATGGTGAATTTGGGGCTCAGAGGTAATCAAGTGATACCTGGCATAGGGTGCATCCATCAGTCAATAGTTGTACATGCAAAAATTAAACACTTCATAGAAATAAAAAAGAATGTACTACTGAGACACACAACAGCTTGGCTGAATCTCAAAGCATAAGGCTGAGTGAAGAAAACCTAATTTCAAAAGGTTACATTTTTCCATTTATATGACATTTGCAGGAAGCCAAAACCGAGGCGGAAAAGAGATCTGTGGTTTCCAGGGGTCAGGGGTGGAGGAAGGTGTGAAAAGGGGACACACAAAAGGAGAGTACAAGAAAGTAACCTGCCTCCCTTGGTGATGACGTGAATCTATATGTGTTAAATTCATACAGTTGTGCACCAAAAAGGCCGATTTTGTTATACGTGAATTTTAAAATAAAACATTTAAAAGACTAGTTTAATCTAATATCAAAACTTTAATCTCCAGTCCAGTTCAAACTTCTCTTTTTATCCCAGCTTAGGTCCAACCGGCAAGGGGACAGAGAGCGTGGTCTACTTTCCCCTCCTGTTCTGCTTCCTCCTGTCCGCTTCGGCCTTTTTCTTCACTGTGTTTAGAGGGAGGAGAAAGGAGGAGGAAAGAGCTTCTTTAACTCAAATGATGCTCTTTGAAATTGTCTCTTACTGGTGGAATGCCCTTTCTTCTACGTGATGCCAAACGTCTGGCTCCTTCTGTCTGAGGCATTCTTGTGGGTTCTTTGGACACCCTCCCCCCACCCCCAGATCCCACCAGGATCTCCACTGCTCCTGATGCACCTGACTCAGGTCATGCCTTCTCTGGATACCCCTCATCTCCTGCCCCATGCAGGGAAGCCCGTCATGGCCAGTTTTTCCACTGTGATTCACCCACCTCATGGGGAATCAGATGCCCACTGTCCCGCCGCTGCCCCTACTGTTTCTCCTCTGCTCCAGCTGGTCTCCTACTTTCAATGATATCCTGCTGAGGGTCAGGCACCAGTCTGATCTTTGAATCCCAAAGGAAAAATGAATTCTCAAGAATTTTGTGGAGGGGGGGCGGTGTGGGATGAATTGGGAGATTAGGATTGATACACATACAATCTGGGATCTTCCCAGACCAGGGCTCGAACCGGTGTCCCCTGCATTGGCAGGCAGATTCTTAACCACTGCACCGCCAGGAAAGCCCCTAAACTCCAATAAAAATTAATTTTAAAAAAAGTATCTTTTTTTACTCTACATCCCAGTCCCACAGATGCTGTTGGGATGACACATCTTCAGCTCTGGGAACCTTCAGTCTTCCCAGCCAGCAGACAAGCCCCATCTCTATGAGTTCTTCTCTTGGAGTTCTCACACTTGCATTGAGTCACAGAAAATGGGATTCGTCAGTGGTTTACTAGCATGCAGGTGGGTTCCTTGAGGATGAATTGTGAAAAAAGGTCACAGCTATGCTTTTTCCACATCCATCTGTGTCCTTGAAGCCCAGTTAGAGGAGAAGGTTGGAAACCTCCTGTGGCCCGTGGTATCGCCACATCTCACTAGCCTGTATCTGTCACTTCCACCTAAACAAAATGCCTGAATACCCACCAGCAGCTCTCCTGGGCTAACAAAGGCAGCCTCTCCTTGGTGCCACCCACCATCGAGAGAATCAGTGCTCCTTGACGTCCAATGTCAAAGTCACCCTAAGGGAATTGAGGAAAGAAAGAAAAGCAGGTGTAATTTCAGAGAGAAGAGAGGGAGAACCGACCTACTAGGCATTCTCAGTACCAGCGATGGTGGCAGTGGATTGGGGAGGGAGGTGACGCTCCTGAAACAGAGAAGAAAGAGGGGGGGAAGTACAGATGCTAGCTCACCACATTAGTCTGGGTTCAACTAACGTTATGACTCGTCTTCTGAGCAGCTGTGACTGGCGATAATGTGTGTAGGTAGAGTAAGATGAAGCATTTCATTTTTAATCACCTGCTGTCTTATTTCCGTCATCCGTTTCATTCATTTAGGGGATGTTGTGGAAAAGAAATTGCTTAGGAACTATGGTGAATACAAAGGGATAGAAGGCTTCTGCCTATATAGAGTTCATAATCTCTTTGAAATAAAATGAATGTAAAATTCATCTGGTATCTAATATGTACTAAGCATTTCCCTCTCTGTCATGTTATGTCACTTGATCGTCACACCATCTTTAAGATAGTCATCATCATCACCATCACCGCCACCACCACCACCATCACCATCACCACCACCACCACCACCATCACCACCACCATCACCATCATCACCACCACCATCAATATTATCACCACCATCACCACCACCATCATCACCATCATCACTATCATCACCACCACCATCAATATTATCACCAATAAGGCAGCTGAAGCTTGGAGGTGTTTAGGACACAACCAGGATCACACAACTTCAAGCTTCTCTCCTCTACACAATCCCTGTTCCCTTAGGGAAGCAATCACATTAGAATTGTAAGACCATGACACTAGCCATACTCTGGAGTGAAGACCTGTTCCATTTCAAAGCCCACATTCATGCCCAGTCCCATCCACCTGCACCACCATGGTGCCTCCCCTCTCTTCCTCACAATGCGGAATCTCCCAGAGTTGATTACACCCTTCTGCAGCACCCTCTGTGTAGTACAGTTTGACTTTGGGAAGCAGAGACAGAGCTCGGCTTTTCTGTCCTGAAAACAGGGTCAAAGCTTTTGACTTCACTCCAACTCAGGATGCTGGCTTTCAGTTTAGGGGTATGATGTGCCAGACCTTGATCTGAGGTCATCCAGCTTAATTGCTAGCTGTGGGCTTGGAAAGCAAGTCATGTTTCTGGACAGCACTGACCAATTCTCTTTCATTGCTTTCTTCTTCTTTCTTCCTAAAAAAAGAATAAAATTTGAGCCCCCCAAAAGTAACAAGAGCTCTGAGGCAAGCAAAAAATACTTCCGTTCCAGAAGTGCTGTGCAGATACCTTCCAGTAAGGTCCATTATACCGCACACTATGGGAAGGAAGAAAAGACGTGCTGATCATTTTGTTTAAAACTATTCTTGGAGGGAGATGATTTTCTGCTTCACCATGGGAAGGCACAGAACAGTCAGTTTTGCTCTTGTTTGTTTTGGAACTTTTCTAAGACAAAAGTTGCTTTGGGAAACTGAGGGTAAAAAAGAAAGAAAATCAACCCCCCAGAACTCTGCTTCCAGCTGTGCACAGCTGAAGCTCTGGGTGATAGGTGATTCCCTGCTGGGTGCATCACGCTTTAACTAGTCTCATGAGGGTAGACCGGATTTGGTCGCTTAAATTATAAGGGATCCACTGGGGAGAGGATGTCATTCCCTCCCCACCGCTGGACTCTGAGTAGACAGGTTTAGAAGAGCAGATGACAAGGATCATAAGGGTTCTTGGGACCTGGCTCCAAAGATGGTCTGAACAAGCAAGGTTTCTACTGCTAATACAGTTATCTGGATAATTAGACCAAAAGCTTCAGATAATTCAGTAGCTTGCTGCTGACCTGAAATTCCAGAATAGTTCCTTTAATGCTCTGCTTTGCAAGTAAAAGCTGAGCTTTTTCCTCCTTCATATTTCTTTTTTTTCTTTTCTTCTTTTAAATAAATTTATTCATTTATTTTTGGCTGTGTTGGGTCTCCGTTTCAGCGCGAGGGCTTTCTCCAGTTGCGGCGAGGAAGGGCCACTCTTCTTACTGTCGCGGCCTCTCCCGCTGCGGAGCACAGGCTCCAGACGCGCAGGCTCAGTAGCTGTGGCGCACGAGCCCAGTTGCTCCGCGGTACGCGGGACCCTCCCAGACCAGGGCTCGAACCCGTGTCCCCTAGCATTGGCAGGCAGACTCCCAACCACTGCGCCACCAGGGAAGCCCCCCTCCTTCATATTTCAAATCTCTTTTTCTATGTACAATTATAGTCAGGGAAGTGTCAGCAGTTCTGTGGTGCTCTGATGCCTCAGGAATTGATCTTTCCCAAGGAATTAAGTTAACCAATAATTATCATTTGGATCTTATTACCATGTAGACACATCAGGAAATACTTGTTTCAATTAAACTATGAGGATTGAATTTAAAAGACACCTTCTTATCAATTGCCCTGACCACTCCCCCAAACGTCTGCATCCTCTTGGTTCTAATCACGGAATCCTGCACCACGTAAAATGTGTTCTTTTTTTTTTTGTCTTTTGCGGTACGCGGGCCTCTCACTGCTGTGGCCTCTCCTGCTGCGGAGCACAGGCTCCGGAGGCGCAGGCTCAGCGGCCATGGCTCACGGGCCCAGCCGCTCCGTGGAATGTGGGATCTTCCCGGACCGGGGCATGAACCCGTGTCCCCTGCATCGGCAGGCAGACTCTCAACCACTGTGCCACCAGGGAAGCCCAGGGAAGCCCAGGGAAGCCCAGGGAAGCCCTGGGAAGCCCTCTCCGTGTGCTTTGAGGTTACCTTTCATGACCAGTGATGAGCAGCATCATGTTGTTTCATCCAAGAACCTGCAGCTCATCCTCCAGTTCTGACCCCTTGGGCTGCAGTATTGTATGTATATGTGGGGTGGGTCGTATCAATGGCTCCTGCAGGATCAAGCCCTCCATGGTCTTAGCCTGGCTGGACCCAAGGAGGCTATGGCTCCTCCTCCTGCTTCCAGGCCAATGTGAAGCCCCCCGTTGCAAGGTGTACTATCAAGCTTCCACAGGTACTCCGCAAACACATCCGGAATATATCGAGTTAATGCCCTGTGGGACAAAGGTGGACCATTAAGAGACGGGAGATAGTAAGGACCCTCTGGATAAATCCTTTCTCTTCTTCTGCATCTCCTGTAGAACTTTCTGAGGCATGGTGATTCCACAGGGCTTTCTGGAAGATGCCCCATGTGACCAAGGCACCAATTGCGTTTCCTTGTGAAGCTATGGCTGCTGAGTAATAACAAATGAACCCCCTTCTCTGTCCCACTTCCTAGTTTTTTAAAGGAGATTTATTGAGATATAGTTCACAATCTATACCATGCACCCATTTCAGGTATACAATTCAAATAGTTTTCAGTATACTTGTAGAGCTGTGGCAGCATCATCACAAGTTTAGAATATTTTATCAACCCGAAGAAAACTTCACAGCCATGAACAGTGGCTCTCCTTCCCCCACCTCCACTTCCCTCACCTCAGCCCTAGCCAACAGCTAATCTACTTTCTGTCTCTGCAGATTTGCCTGTCTTGGATATGTCATACTAAAAGAGTCTTATGGTCTTTTGTGACTGGCTTCTTTCATTTATCATAATTTTTTCAAAATCATCCACATTGTAGCCTATATCAGCACTTCATTCCATTGTATAGATATTCCACATTTTACTTATCCATTCAACATTTGATAGGCATTTGGGTTGTTTCCACTCTTTGGCTGTTGTGAATGATGCTGCTAAAAATATTCATGTACAAGTTTTTGACTGGATATATCTTTTCATTTTTCTTGGGTATATATTTATGAGTGGAATTGTTGGGTCATATGGTAACTCCGTGTTTAACATTTAAGAAACAGCCAAACGGCACCATCTTAGATTTCCAATAGCACTTATTTCCACCACATCCTTGATCCTTGCCAGTACTGACAACATTGGTTATTACTTGTTTTCTGTTTGGTTGGTTGGTTGGTTGGTTGGCTTTTTTTGCCCAGTGTTCTAGTGAATGTGAATGATATCTCATTGCAGTTTTGATTTGTGTGTATTTCTGTATGTATCTCCCTTATGACTAAGGATGTTGAGCTTTTGTTCATGTGCTTATTGCTCATTTGTATATCTTTTTTTGAGAGATGTCTTTTCAGATCCTCTGTCCATTTTTAAATTGGATTATTTATCTTTTTATTATTGAATTATAAGAGCTATTAATAGATTCAGAATACAAGTCTCATCAAATATGTGATTTGAAAGTATTTTTTTCCCATTCTGTGAGCTGTCTTTTTTCACTCCCTTGGTAGTAGAGTGTTTTTTGTTTTTTTGTTTTTTTAAATTTTGATGAAGTCCAATTTATCTACTTTTTTCTTTTGTTGGTTATGGGTTTTGGTGTGTATATAAGAAAATTTTCTCTAATCCAAGATCATCAAAATTTACTCCTGGTTTTTTCCTATGAATTTTAGGGTATAGCTCTTACATTTAGTCCATGATCCATTTTAAATTAATTTTTGTGTATGGTATTAAAAAGGAGTACATCTTTATTCTTTTATATGTGCATATTCAAGTTTTCCAGTGCCATTTGTTGAAAAAGTCATTTTCAGTCATTTTCATTTTGGACATTCTTATCTGGTTTCTGATCTTATGAGGAATTCACTTAGTCTTCATTATTAAGAATGATGTTGGCTGCAGATTTTTTATAGATGCCCTTTATCATATTGAGGAAGTTCCCTTTTATTCATAGTTCGTTGAGTATTCTTAAAATCAGTGTTAGATTTTGTCAAATGCCTTTGCCTAGTCTACTGAGATGGCCATGTGGTTTTGTCCTTTATTGATATGATGTATTATATTAAATGACATTTGTATGTTAAAACAACTAGCATTCCTGGGATTAATCCCACTTGATATAGGTTAAGTTTATAATTGCTATATCCTCTTGATGAATTGACCTTTTAATTTTTATAAAATGTCCCTCTTTATCTCTAGTAACATTTTTTTCAATCTCCACGTTTATTTTTTCTGTTATTTGTATAGCCACTCTGGCTCTCTTACCATATTGCTTGTATGGTGTACCATTTTTAACCCTTTTACATTCAATCTACTTGTATCTTTGAATCTAAAACTGTCTCTTCTGTAGACAGCATAGAGTATCATTTTTATTATTGTTGTTAAAACCTGGACATTTAAAATAACTTTGTAGTAATTCTTGTTACTGATTCTCCCCCTCCCCTACCTCCAGGTTTTGTTGTTGTTTGATTATCTGCTTATTTATTTGTTGAGCAACTTGGATGAACTATTTCAGTAAAGTCTATTTCTCTATGCAGACATTAATGCTGCCCTCAGCCGGTAGAGCCTTGGCCATTCTCATAATCCCCTTGACCTCTTCCTCTCTCACCCAGGATGACAGTGAAACCAGGATTCTCTTTTACTCTCACTGATCTCCCAGTGAAGCTTCTATCTGGTCTGCTGTCTCTGTTGATATCACTCCACACCCTGTAATTGCTAGCTGAATGGTCTACTATTTTCTACTTGCCTTGGGTCAGAAATTGCTCCACATTCTGATTCAGTTAAAGTGCAGGGTAATTTTCACAGGAGTAAACTTTGAGGCCAGTCTTTGACACTTCTCTGACCCCACAATGGCTCTTCACTGGTCTACCCTTTAGTGTACAGATATCATGGAGCAACCAGCTCTTCCTACTTGCTCACTACCTAAATGTCCATTGTTTTAGACAGTGCCCTTAGGCTTGACCTTCCCTACACTCTGATCC
>NW_006784423.1:4184065-4205537 GCF_000442215.2 Lipotes vexillifer | reverse complement strand
TCCCTACACTCTGTTCCAAATAAAGCAAGTTCCCTCAGTGGTACTTATGGAGTTCTCTGTTCTATGGGCTGCCTCCCACTTTAACAGAACCTCCATTCCACTGCTCTGAAAAGGGATATAGGAACAACAACCTGCTTCATTTAGAGAGACACCCCTGCTTTATGAATCGGGTGCTGAACAGGGGCAGCAGCTCCTACTCTTCTTGGCTTGTCTCCCTTTGCACAGAAACTCAGCCCTATGAGGAAGACAGAGTGAGAGGGTTTGGGGCCCTTTATTCTTGGCCTGCCATGCCTGGGGTAGAATTGCAAGCCTGTGAGTAGGGGCTTCTCGAAGAGGAGATCTCTCAGCCATACTTGCCTGCAGTAGAGCTTGTGCAACACATTTCTTGGGGCGGGGAAGGGGGATTGATGACAAATACTGACAGCCTGATTTTCTGGGTAGAAACAGTAGCCCTGGACAGGGAGCTGGGGTTACAAGGGAGCCCCATGCTCTTGGCTGTGCCCACCCAGAGTAGAGTTTTCCTCACACTGAGCTGGGAAGTAGGAGAAGGAAACAGTCCAGGACACAGACTCTTGCAGGTTTTACCAATATTTGGAAGATTGTCTTCCACTGCTGTATGCTCTCAGTACCATTTCCAGAGACTGAATGGTTGTTTTTGTTTTAGCTTTTGTTTTTAATTTTTAACAGTTCTCACCCGTGATGGTCTTCCCACTAGGGAGAGCATTCAGGGCTCTCGTGCTGTCATTCTGAAAGTGCTTTTCCCTTGCTTCCCTTTTTCTCTTACTCTTGCTGCCTTTGGTTCACAGAATTCATGTAATCTTTGTCGTACACTGTTTTGTAGGGAACCCGGATTAAGAAGGCACTTTAGAAAGAACATTCAGGCAGGTGTGTGAAAGTACTACTCATGGGTGGAAGTGATACCAAGAGTTGACCAGGTTGACGAGAAAAACCCATCCCGGAAGAAGATAGCCGGGAGGCCATAGAATTCTAGTTCTTCCTCTATTACCTTCCCTCTACTGGCGTCACTTATCTGACACCATCAGCTATCAACTGATTAAAACATGTTGTCATGTATTCACAAAGATTCAGAAATTCGGAGCAGGAAAAGGATACCTGGTATAGCATCTTCACTGTAGAGATGACAAAATTGAGGCTTAAACAGGTAAAGTGACTTTCTCGAAGTCAGTCAGATAATTCATGCCTGAGGACAGAGGCTTCCTGGTGCTTAGTTTTGGTCGTTCCACAGAGCACCATGGGGAACGCTCTCTCTCTCTCATTTCTTTTTAGAAGAAACGTAAAATAAAATTCAAATAAAAAGATAAAATATCTATTATAAAGAAGTTGTCCATTACAAGGCTATTCATGTAACCTTTTTCTGAAAAAAAACAATTGACCCAATATAGTCATCATCTGTGGTTCACCTGATAGTCTCGTTTTAGTGACTGGATCTGGTCAATTTTAGAGGCAAACTGTGAAGGAAAGAGGAGAAAAAAAATCCAAATGTGAGCTTTTAATTCTATTGCCTTACTGAGAAGTTACGTCTAGAAGCTAGCTTTCCTCAACATTTTCCACCTCAATTTTCCAGTGATCTTCGCTGAGAGTGGGGCTGAAGTGGGAACCATCTACATGCACTAATATGGATGAAGAAAAAAGATGCAAATCACCCTGCAGTTTGATGTGGAATAGGTGTTGAGATAGTCTGTGGATTATGAATAATAATTCTCATCTCTATTGAGCATTGTTCATCATTGCAACAGAATTCTTATCCTCAGATAGAATAACAGATGTGATTAATAATAAAAACTAACATTTATTAAACATCAGTTATATGCCAGATACTTTACTTGCTTTATCTCATTTAATGATCCAAGCCACTCGATGAGATAGATATTATTCCGTTCCCTCTTTTTAGACAAGGACGCTTTGAAAGGTAAGTGACTTGGCTACAGTCATCTGGCCAGATGTAGAGGAAATAAGAATAGATTCATGGCATCCATCTCAAAATTCTTCCATAAACAGTCTGTTATACTGTTTCTTTTGAACAAATAGGCCGTAATAACACGATTCTTTATTTTTATTTTTATTTTTTTAACATCTTTATTGGAGTATAATTGCTTTACAATGGTATATTAGTTTCAGCTTCACAACAAAATGAATCAGTTACATATATACATATGTTCCCATATCTCTTCCCTCTTGGGTCTCCCTCCCTCCCACCCTCCCTATCCCACCCCTCCAGGCGGTCACAAAGCACTGAGCTGATCTCCCTGTAACACGATTCTTTAAAATGAAAAGTTTGGATGTGCCACAGAATTTTTCAAAACTGGCTTTTTAGAGGCATTTCATGGAGCTTGTGCCTCTGCTTGTTCTTTCTTATAATATTGTGTAAAGTTTATGGAGCGCTAGAGTTTCGTGTTTTGAATTACTGTCCAGACATATTCTATGCTGCCGCCTCCTCCTTCCTCTTTTACAGTGACCACATGACACAGTTTTCCAGCACTGCTCTGGTTTCCAGCTGTGGTCTGGTATGATTATTAATAGGTCTCCTGTACTTTCAGAAGTGCCCTGGTTTGGATGAGAATTACAGGGTCATTCATCCTTGAACCGGTCAAGGTGTAGTATTGTGGCCGCCCACTAGGTGTCAGCAGTGTAACCCCCGCCAGAGAACTCAGGGAAAGCATTTCATTACAAGAGTCAAATCTGAGCAAATAATTAAGTGTAGTTCAAGAGCTACCTGCAGCCTCGGCCATTCAAAACAAGTGAGGTAGCAGTGGGAGGAGAGAAAGACCGGGTGCAGAACAGGTAGCTCCTTTCCTAGGATCTGGAAAAGAGGGAAGAATTCTCTTCCTGGTTAGAAGGGCTCTAGTGACATCTGGAATGAGCACCGTGGTGCCCTGTTTAATTTTCACTGACAAAGCGAAACCAGTGTGCAGTGAGGTGAGGAAACAGCTTTGAATGAAGAATTTTTGCTTCATAAATTGCTCTTCAAATCACGATCGGATGAAGGTCGCACAGGTAGTTCCCTGCGCTTTCTCAAGTCTGTTGAATGACTAGATGCATCTGGGCCAGAGGCTGAGTTGCCTGAACACAAATACTTTAAAGGTGATTTGAAAAGATCTATACTCAGAACTCAATGACGTGCTCGGACTCTTCCGGGAATGACCCACGGACTGTGCGTGTTTCACCTGTGACCCAGGTAGATGCTGCCGCTCTCTGGAAACCCTCCTCACTTCAGAAGTGCAGCACACAAAGACACACACAGTAAGAGAAGCCCACAGCATGGGTTTTCAGATGCTTGCGCCTTTCGGTCCTTGGAATTGGTTGTTCTTGCTAATGGCCCTCAAGTGTGGTGGAGCATCTTCCGATTTGAATGAATCCACAAATTCCTCTGCCCAGCATGAGCTTAATGTTCGGTTTGCTGCTGCCAGCTCTGAGCCAGCTGAGACGGTATCTGTTTTTGCACTGGATTATGACTATGTGCAAATTCCTTACGAGGTCACCCTCTGGATACTCCTAGCATCCCTTGCAAAAATAGGTAAGGCCCCAAACATCTACCTGGTTTTGGGAGTTGGTTTCCACGTGAGATAAGGTGTGGGAAAATGCCTTGTAGATGGTGAATTAAGTGGATTTTAACTCTTGGTGCTGATACATAAAAAATTCTATTCCTGAGTCACGGGAAAGTCATAACTGATTTTTGTCAAAAGCCATTTAATACTTCAGGTTGTGTTCTGAAATTTAAGAGCCTACTTTTGGGCTCTCGGTTGTTTTGATTTCCTGTCCTTTCAGGGTGACAGCCATGTGACGTTATTTGGCATAAAAAAATCTCGACTTCTATGCTTTAAGAAATACAGAGTAAAGTATGTCGAGCTTGGAAGGACGCCCATTGGAAATTTCAGGAACCATAGAATGATTCTTCTGTAAAATGTGCTTCTTTCATTCTTGGCCATGGAACCACGGGCTTCATCAACGACGCGCATTGTTTATTCTTTAAAAGTGGCATGTGCTCCTTGAAAATTGACAGAAAGCAAGAAACAAGGCAACCAGAAGCAACTCGTATCACTCAGTGATGGGATATGGTGGAATAGAGATGGTATCTGTCAGTAAAATCTTTGTTTACACCGGAGTCGAATAGAACCAGTGAAGCACCCCTGGTTTCCTCTGTGACATAAAGTGGATTCAAGTTAATAGATGAAATTCTAACCAGGGTTCTTTGTGCCCAAACCAAAGTGATGGTTTCCACTCTGTGACCATTTAATCTCCAAGTTCACCCCCTTGTCTCCTTAGAAACAGCTTATTCCAGAGTGGGAAACTAACACGAATATCTTAATTGTCAAGCATAATGTCTCCTTTGCTTTAGTTATGAACTTTGTTATTTGAGTAGATAAGATTGCCTCATTGAAATAGACCCTATGAATCATGTTAGTGCTTGTTTATATGTTTCCTCTGGAGCAGCTGTGAAATATGGGGTGAGCCATGAAATCGGGCAGTTAACTCCTTGGCATCAGGATGCTGGGCTCTGTCTTTTCATCTAACTCCCTGATGTTGGGGGGTGCTGGCATATTCATTAGGTGCCCATCATAACTGCTGTTCATTTTGAGCTCATAAGATGTGAAGAGAGAATGAAACTCTTAGTTTGAAGAACTCTTGTGCAGTTTATCAAATGACTAAATGACACAGAGGGCTGCACATTATTTCTGAGAAGGGCTCAAGTAAAAATGGGTTTCCAAAGGGATGCTATTCTCAGTTCAGAGCTAGGGGTCTAACACCTGCCATGCAACCACGTGGATACTGAGAACGTTCAAGTTGGTCTTATGTGATCTTAAGTTTTCCTTTGTCAAAATGCCAGAGATTCTGACCCCACCCACTCCCTTCCTTTTCACAGTAATGGGTGAAGTTAGTCTGGAATCAGGAAACTAGCTGATTCCACTGACTAGCTCTGTCTTTCTTCATCTCAGTTCGTTCATCTGTGAAATTATTTCTGAGATCTCTTTTTGGTACAAATAAGAATTTTCTAATGGAAGGAGGCTTCTATTCTATATCAGTGAACATCTCAAGGCGCAAAGTATATGTTTTATATTAGCATAAGACACAGATTGTCCTTTAGAGGTGTTGTGTGTGCCCAGACTACACCTACAAGTTCAGAGTCCTGTAGGACGCTATTGTTCATAGAATTGCTGTTTAAATGTTCTTGATTTTCATGTGGATGCAACTCAACATACTTTAGAAAAAGAAAATAACTGAAGTAGGTTATCAGTTGGATCACGCTTATTCAAGCACAATTTCATATTTACTGGACTTTAAGAATTCAGATTATTTTTATATTGTACATGAAAAGAAGGTCAAATTTACTGAATATATACTGTGATCCAAGTACTGGTCTTGTAGCTTTATACATGGTAGCTTGTTCACCTGGGGCAAAAAAATAATAATAATGACGTAAAACTTGGAACACTTAAGGAAACCATATCGCTTTTTTAGATTCTATATTATAAATCTTGAATCAAAGTATAATTAATAATCGCTAGTGTTCTTTTATTCTGTCATTCTATAAAGACACATTTATTGAGCACCCAGGCAAGGTGTAGGAATGATTGTGGTCCCCAGCCTCAAGGGGGAAGATGGGTGGGTGAATCTAGCACTGCCTAATAGGTGCTCTGATAGATAGGGCCATCTTTGACTTTCAGGCTGGACTTTGTTATTTGTGGCCTTTTAAGTTTCAGGCCAGGGAACTAAAACCTCAAAGTGACTGACTCTATTGTCCATTATGGAAGGGGAGAATTTGAAATGTGAAATTCACGTAGCATTTCCCTTAAAGGGCCCTGCTTACAGGTTAAACTGTCTTCCTGCTATCACTGTGTAGATGCAACCTGGCTTCAGGCAGGTGACATTGGATCCATTTCAGGAAACTAGATCCCTGGAAGCAGGACCAGACTGGGGAGACACAGGGCCTGAGAAAATCACACTATGGGCTCTTCCGCCTACTTTACATATTTAAAGAGTTAAGTGTGGTTAAAATAAGCACTACCTGAAGAAGGAAGAGGAGAGAGGAGAAGGAAGCTGTTATCAGGAAATGGACAGAGCAGGACTTTAGAAGGAGGCCTTAAGCTGGTCTTGAAGCCAGTGGGCTGTGTGGTTTGGGATAATGTCTCTTGATACTCCATTGTATTAACCTGCCTGCTGATGGTGGATGGAGAAGCTCAAAGCTGTGGTCAGGGAAACCCACGTGTTCTTTGGATGGCTGAACCTAAAGCTTCCTAAGGAGACATTCCATGGCCGCAAGACCTATGGAAGGGAGCCTACCCCCTTAGCCTTGAATTTCAGGCTGTCCATTGCTTGGTCAAAATCAGTACACTTCCAGTAGCCAGGACATGGAAACAACCTAAATGTCCATCAACAGAGGAATGGATAAAGAAGATGTGGTACATGTGTGCAATGGAATATTACTCAGCCATAAAAAGGAATGAAATCGGGTCATTTGTAGAGACGTGGATGGACCTAGAGTCTGTCATACAGAGTGAAGTAAGTCAGAAAGAGAAAAACAAATAGCATATATTAATGCATATATGTGGAATCTGAAAAAATTGGTATAGATGATCTTATTTACAAAACAGGAATAGAGACACAGACATAGAGAAAAAAACGTACAGATACCAAGGGAGAAGGGGGTAGTGGGAGGAACTGGGAGATTGGGATTGATATATATACACTATTGTTATTATGTATAAAATAGATAACTAATGAGAACCTACTGTATAGCACAGGGAGCTCACCTACATGGGAAGGAAATCCAAAAGAGAGGGGATATATGGATACGTATAGCTGACTCACTTTGGTGTACAGCAGAAACGAACACAACATTGTAAAGCAACTATACTCCAATAAAAATTTTTTTAAAAAATCAGTACTCTTCCCAATTAAAATTTGCTCTGGCCAGATGAATCTCCTCAGTGAACGTCAAAAATATCTGCCTGGGCCATCCCTGTCTCTCCCCTCTTTCTCCTGGAGTTCTCGCCTCCTAAAATGCCTTCCCTCTGTTGTCCAACAATGTAAGTCCCACTCATTCTCCAAAACCTGTTCAACTTCTTCTTCCCATGCAAGAGCTTCTCTGATGAACAGCTGACCTGTTCATTCATTCATTTATACACTTAAGAAAGATTCTTTTAGCAGTTAGACATGCTGTTATGGACAAGACATCTTGCTAAGCGCTTTGGGGTGATATAAAGATGTGTGCCATCCTGCCTGAGTTTGAGGAGTTTAGAGATTAGTAGGGGAGAAAAGTCATGGACCAAAAATGGTAGAAAGGGATCATTGTTGAACAGGTACAGATAAAATGTTGCAGTAATTCAAAGGAGGACATATTATCTCCTTGGGAAGAGATTGGGAAAAGCTTAGCCTCAAGGGTTGAGCAGAGGACCAAAATAAGGTGGAGAGAAGGGCAATGCAGGCAACGATAATAATACGTAAAGACAAGAAAGGAGGCCTCCAGGATGAAAAGGCGCGAGCTTGGCTCTAAGGTAGGATGCATGAAGACAGTGCAGTTTGTGTGGGATACGGACTCGGGGAGAGCCCCAGGTGGCCTGCTGTGCCTGGATCTCTTGTCATATTTGTTGATATATTCAATATACACTTCTCTGTATACTTATACATTATATTGGCTTTATCTTATTATTTGTTAAGAACATTTCTAAAATTTTATCAGTAACTGGAATTGTAGAGAACATGTTTGGTCCCTCCACCTCCCAGGACTTACAGTGGGTTGTTCTTGTCACAGGGATGCTTAACAAATATTCTCAGTTTAAATTCCATGAGACACTTTGTGTGCCTTCAGTCTTAGGTAGGGAATTGAACGATCAGATAACGTGGTGTAGAATAGTCATCTGGCAGCAGGATGTGGAATAGACTGGGAGGGGGAGGGAGAGGGAGGAACTCAGGGTGAAAAGGTGTGAGCTTGGCTCTAAGGTAGGATGCATGAAGACAGTGCAGTTTGTGTGGGATACGGACTCGGGGAGAGCCCCAGGTGGCCTGCTGTAGGATGAGAAGTGGGGTGATCCTCAGTGAAGGCAGTGGTTGCAGGAGTGGACAGGAGGAGACGGACTTCCGGGGCAGCTAGTGGGAGACGTAACTGATGAAATAGGTTGCCAACTGCACGAAGGGGCAATGGTGACGGGGTCCCCATAAGAATGCGACTTGATTTCCTCTCAAGTGGCTGACTGGGTGGCAATGTCATTGGTTAAATAAAGGAAAGAAAGTAAAGGCTTTTCATTTGTATTCATTTGTTTGTGGTGGAGAAGGAAGTGAGGTGAGGTAAGTTTGCAAGAAGCTGGGGTTTAGGTCACTGTGGTAGAGTCTTGCAGGAGCTTCAAAGGTGGGTTTTGCATGAGAGCAGAAGAGTTCCACCGCTCAGATCCCTCAGGATGGGGAAAACAGGAGGGCACGGCCGGCTGAGAAGATGCTGGAACCTGCACTGAGCATGGAAAGCACTTCCTCACACCAAGCTGCAGCCACACTTGCAGCTCCTGCTACAGATGGGTGCTGAGGCTGGGCCCAGAGATGCCGCCATCTGCGTGGCTTTGAAAGGCCTCTCGCACACCCCTCCCCTGGTGTCCTGGGGGCCAGAGCCGGGTTATTTGCCAACATCTAAACGTGGTTCTCCGCTCTCCGCAGGCTTCCACCTCTACCACCGGCTGCCGGGCCTCATGCCTGAGAGCTGCCTGCTCATCCTGGTTGGGGCCCTGGTGGGCGCCATCATCTTCGGCACCCACCACAAATCGCCTCCGGTCATGGATTCGAGCATCTACTTCCTGTACCTCCTCCCGCCCATCGTCCTGGAGGGCGGGTACTTCATGCCCACCCGGCCCTTCTTCGAGAACATCGGATCCATCCTGTGGTGGGCAGGGCTGGGGGCCCTGATCAATGCCTTCGGCATTGGCCTCTCGCTCTACCTCATCTGCCAGGTCCAGGCCTTTGGCCTGAGCGACGTCAACCTGCTTCAGAACCTGCTGTTCGGGAGCCTGATCTCGGCCGTGGACCCCGTGGCCGTGCTGGCCGTGTTCGAAGAGGCACGGGTGAATCAGCAGCTGTACATGATGATCTTTGGGGAGGCGCTCCTCAACGACGGCATCAGCGTGGTGAGATGCGGCCCCCCACCGTCCCCAGGGAGACAAGGGGCCTGGGGGGTGGAGAAGGCCAGGCAGGCCTGGGCCTCAGCAGGACAGAGATGGGCCAGGGCAGCGTGGCCCCAGGTCTGGCCACTGCCCTTGGGATCTGCACGGTGCCCACGCCTACTCACTACGCTGCTTGCCATTCACTGGCTTCTTTAAAGGAGAAGCAGGAGAGAGGAAGTATGATTCGTTAGTGATTTAAGGCTCTTCTGGGTTTAAAGGCTCTTCTGGGTTTAAGGCTCTTCTGGGTTTTCGCACGAGGACAAGCAGTACTTGTGCTATTTTCTCTCGCTCCTTCCCTTTATATGCTTTCTTTTTGAGCTCTGTTTTAGATGATGAAGTTAAATAAGAGGTAGGGGTAGGGAGAGAGATGACGGAGGATTTGCACAAATGCATTGGCTTGTGTATCAGTCTCAATTCCGTGACTCCCACGGAGAATGTGACGGAGCAGCTTTGCTTAGGAGTCCTTCCAGAGAGAGGCCGAGAAGCGTTTACAGGCCAGATCAGCACAGAGCATTAAGGCCCAGAGATGACTTTGGCTAGAACTATTCCAGACTGGCTGCCGCATTGCCCAGTTTCCTTACATTACTGCCAACCTTCACCAGGAGTTAGTCTATGTGATTTTATATAAATTTTGATGTACTTTTCTTATTCTTGCATTTATATCACGTCACATAAGTAATACTAGAATGCATTTTCAGTGTAAAAGACTTAAACAGTACAGAATCATACAGCATAAAGCACAAAAGCCTCCGCCTGGCCCTCTTCCCTCCGCCTTAGATCCAGATTGCGTTTCTCTCCCCATCTTTATCACGGACACATGCATATACGTACGCAGATATAGGTGCATTGATACCTCATTCTACATAAAGTGGGTGGCATCGAATCATATGCGCTGCTTCGATGTAACAAATCCTGGACTTCTTTCTAGGTCTTTTCCACTGTTGCAGAGTACTTCATAGATTACATTTATAAAGGTTTATTTAACCGGTTCTTGATGGGTGAATATTCAGGTGGTTGTCAACTTTTCACTTTAAAAAACAGTGTTGCGGTAAGTATTCTCGTTTCTGCATGCATCTCTATTCGTACTTGTGATGCTTTCCATAGGATATATTCTTGGAAGTGAAATTTTGGGGTTAAAAAGTAGGTATACTTAAAAATTTGTGAGATGCTGCTATCATCGCCTTCTCTTCATTCAAATGATGAAGGAGGGATTCCCACCAGAAGGTTATGGAGTGACACCAACACTAAACAGATGAGACTAATGACAAGTGTGTTCGTCACCTATACTCACAGCCCGGGGTAGGAGGCCACCGCACACCATGCCGGGCCACATGGGTGCTGCACTGGGGAACACAGTGAGCTATCAGGGACTGTGGGAGGAACTAGCAGAAGGATGGGGTACCTCCTGGTTCCTAGGGGGTGATGTGATTGACTTATTTGCTTTTTATTTAACAAACTTTCATTTGGTACCTATTGTGTTCTGGGCACAGTGCTAACTGTTTGGGTGGCAATGATGATGAATGAGACGAGGTCTCCTGCTCTCTTGTTTTGTAAATGTTTATTTTATATTGGAACGTAGTTGATTAACAATGTTGTATTAGTTTCAGATGTACAGCAAAATGATTCAGTTATGTATATATATGTATCTATTCTTTTTCAAAGTCTTTTTTTTTTTGGCTGCATTGAGTCTTCGTCGCAGTGCACGGGCTTCTCATTGGGGTGGCTTCTCTTGTTGCAGAGCACGGGCTCTAGGCACGTGGGCCTCAGTAGTTGTGGCACGCGGGCTCAGTAGTTGTAGCCTGCGGGCTCTAGAGCGCGGGCTCAGTAGTTGTAGCCTGCGGGCTCTAGAGCGCAGGCTCAGTAGTTGTGGCACACGTGCTAAGTTGCTCCACGGCATGTGGAATCTTCCCAGACCAGGGCTCAAACCTGTGTCCCCTGCATTGGCAGGCGGATTCTTAACCACTGCACCACCAGGGAAGCCCAACAAAGTCTTCTGAGTAATTCCACAGGCTGTCAGGGAAGTGATCCCCAGTACACATGGATATACGAGTACTGTGCCTGGTCCCTTGATAAGGAGGGTTATTGGGTTGGGGCCCCTTACCGTGGGGTCAGATTGCAAGGGGAACTTGCAGTAGAGCCATTCAGGACTCTTCTCATTTTACCAAATATATTAAACCTTAATTTTAGTTTTTATGTATACAGCTGCCAAGATTTTCCAGAAATCTTTATGGGCTTGCATTTCTACACACGGTGTATTAAGTGCATATTTCCTTGTATCATTGTCAACAAGGGGCATTGCTTTCTTAATGTTTTCCCATCTAATAAGCAAAGAAGGATGACACATGTTTGCTATAATCTGCATGATGATATTAAGCATCTTTTCAAAGATTGTGGGTCATTAGTGTTTCTTACGCTATGAACTGGAAGTTCACGTCCTTTCAGGGTTGCCAGACTTAAAAAAAAATACAGGTTACCAGTTAAATTTGAATTTCCTATAAACAATGAGTAATTTTTTATCAGTATGTCCCAATTATTATATGCAAATATCGCTTCTTGTCAATTTTTCTTTGAGACCGATTGCTGTTTCTTTTCTTTTTTAATTGATTTGTAGAACTTTAAGCTTTAGATAAACTTTAAATGATCTAAACTTGAATGTTACATAAAAAGCAAATATTTTCTCCCATTCTGTCACTTAAATTTTTTTAAATCATGTATCTTCTATCTGTAAAAGTTTAAAATAGGTATGTAGTCAAACCGACTAACATTCTTTTATTGCCCTGGGTTTCACATTTTGCTTTCCGAGACTGTGCCTAACCGAAGAACATGCACACACGTTTTGTTTTGTTTTTTAATTGTTCTCCCTTTTACAATTAATTATTTAATTCACCTGGCACACAATTTTTTTCGTGTTGTTATTCATAATTTTCTTTATTTTTTCTTTTTTAAATTTTAATTTATTTATTTTATTGATTTACGTTGTGTTCATTTCTGTTGTGCAGCAGAGTGACCCAGTGATACACATATATACATTGTTTTCAAAATTCTTTTCAGTTATGGTTTATCCCAGGATATTGAATATCATTCCCTGTGCTATATATCAATAGTAGGACCTTGTTGTTCATCGTGGCACACAATATTTTATCATGAGGACTTTATGCCAAAATGGATAGTACTGGGGGAAAAAGCATTTGAAAATAATCCACGATATCCGGGGTGGATTCACCACGTTGAGGAGACCCACACTTGAAGTCAGAGGCCCGGTTATTTATTCATGATGAGAATCTCTAACTATTGAGCGAGATACTAGACTCATCAGACCTGCCTGTTCTTCCCTGCTGGGCGAGCATCTCAGAAAGCCAAGTTGTCTGCCGGTTGCCAGGGGAGCCTGGACTCCAGCCTGTCATCCCATTTACGTATCTCATTTCTCAGTGTGTGGCCCTCAAGCCACCTGCCTCAGAATCCCCCAGGTGGGCTTGGTGAGCACTCAGATGGCCAAAGAGCAATGACTCTCTGGGAACAGAGCCTGGGAATGCGTATTTTTAACCAGCACCTCAGAGGATGGCTGATGTTTGGGAACTACTTGTGCATGGCCCTTAGGTGGCGAGAGCTGATGTATCTTGATCTAAAACGACGCTACGTCTGGGAAAGGTCTGGGCTAGATTTGTCTCCACCCATCCTTTCTTCAGGTGCTTTCGTCCTTTGGGTTTTGTTACAGTGGAATAAGTCCCCTTGGCTGGGAACCAATATTCCGCCTCCTAAGGCACCGCTCCGAGCCACGACGCCTCCGTTTCACAGTTTATCCAGAGAGCATCTCACTTTACTCATATCCAAGTTCTTTGGGGTCCCTTGCTGACTGTAACCCCACGAAAGCAATGCCCTTGAGGGTGCTCATCTGTGTCAACATCAAGGCCACCTCCTGGCAGCCCATTCTGAGATAATTATCCAACTTTCCCTTCCTAAATGGTTAGAGAAATTTAGCAATGACGCTATCACCTCACTTAATTTTCACAGACCAAAAAGCTCTTTCTTGATACAGCCTACAAACGTTGTTGCCGAGACATAGACTTTGTTAACGACCCACGAAAACACGTGGCTCTGTTCCCTCTGCGGTGCTGCCTCCGAGCTTGAGACTCACTTCAGCCTGAGTTTTCTCTAGACTTTACATCTAGAGCCAATCACGGCCTGGGGTTTCTTCACTAACTGCATTTGTTTGACTTTCCCAAAGTTTAATTGTTTCCACTTGGACTTTCTTTTTGAAATGATCATTTCCCAATAAAATTGTGACTCTCAGCTGACCAGAGTATCTGCTTGAGGGCACTGCTGTGACCTCCACGTGGTGAAGCTGCTGCGGTGCTGGCTCCGGGGTGGGGATGGAGGTGCCCACACGTCACTCGGGGTCACCCTGGGGTCACCCACAGCACCAGTGATATTAAGTGTGTGCTGGGGCACTTCTGCGTCCCTGCGTGAAACTGGAGAAGCTCGGGGCCGGATTTAGAAAGCAGTTTGAGAGCAACTGGTATTTAATGCAGTGCAGTTGTCTTTTGAGCCAAGGGCCTCGGACTCACCCTTTCATTGAGGAGGGAGCCTTCCCAAGTGGGCTCTTTCAGCAGAAAGTCTGAGTCATCCAGAGAGAGACCTGTGATTAGTGGGTTACATGTGACAACTTTGCAGATCCTTATCCCACGAAAAGAGCTGCCTCTCACTAAAGAGGAGATGCTCCAGAGGAGATGCAGCCATCGAAAGAGCAATGAACCTGACCCTCCAGGTCTCTTGTCCACTTATTTCTCCCTCTCGCTGAATATTTTAGGTTAGGACTCCAATCATGAGAACTTCCTTAATGGTGGGCAAAGGGAGAAGAGACAAAACCCCAGGAGCTTTCAAATCATAACTAGTATCCCCAGTTGAAATCTCATGGCCAGCATCATAGCAGTAAGAGAGATGCAGCCACTATACCCAGGCCCTGTATGGGGTCACTTGTACATTTATTATTTTATTAAATCCTTAGATTTTACTGTGAGGCTGAATTAATAGTCACATTCCACAGATGAAGAAACTAAGGCAAAGGGAGTACAATAAATTTCACAAGGGCATCCTGCCTGGCCATGACGAGCGGACATGGGTGCCCAGGTCTGTCTCTTCAATCTCTTTTCTTTTATTCTTACCTTTTGAATTTTCAACTCATGGAGCTGAGAGGAACAGGAGAGAACCAATCTGTTACCTCTGAGGAGACTGGGCTCATGTCCAGTTGGTAGGAAATCCAGTGCTTTCTCCAAAACAGAACTGGCTTGTTTGGCCAAGTCCAGTATGTGGCTCCGGGCAAGATTCTGGTCATCTCTGTGCCTAATCTCTGTAAAATTGGGGTGATGGTATTACTTAGCTCATAGGGTCACTGGAAAATTCCCATTAAGCTGTTAGTGTAGGGAGTGTTCAGCATGCAGTGACAACTCCAGGCATGCTGGCTATTATTTTTTGTCACACCAACTCAGGGACATGCATGGTGGTTGGCTCCCTCTTAACAAGCATTTGGTTTTTGGTTTTGGGGGTTGTTTTGCAGTACGCGGGCCTCTCACTGCTGTGGCCTCTCCCGTTGCGGAGCACAGGCTCCGGACGCGTAGGCTCAGCGGCCATGGCTCACGGGCTCAGCTGCTCCGTGGCATGTGGGATCTTCCCGGACCGGGGCACGAACCCGTGTTCCCTGCATCAGCAGGCGGACCCCCAACCACTGCGCCACCAGGGGAGCCCAAGCATTTGGTTTTAAACACGGCACTGCTTAATGTATTGTAGGCAGATCATTCTTATATTTGTATTCCTCCCTGGTTTTCCTGCATCAATTTGCTGAATAAGCAGCATGGTGATGCCACCACGGTTTCTATCATCTTTTTTGCCCCATGTCCCGTCCTCCACCTCACCTGGGAGGTGCCAGCATCCCCCCCTGAGGTTGGAACCCAGGCGGCCTGGCTCCAGAGCATCTCTGCTCCTATAACTCCTTCATGCTGGTTCTTCACCCCTCCCTCTCCCCCCACCACTTTCTTTTCCTCCTTCGTCTGGTGATGTCTTCATTTCGCATCTTGCTGCCACTGTAGTCCACTCTCTAGGCATAAGGCGGACGAGAGAGTGGTAGAGGGAGCTGCAATATGGTTTCTGAGCAGGACCCTTGGGCTAGTCACACTGGCAGGCATTTTATCTGCTTTTTCTTCTTAGAGCTTTATAACAACCTACTGTGGCAAGGATTGCTGTCCCCATTTTGTGAAGGAGCAGTATACAGTGCTTAAGAGCAGAGGACCCCCCTGTCCCTAGATGTCTATCAACTGAAAAAAATTGCACAACGTGCAAGTCATGAGTTAAGTTGTTTGGGGCAAAATGTGGACCATAGCCTGGGAGATAGCCTCTCAGAGAGCTTGGACGAACTGCTCCAAAGAGGTCAGAGGGGAGGTCTTACATATGTGATATTGGTGAACGGGTTCGTGGAGTCAAAGCACACACTGTGGCAGAAGGTTGCCGCTAGTCACGAAGAGCAGATGTCACCGTTAATGATTTTAGTGCTTTTCTAGATATGAGAAGATGCAAGAAATTGGGTTCATAAAATCTTCTCCTGAAACTATCTACCTGGGACACAGAGAGCCTCATTCCTGATCTCTGCCTGAACTCCTTTCAGGGGGTGTTTGAGGTCAGAGACTGCAGAGGCCGTTGGTTTCATCCTTGTAGAACCCGCCGGCGAGCAACAATTTTCAGTTGGCAGGTCTGTGCCCACATGTCTGTACTGGACCTTCTTGGTCCTTTGAGCCTCTCAGGTGAATTACCAGATCTCCAGGTGCTTACGTTTCTTCATTGTTATTTTTATTATAAACACACAGACTGTCAGGGAAGTCATTTATTGAATATTTATTCTATGCGGCTCAGTATCCAAAAGATATAGTCCCACTGCTTTTCCCAGCCCACAATCAGTAACAACAGTTTCTTAGCGTCGACCTTCTACCTTTCATTCAATTTGCCCCTCTATTTATTATGCATTCTTATTGCTGGCATTAGAGCCTGAATTTCCTGATCCCTTATTCTAGAATTCCTTTGACCTCTTCTCATCTCCTCTTTGCATCCCTTTATCAGCCCAGCTTTGCTGACTAGTTCCTTGTCGACCCTCATGGTTTTTCTCCTAAGGCCTCCCGCCATCATCGTAGGACCCAGCAGGGAGCTCTGAGCATCACGGATGCTGATGCTGCCAAGGAAAGGCTGTGCCCAGGCTGTGCTGTGACCGCAGCCCTCCTCCTCTGACTCCCAAGAGTGACACTCCGCTTGAATTGGGATTTGTCAGGGAAGCTGCCAGCAAACCAGGGGGCTCTCCCTCTGACCAGCTCCCATCATGGAACTTAGGAATTGCTCCCTGAGACTAAAGGCTCGAGGTGGGATGCAACCACAGGTAAGCACACAGGGAGAGAAGAGTCTCAGTGTCCTTCCTTGCTGCACCTTCGTGGAGCCCTGTCTGTGGACGCTGTCCTGGGCACTGTGCGCGCAAAGATGAGCTGAGCGCCTCTGCCCATCACTCAGTGGTGGGGGACAGTCATGGACCCTGCCGGTGTGAGGATGCCATGGCGAGTTCAAACCAAGCTAGATGGCACGGAACAGCTTGCCAGAGGAAGCCGCGTCTAATCCGGGAAAGATTTTTAAAAACATTCATTTGAGGGTGAATTTTCCTCCAGGATTCTCCCTGGTTTATATTTTCCTACCTCAAAGAAGTTCTAGCTCCAGGAACATCCCATTCAAGAGGCAGTAAATTGTGCCCAAGAACATGGACAGTGAGGCCAAATGCCTTGGTTCTAGTCCGGGCTCCTGTACTAGTAAGCTGTGTGACTTCAGATGAGTGACTTAACCTCTCTGGGCCTCAGTTTCCTTTCTGTAAACTGGAGATCAGGTTGTTTGAGGGTTAAAGTGAGTTGATACAGGTAAGCATTTAAAACAGTGCCTGGCACAGGGTTCAGTACAAAGTGTTTCTAATATTATGATTTATAAGAAGAAATATATATTTGGGCTTTGTCCCCATTCAGGGCACAGAGCTCATTAAAACCCTTGAAATTTCCTAAGTGAAGAGAGCTGCCTTTTGTTATGCTAATGAGGCGAATTTTGGAAAGCCCCCAAGTAACCTAAGGAAGGGGGCTGGTTGCCAGTGGAATGGACTTTGTGAGTAGGGGGTTGGAGCTTTCAGTCTCCCTCCCTAAACCACCTGCAATCCCCGCCTCCAGGAAAGGAGCTGGAGATTGAATTCAGTGACCCATGGCCAGTGATTTAATCAACCAACCTCAAGGAATGAGGCCTCCATAAAAACTCTAGGGGATTGGGTTTGGAGAATTTCCAGGTCGGTGGAGATTCGGGGAGGGAGGAGCTCCTGGAGAGGGCATGGAAGCGCCTCACCGCTGCCCCAGAACTTGCCCTTGGCCCAGAACTTGTCCTAAGCATCTCTCCCACCTGGCCGTTCCTTTTTTATTTTCTTAATTAAAAAAAAAAAATGTTTTATTGGAGTATAGTTGATTTACAGTGTTGTGTTAGTTTCAGGTGTACAGCAAAGTGAATCAGTTATACTCGTACAGATAGGTTATTACAGAGTACTGAGTAGAGTTCCCTGTGCTATACAGGGGGTCCTTATTAGTTGTCTATTTTATATACAGGAGTGTGCATGTCAATCCCAATCTCCCAATTTATCCTTCCGCCCCTTAACTCCTGGTAACCATAAATTTGTTTTCTACATCTCTGTAACTCTACTGTTTTGTAGATAAGTTCATTGGTACCCTTTTTCCTAGATTCCACATATAAGCGATATCATTTGATCCTTTTGTACTAAACCAGTCATCTAGTGAGTAAAATGTTTCTCTGAGTTCTGTGAGCCATTCCAGCAAATTAATCGAACCCAGGGTGGGGTTGTTGGAACCTCTCAACTATGGCCGGTGGGTTAGCAGCCCAGGTGACAGCCTGGACCTGCGATGGGCATCTGAAGCAGGGGGAGAGGCTGTCCTGTGGGGCTGAGCCCTCAACCTGTGGGATCCGACCCCGTCTCCAAGTAGATGGTGTCAAATTGAGTTAATTGCTTGATGGTGCGAGAAAGAAGCACACACGTTGGAACCTGTGTCAGGGTCGGTGTGTTATTTATAGAAGTCCACCTCCATGAGTGCCTGAGAGCCACAGAGCCTTCCTTACAGCCTCAGCGATGCCCCATCTGTCTGGACTTGGCGGTCTCAGCTTTTCCGCGAGAAGTGCTGCACACAGACCTGAACAGACTCTCTCTGGGGGAGTGTCAGGCAATGTTTTTCTTGGCCTCTTTTTATCTCCTTATTTACCTTCAATTTTTGCAGGTTCCTAGGAAAGGAGGAGAGAGGCTGCAGATACCTTTACAAGCAGACAGTTTCCTCTGGCCAAGAATGTGGGTGTATACAAGGGAGGCGTGAACCCAACAAGTGTGGTCTTGAGCAAATGACTCCATCCTTTTGTGCCTCCGCTTCCTCATGTGTAAAATGGGAATGTTTAGTCTGACCCCAGAGGGTGTTTTGGTGGAGGCTGTGAAATCAGACACACAGACGCCGGCACCTGGTAGGTGAGGAATCAGAGTCCTGTTGCCCTTCCCGGGTTCGAGGGGAGGTTCCACGCAAGATGGACCATCTGGTTGGTGTCTGTCGGCCTGGAAATGGGGATCAGCCCTCAACCCCAGATGGACACTAGGCGCACCACCCTCCTCGCACCAACAGGGAAGCACCCACCCGGCCCAGGGCCCAGGCATCTTCCTTCTGGCCCGACTCTCATCAAAGCCTCTGGAGGTCTGCCTGGTGAGCTTCCCCTCAGATCACAGCTGCCATTGGTCATCAGTTACGGTAATGGCCGTGGAGCCCGCGGGGGTGTGTGTGATGCAACACACACAATAGCTTGGGTTGGCGCTTGGACCAGGTTGGGCAGTGGGAGGGGCTGGGAGAAATGAAGGGCAGAGTGCAGCCCAGGGTTGGCCCCAGCAAACAAGGATGTTTGGGGGGCCAGATGTTCACCAACAGAGAAGCCAGATTTGACTCCTAAGCTTTCCCAGCTGGGAGACACCTTTACCTCACCGTGCCTGGGGTTTCAGCTGCAGGCTCCTATTAACCAGAAGCCTGAAAGATCTGCTCCTTTGGCCCGTATAAATAATTCAGAGATGCGCTCAGGCAGTGCAGGGTCGCAGAGGGACTCTTCAACCGTAGGTCATTGGAATTCCTCAAATCTGTTTCAGAAACACTGGTTTGGTTCGTTGTCTTCTGGTTGAAGAAACAGACTAATTGAAGTCTGAGGGGTACAGAGCAGCCCGCGCTGTGAGCCCCTGGTGGGTGGTTAGAACTAACTCCAGTTCACAAGGGCAAAAAGAAGAATGGATCCTCGCCGGTTACCAAGCTGTCCTTCCTTTGTCAGGAGGTAGGGTTGAGCAGCTGTGGAAATGGATTTGGAAAAGAAACACTTCTCGGGAGAAAAGCAAACTCTAAGCTGGGGACTCCAGACAGCCAAGAGAGTTTCCTAGTTCAGTGGTTTTCAAGAGACTCTCTCGCCCCAAAGAACACGCCTGCATGCGTCCTCAAGGGTGTGTCAGGCGTGTCGGGCTTTGGTGTGGAAAAAATCTGCTCAGGGTCATGTGAGCGGTGCCACGAGCTGGCCGTTTGGAAGAGGTGGTGAGCAGCTAGTCTGTTCCCCCGTGGCCTCCTCAATGATTATGTAAAACGAACGGTCTCTGGCAGAACCTGTCCTGCTGCGGGCTCTGTCACATCACATCCAGGTGATGGGTCAGAGACGGAGCCGTTGGTTCTGTCCCCAGGCTGTGGTTTGCCCCAGTTCCCTCCTACTCACCTGGGATCACGTAAGTGAGCATTATACTAGCAGCACGGGAGAAAACGGAGAGCTCACGAAATCCAACTACTTTATTTCAAAGTTTAGTCCTGTTTGATTGAGACAGAGTTCGCTTGAGTTTGAATCTTTCATTTATTCATTCGTCCTTCATTCATTCATGAAAAAAGATTACTGAGCAGTACTTTTTCTCAGAAACTGCTTTCTGTAACAGAGAAGGGCCACATCTGACTACATGTCGGCTCTGTTTCTTTCACTTTAACCTTTGCTTTCTGCTGCCTTTGTTCACTAAAAGGATACTGTCTATACGCAATGGCCTTCCTCAGGGAACCCTGCCCCTCTGCCTGAAGGTTAAACCAAAGTGCCTTTGTTCAGGAAAGCATCCGGACCCTGTCCACCTGGGAATAGCTGCAAGAAAGAAGAAATGAACACATCCCCTCCCCGAGGCTGGCCATTCCAGGGCATATTTGCAAATCTTATGGCCTTTTTACTTTACTTCCTCGTCTCCTCCCCCTCTCCATGCTATAGAAGAGACAGATCCAACGTGTAGTCAAGATCTGGCTCTTCCCTGTTACATTCTGACATCATGCAGGCTAGCCGGAGTGTTTATGTTTATGCTATCAGGGCTCAGAAAAGTGGCTCACGGGGACTTTGTTATTTTATATTCCCAGGCGCACAGTCAGTTCTGTACGATAAATTCTTGGTGACCAGTGGCTCGTGGGAAAAGAGCGCTAAGACAATGGACAGAAGGTGGGTTGTCCCTTCTGTTTCGCAGAAAAATAGGATGTCGCAGTCATGTGACCTGGAGCCCAGGGAGACTGAGAGGAACATCAAGGCACCACTCTAAGGTCAGAGAAGGAAACAGCGTGGATACGACTGTCACACTCTTGTCCATTCCCAGCCCGATGCACGATCCCACAACTTAAAAATAATAATGAAATCACAAGACACAGTTTCATACTATGTTTTAAAATTCACGAAGCACTTTCACATTTTTGCTCACACCAACCAGATAAGTGTGAGGGAAGGCGTGTGTAAAGGGCACACGGGCAAGACCAAAAACCGAGGCTAAGAGAGTATAACTTGCTTCGGAGCACAGAGCCACCTGGAATCCAGACCCAGGCAGCCCACGGACAGCCACGCCTGCAGACACACGGGGCCGCGCTTAGAAGGGCCCATGCTTTGTTCAGTGCTCTGCTGTTTCCCTTTTGAGATATTTCATTTTTGAAAACAAGGCGCTACATTTCATTTTGAACCAACGCCCAACCGCAGAACCAGACCATCCACACTATATGTTTTCTCTCCTAAGAATTAAAGTAGCAAATCAAGACGTTTGGAAGCAAAATTTCTTGAACATCTTTTGTTTCAAATGGAATGGATAATTTAGGTTCTATGTAAAGACAATGGGGACTTCCCTGGTGGCACAGTGGTTTAGAATCCGCCTGCCAATGCAGGGGCACGGGTTCAAA
>NW_006784423.1:4179879-4183922 GCF_000442215.2 Lipotes vexillifer | reverse complement strand
GCTGCGGAGCACAGGCTCCGGACGCGCAGGCCCAGCGGCCATGGCTCACGGGCCCAGCCGCTCCGCGGCATGTGGGATCTTCCCGGACCGAGGCACGAACCCGCATCCCCTGCATCGGCAGGCGGACCCTCAACCACTGCGCCACCAGGGAAGCCCCTCTTATGGCCTTTTTACTTTACTTCCTCATCTCCTGCCCCTCTCCGTGCTGTAAAAGAAACTGGCATCCAAACCCCGAAAAGATGGTTATTTTGAGACACTAGTCTGCCATCTTCTCAGTCTGCCCAGCACCTCGTCTCCAGTTTATTAGCCTGTCGTGCGCCCAGCAGAGCAAACTTGGGACTCGGTAACATTTCCACTGTGCCAGACTGACCCTTTCAGAAGAAGCAAATCACTGAGCTAGTCTTCAGTGAATTGACATCTACTGGTCACAACTGATGTTTGCTTTTATAGTTTAAAAAGTTTGGAGGTTAAACAGCCTTAAAATGACTTTTCCTCTCCTGCAGGTGTACTAACACCTGATGGTGAAAGTCAGTCCTCTGGGCGTTTGCTTCAAGTTGGCATGGAGGTGATGGGAGAGGAAGATTGCTCAGACTCAGAGGGGCCAGGCCCGGCGCTTTCTTGAAGAGATCATGGCTGAGGAACAGGGGTGGGTGTGGGTGTGTGATTGCTATTAGCTCTGAACTGCTAAATTTCATTTACCTACAGGCCACTGAAAAGAAATTTTAAGTAGTTTTAGAGATAGAAGTCTGGAGCCTGGGGGAAAGATTGGAGGGAGATACGTATGTAGGAGCCATTGGCAGGTAGGTGGGAATAGCAGCTATGAAATATGGCCTGTCCCTGCTGTGCTTCAGGCTGAGAAGAATATTCAGACTTTTTAAATTGAAAAGAATTTCCTTAAAGGAACATCTTTGCTGCACCCTAAATCAATAAAATCCTACCTCTTACTTCTCTTTGTTAAGTTTTCTGACCTCGCTTAGGTCATCTTCCTGGCCTTTCTGAGATTATAAGCAGCGAATGATCAAGGATGTCAGTCCTAAGAGAGTCGGGAGATCCCATGTTTAATCTCGTCCTGAGTTTCGGATCTTTTTTCTCTTCCTTTAAGGAGTAAAGTATAAAATCTTCTTCCCTTCTGTCCCTTTTTCTTAGCTTTTTTTTTTTAATTGGAATATAGTCGATTAACAACGTTGTGTTAGTTTCAGGTGTACAGCAGTGATTCAGTTATATATATATCTTTCCAGATTCTTTTCCCACATACAAAATAGTTTCCTGCTATAAAGTAAGTCCCTGTCGGTTATCTATTTTATACACAGTAGTGTGTATCTGTTAATCCCAAACTTCTAATTTTTCTCTCCACCCCCCTTCCCCTTTGGTAACCATAACTTTGTTTTCTACGTCTGTGGGTCTGTTTCTGTTTGGCAAATAAGTTCATTTGTATCATTTTTTTTTTTTTTAGATTCCAAATACTAGCGATATCATATGCTAATTGTCTTTTTCTGGCTCTGTCATTCTGGAGACTGCTAGGTAACTGCTGGGTTTCTTATTTCTTAGTTAATTTCCTTTAATAGTCAAAGAAAGTGGAACTGCTCTATGACAACTTAACGTGCCAGTGCCATTTCATACAAAATGGAAAAGTAACGGGATTCATTATTTAATTTCCTGTGTCAGGATGATGAATCCAGTTTGTGTGTGTGTGTGTGTTATTCTCTGTACCTTTCCAGCATCTGAGGTACAGTGAAGATCATTTCTGCTGTACTGTGCTGTGACTCTGAACTTACAATTTTTTTTTTAATAGATCTTTATTGGAGTGTAATTGCTTCACAATACTGTGTTAGTTTCTGTGGCAGAACAAAACGAATCAGCCACATGCATACACCAATGCTTTTTTACATGTGCAGAGTCAGTAGTTAGTTAGGCTTTTTTTTTAAGGAACTGGGTTTATGGCAAGCTCAAGCAATAAGGATTAATTTAAAAGATACACGAGACAATCAGGAAGACATAGGTCTTCTATTAGTCCACTAAGGCTGCCATAACAAAATACCACAAGCTGGGTGTCTTCAACAACAGAAATGTATTTTCTCACAGTTCTGGAGGCTGGAGCCTTTCTTCCTGGCTTGTGGCCAATCACTTGCTTTGTCCTCACAGTGGCCTTTGCTCTGTGTGCACTCCTGGTGTCTCTTCCTTTTCCTTATAAAGACACCAGTCCTGTTGGATTAATGGCCCCACCCTTAAGACCTCATTTTAACTTAATCACCTCTTTACAGACCCTATTTCCAAATCCAGTAACATTCTGCGATTAAGACTTTATGAGTTTTCTTTTAAATTTTTAAAAAACTTTTTATTTTATTTATTTATTTTTGACTGCGTTGGGTCTTTGTTGCTGCGCGCGGGCTTTCTCTAGTTGCGGCGATTAGGGGCTACTCTTCGTTGCGATGCGCTGGCTTCTCACTGCAGTGGCTTCTCTTGTCGTGAAGCACGGGCTCTAGGGGCGTGGGCTTCAGTAGTTGTGGTGCGTGGGCTCAGTAGTTGTGGCGCATGGGCTTAGTTGCTCCGCTGCATGATCAGGGCTTGAACCCGTGTCCCCTGCATTGGCAGGCGGATTCTTAACCACTGAGCCACCAGGGAAGCCCAATACTTCAACATATGAATTTTGAGGGACATAATTCAGCCCATAGAAGACCCCGCAGTAACCCAGGAATAGGAAGTGCTTTACGAGGGGTCTCACAGAGCCTGTAACTAGAACCTACCTGGTTTTAGTGATTTCAGATCTTATCTTACAGTCAGGATGGACCGGGTTATGTTCTGGTAGTAAACCTCCCTCCAAACCTCAGTGGCCTACAGCAACAAAGGTATATTTCTTACTTACACTTCTTGTCTTCTATTGGCCAACAGAACCCTCTATCTATTCTATTCTATTCTATTCTATTTTCTATTCCATTCCACTCCATTCCATTCTATTCTTCAGGATCTGGGCTTATAGAGCATCTGTGCCAGAGGGAAGGAGAGGAGATTCATGGAAAGCCACACCTCAGCAAGCAAACGCCCAGTCCCATAAAGGACATATCGCTTCTGCTCAAAACTCATTTAAACACAAAATTTGGCCAGGCAGAGTCACATGGTAGAGGCTTGACCTGCAGTCCTATCAGATGCCTTGAAGGAAAAGAAATACTGGGTGAACAGTGCTAATGACTATCGTCTTCTTACTCCAGAGCCCCTCCATAGATGCAACTTGGCCACTTGCTCAGACTCTGCTGCATTTTTGTAGATCTTTGCATTTCTCTTCCCTCTCCAAGTAGCTTCTGCATAATATCCTCCATCATCTGTCCCCTACTCCTTAGTTTTTATTATTCACAGTTTTTTTGTGCTCATAGCCCATCCCTCCTTATGGCCTCTCATAATCTCTTAATCTGCCTCATTAGACATCTCTGTTCATCCACACCTAGTCCATTATCTCCATACTTCTCAGAAGACATGGTTGCTACAGCTCATAACTGAACAGAGGGTTTCACCTCAAGCTAATTCATGGTCCCTAGTCTATGAACATATTTCTCAAGGGTCTGTCAACTCCTGCTCTTGAATGGGAGGTCTCTGGTTGAAAGTACTGTAGGCACACAAGGCTCCTCCCCCTCAGATGCTTTGTCATAGATGTTACCCTTACGAGGAGCCACGAGCATGGTGGCGACTGTGGTTATCAAGTCTAGGGGGATTGGTAGTCAAAAGTATGCAATCAGTTATCATTAAGCTATCAGCTCCCAGTGTCAAAGAAATCCAGGAGATTTAATATTGTGAAGAGCTTTTTCACTCCAGTTCTTAAGGATAGTTAAAAGTCAGTACGTTTAATGAACCTACATGGTTATGAGTTTTCTTAATTTATGTGAAGTGGTGTAGTGTTAACCCAGAGTGTCCTGTAAAAAGTTAAGAAAGTTATATTGTAGAGTGCCAGTGAACATAATGCAAAGAGGTATGGCCAATAGTAAAATTATAAAAGAATTCTAAAAAGTATTCAAATAATCAAAATGAATGCAGGAAAAGAACAAAACCAGAGG
>NW_006784423.1:4172717-4179869 GCF_000442215.2 Lipotes vexillifer | reverse complement strand
GGGAAAGAGAAAACATGTAGTAAAATGGTAGATCTAAATCCAAGCATGACGATAATTATACTAAATCTTAGTAGACTAAACACTCCAATTAAAGGTCAGAGATTATCAGAATTGATTATAAAGCAAGATCCAGGTACATCCTATTTGCAGGAAACACAACTATAAAGATGCAGATAAGCTGAAAATAAATGGATGCAAAACTATACCAGACGTATGGTAGACCAGGCATTAGAATGCTGTTGTGGTTATATGAATGTCAATTAAAATAGACGCAAAGGTAGAAAATTTTACAAAGATAAAGAGGGATGTTTCATAATGACAAAAAATGTCAGTTCATCAAGAACACCTAACAATTATGCATGTGTATGCACCCAGTAGTAAAAATGGACAAATTTAAAGGAAGGAAATGACAATTCCACAATCACAGCAAGAGTTTTAATACTTTTCATTTAGAAAATAATAGAACAAATAGGCAAAATGGCAGCAACACACTGAGGAGCTGAGCGCTATCAACCACTTTCTTCTAACTGATATTCATAGAGCGCTGTGCCCAGCAACTACAACACATACTTTTTTTTTTTTTGCAGTACCCGGGCCTCTCACTGTTGTGGCCTCTCCCGCTGCGGAGCACAGGCTCCGGACGCGCAGGCTCTGCGGCCATGGCTCACGGGCCCAGCCGCTCCGCGGCATGTGGGATCTTCCCAGACCGGGGCACGAACCCGCGTCCCCTGCATCGGCAGGCAGACTCCCAACCACTGCGCCACCAGGGAAGCCCCATACATTTTTTTTCAAGTTCAAATACCATGTTCATCAAAAAAGACCACATATTTGACTGTAAAAAAAAAAGCCTCAATACATTTAGAAACCATGCAATCAGAGTGTGCACTCTGTCCCCAGCAGAATTAAATTAAAAATAAATTACATTAAGGAATATCCCAATATTTGGAAATTAAACAATAGTGGCCTCTCCCGTTGCGGAGCACAGGCTCCGGACGCACAGGCTCAGCGGCCATGGCTCACGGGCCCAGCCGCTCCGCGGCATGTGGGATCTTCCCAGACCGGGGCACGAACCCGCGTCCCCTGCATCGGCAGGCAGACTCCCAACCACTGCGCCACCAGGGAAGCCCCATACATTTTTTTTCAAGTTCAAATACCATGTTCATCAAAAAAGACCACATATTTGACTGTAAAAAAAAAAGCCTCAATACATTTAGAAACCATGCAATCAGAGTGTGCACTCTGTCCCCAGCAGAATTAAATTAAAAATAAATTACATTAAGGAATATCCCAATATTTGGAAATTAAACAATACACTTCTAAATAATCCATGATTCAAACAAGAAATTACAAGGGAAATTAAAAAATACATTTAACAAATGGTAATGATGTACCAGAGGAAAATGTATGGCTTTAAATGCTTAGAGTAAAGATTTTAAAGTTCTAAAATCAATGACATATGTTCTACGTCTTCAGGTAATTTCTTCAAACTACAGAAAGGAGAGCAAGGTAAATCTAGAGTAAGCAAAATAAAGGCAATAGTAAAAATAATGATAAATGATAATAATAGGATAAATAATAAATTAAAAGCTATAAGACATCTTGCCTGTATCTTAAGGAAAAAATTATTCTTCATAAACACTTTCAAAAATAGGAGTGATCGGGGCTTCCCTGGTGGCGCAGTGGTTGAGAGTCCGCCTATCAGAGTGGCTAGTGTTGATGGGATATGGAACTACTGGAAATCTCATACATTCCTGGCAGGAATGGAAAACGATCCAATGTCTTTGGAAAACAATTTGGTAGTTGCTACAGACTGAACCGTCTGTGTCCCCCGGAAATTCATATGTTGAAATCTAATCCCCAATGTGATGGTATTTGGAGGTGGGGCCTGGGGGAGGCGATTAGGTCATGAGAGTGGAGCCCTCATGAATGGGATTAGTGTCTTCATAAAAGAGACACCAGAGAGCTCCCTTGCCCCTTCTGCCATGTGAGAACACAGTGAGAAGACAGCTATCTAAGAACCAGGCTTTCACCACTGAATCGCTTTCACCACTGAATCTGCTGGCGCTTTTATCTTGGACTTGGCAGCCACCAGAATTGTGAGAAATAAATTTCTGTTGTTTATAAGCCACCCAGTCTATGGTATTCTATTATAGCTGCTTGTATAGATGTAGACAGCAGTTTCTTACATTTTTAACTTGTATCTACAGCGCTGCCTACCCATTCTACTCCTGTATATCCAAGGGAAATGAAAACATAACTCTATGCAAAAGAGTTGTACGTGAATGTTCATAGCAGCAATATTCCAAGAGCAAAAGCTGGGTGGTGGGCAGAAGCAGGAAACAAATGTCCTTCAACAACTGAATGGATGGACAAATTGTGCTTTAGCCATATAGTGGAATATTACTCAGTAATAAAAAGGAATGAACCGTTGATCCCTGTAGCAACAACTGCTGAGTTGAAGAATCCAAACACAAAAGAGTCTGTACTTTATTATTCAATTTATATAAATAAAAATTAATCTATGGTGACAACAGTAGAATGGTGGTTTCCTGGTGTCAGGGTTGGAGGGAGGGATGGACTTTTAAAAAGGAATGAAGAACCTTTCTGGGTTTGTGGAATTGTTCTAGATCTTGACTGTGGTTATTTTACGGGTGTATACAGTGGCCAGAATTCATTTGTTTTAGATGCAGCTTACCATATGTAAATCATTCCTCAATAAAATTGATGAAGAAAAAAATATCAGCACATTTGAAATCGGCTCTCCACCTCTGCTAAGGCTTGGGTGGTGGGCTGCTGTCCTTGGTCATCATTCTGTGTGTTGAAAGGGCTTTGCAAACTTTTACAGTGGTATCCATAAAGGGTTACCAGTACTATGATCTTGGGAGGTTGGTGAGCTTGTTAAAAGTAACAGGAAAGGACCATTTTCTGGAACTTCTCTGAGCTGTTTTTTTTTTTTTTTACAGCATCACGTCTGACACCAAATGTGTGCGTGTTTTTTCCCATACCAACTCTCCAGTTACCAGCTTGGTGTCTTACAATTTAATTCAGTTCTGACACTAACCACCCAGAATTAGCACAAACCCCAAAACCCCACAGGCTTAAGGGCTCAGTCCCATAAGTCTTCCCAGCTTCAGACACCAGTTCCGAGACTGGACCTCTCATATGTCTGACTGACTGGTTGTAAAATTGGGGGTTCTCACAACCCCTCCTCAGATTTGACAGTTTGCTAGAGCAGCTCACAGAACTCAGAAAACCAGTTTAATTTCTATGGCCTGTTTCTTAGGAAAGATGCAACTCAGGAAGAGCTGAATGAAAGAGATGCATAGGGTGAGGTAGGTGGGAAGGGGTGCAGAGCTTCCGTGTCCTTGCCAGGGGCACCGCCCTCCTAGCACCAACCTGGAAGCGTTCTGAACCGCGTTGTTTAGGTTTTTCTGGAGGTTCTATTACATAGACATGACTGATTAATTTATTAGCCACTGATTATTTTTTTTAACTTTTTATTTTATATTGGAATATAGCCGATTAACAATGTTGTGATAGTTTCAGGTACACAGCAAAGGGACTCAGCCATACCTATGCATGTATCCATTGTCCCCCATGGCCACTGTTTATTGAAATCAAGCTCCAGCCCTTCTCCCCTTCCTGGAGGTTAGGGGGTGGGGATGAAAGTTACAACCCTTTACTCACTTGGCTGGTTCCTATGGCAACCAGTCCCCCTCCTTGGGGCAGGGTGTGGTGGGTGGGGTGAAACCCAGGCAAGAGTCACCTCATTAGCATAAACTCAGGAGTGTTTGAAAGGGGCTCATTACAAATAACAAAGATGCTCCTCTCATCCATACCACTTAGGGAATTACAAGATTTTTAGGAACTCTGTACCAGCTACTGGGGACAAAGACGAAATATATATTTCTTATTATGTCCCAATATTGCACCTCCCCACTGAGTGAAGAGGGTAAATCTAATCTTGTTTTCCCTTAGTGCCAAGGACGTGTTTGAGCTTTAGCATTGGCTGAGTTTTTCCTTTCAATATGTAAAAGATACACACACATGATTGTGATTTGAAAGAAGTCCAAAGAAAATCTTTCACAACCGTAATGACATCCAGAGCCGTATAATTTGAAAGATAAGAATTGTTTTTCATGCAGTCATATAGATTAGATTGTGTCTGTAAATGTAGTCTTCTTAATTATATGTACTACTTTAGCTTCTGAAACTGCCATGGCCTCTGCCTGGCAGGCTGCACTGGTGTCCGGGGACAGGGCTGGCCCCGTTGACTTTCCCAGGCCCTAGGAACAGACCGGGTAGCTACTTATAATCCGGAGAGCTATGCAAAAGAGTTTTCGTTTGTGGCCTCAACATGCAAATTTTTGAGTCTCAATCATATTCCCTGAGTTTCCTCTGTGTTTGAGAGTCAAATAAACTCCCAGGTCCCAATTTAACTCATTCAAACTCGCCTTTTTTGAGTATTGTGCAAGCATCTGGCTCCTTGGAACATGAGCACAGCTCCAAAGGTGCAACACCCAGGGCTTCTAAGACCCATATGTGGGTTGCTCCGAGGTCAGGCAGAAGGTGAAATTGAACTAACAAACTCACTGAGTTGGGATACAACCACTAAAGTTCTTTTGGATTTGTTTTGAAGCCATAAATCACAATTTTCTTCCAAACGCTCAGCCAAGATTTTTCTTAGAACATAGCTTCACTTTGCTTAAATAAAATAGACCCATATTATAGCAGTTTTGTAAAACATGGTTGATACACAATGAGACAGCTAGATATTGTTCAGGCCGTCCATGCATCAGACACACAGAGGGTGTTAGATGTGCAAGAGATTTATAGGGGAAACTCTTGCCAGAGAAAATGGGGATAGAGTTCAGGGAGAAGGGAGAGCAGAGTGACCCCAGGGGAAAGAGAGGGATGGAGGGAAACTGGGTGCATTTCTACAAGAGTTTATCATGCCCATCCGGAGTCTTCAGGCCAAGGACACCCATCAGAGGAGTCCTGCACCTTCCAGAAATGGACCTGCCTTAGTAACCCTGCCACACTAGGTCTTTGGCTGAGATATTATATTATATATAACATTGTATATATATGTATATATACATATATGTGTGTGTATCTACATATATACACACACACACAATGTTTATAGTGGTTTTCTCGGGAAATAGTAACATTTTTGTATGGGGGGAGGTTCCTTTGTACTTTTATATCTTCCAAAATGTCTGTACTTCAGTATGTGTATTCTTAAATCTGGTTTGAGATTTCGACAAGTCTCTTTCTCTCTTTTTTTTTAAAGTAATCCCTTTCCTAATTTCAGAAATTGGCAATGACCATGGCGCGTGTGTGTGTGTCCTTGCTTGGGCCAGTTTGCACCAAGCTTCCTGATTCTTCTTTTTCACCTTCCCCAGATTCTCCTTCTTCCAGAAAATTCACTGGAAACATCTCTTTGGGATAAGAAACAAACTCCACTTTCCCTTACCTAAGTGAGTTTGTAGGTTACTGGCTGATAATTATTGTACACTAAAAATTGGGAACTAATCCAGACACAGAAAAACATGTGTCCTGGGCTCTCCAAAGAAGCATAATGAATCCATTTGGAGGACAAGCCCCAGATTAGGGTCTTATGAAATTCAAAGTGAAGTTGTGCCCTGAAAGGATATATAACTAAGATCTTCTAGCCTATTTTACAAGTTAATTGCATCGTAAGGTCATTTTGGCTACAAAACCTGCATTGGGTCCAATAGAGTCCCTTCCAAAATTCACGTCCACCCGGAACCTCAGGATATGATCTTATTTGGAAACGGTTTTTTGCAGATATAATTAGTTAAGCTGAGCTCATTTTGGATTCAGGTGGGCTCTAAATCCAATGACTGTTGTCCTTATAAGAAGGCAGTGTGAAGATGCAGGGGAGACACATCCAAGGAAGACTATAGGAAGACAGTGGCAGAGATGGGATTGATGTGTCCACAAGCCAAGGCATGCTTTCCAGGTTGCGTCCCCCCCAGCACCTTCAGAGGAGGCATGATCCAGTCCACCCCTTGATTCTAGGCTTCTATCCTCCAGAGCAGTGAGAAAATAAATGTTTGCTGAATTAAGCCACCCAGTTTGTGGTACTTTGTCACAGCAGCCCTAGGGAACTAACATAGAAGGCAATGTGACAAAGCTGCTCTGGAGAGGGGCACGAGGACCGAGAACTCATGAGCAGAGGGGTCATTGCATGCCTTCCTCATGTTCCCTCCCCTCCATCAACAAAGTTCACTAGATGAAGCATCCTAGATGGGGATTGGTAATACCTGAGCTACATTGAGGACTGGTCCTCTCTGCCTACTCGCATTCCAAAGCCAAATGCTGGGCTGCATACGATTCTTCATCATCATGTGCAAACGGATAGCAAAAAGTGTATAAAGAGTTTCCTTCATGGCTCCGGGTCACCCAAGAGCAGAGATGCTCATCCCCACAGACTAGCTGGTTCTTCTGTTTCTCTCTGTTGACTAGAGGGTGCAAATGAGATGAAGCGGGGGGCTTTGTTTTAAATGCACCCTGACAGTTTATGATCATGAACACGAACAAGATAGCAGCCTAGGGATCGTTTGTAGGTGATGGTTCATTGCCAGCCTCTCCGTGGGAAAACATCGATCTTCAATCACAAAGGTGATGTCATGGGAAGTCAGCAGAGGCCATGCACCAAGGGGACCTGGAGGGGCCAGGACTGGGAAGGGGACCTGGGAAGAAATGGCTGCAGCTGTCTGCAGGTAGCAGACCGTGGCTGAGGGGTCAGCATGAGCACAGGGCAGCTAGCAGTTTGGTAAGCCCTGGGGATGAAGCCAAAGCAGAATCCGGATGCTGTCAGGGCACCGTGAAGAACAGAGGGGCCGCTAGTGTCTTTGTCAGGAAAGACGAATTGGGGATGGAGAGGGAGTAAGCAGGAGGCAGAGTGTGGGATGATGCCCAGAGGTGAGGGGAGAGCAGAGTGTGAGGCAGGAGAGGGAATGAATGGGACACAGACCTGCCCGTGCTGGGGGGCCTGCAGCACTGCTTCAGTTCTTCAGCACACAGAATACCATCACGGACATGGTTTCCTGAAGTCTAACTTCTCCCCCTGCTCTGAGTTTGTCTCGGTGTAAGCAAAGTTGATAGGTGTGTGCTGTGGTT
>NW_006784423.1:4142440-4172707 GCF_000442215.2 Lipotes vexillifer | reverse complement strand
AGGGTCTGGGGGGGGGGGGTCTCAAAGGTCTTCATTTCCTGCACCGATCTTACTTTACCTGTTTATGTGTCTCACTGTGTGGCAGGCTGCCACTTTTCAGAAGTCCAGTCCAAGTTCTGGGTTGCCAAGTGGCATGAAATAGCGATAAATCGATCCCTGCAGCTTCATATGAATGTGGAAATAAGCAGAGAAATAGTAGGAAAATTGGGAATGTGTATCACACGGACTGGAGTCGTTTGGGGGATTCTAATGAGATACTGTATATGGAAAGCAGGTGGGGGTCCAACCAAGAAAGAGAAAGCACACCGTAGGTTAAACAGAGAAATTTTAATATCAAAATTATTAAATGGGCTTCCCTGCTGGGTCAAAACTCAGCCATTCACCATCATCCACTGAGCACCTACTATGTGCTGGGCACTGGGGAGACTGGCCGTACTAGACAAAAAAAAAAGTCTCTGTCCTCACCGACCTAGCATTGTAAGGATTTTTCACTTTGATACATGCTGCCACGATGCTGTCCATCAGTGGTGCAGGAGAAGTAAAGCTTGTTTACCGGCTCCTCACATCACTCTTGGGGCAGACGCTCTGCTGCAGTGAATAGGATGCTTAGACCTTTGCTCCCTTCAAGATCTTCAGGGTCTGGCGATGAAGACTGTTCGTTTGGATGTGGGGGGGGGGGTCTCAAAGGTCTTCATTTCCTGCACCGATCTTACTTTACCTGTTTATGTGTCTCACTGTGTGGCAGGCTGCCACTTTTCAGAAGTCCAGTCCAAGTTCTGGGTTGCCAAGTGGCATGAAATAGCGATAAATCGATCCCTGCAGCTTCATATGAATGTGGAAATAAGCAGAGAAATAGTAGGAAAATTGGGAATGTGTATCACACGGACTGGAGTCGTTTGGGGGATTCTAATGAGATACTGTATATGGAAAGCAGGTGGGGGTCCAACCAAGAAAGAGAAAGCACACCGTAGGTTAAACAGAGAAATTTTAATATCAAAATTATTAACTATGGGCTTCCCTGGTGGCGCAGTGGTTGAGAGTCCGCCTGCCGATGCAGGGGACACAGGTTCGTGCCCCGGTCCGAGAAGATCCCACGTGCCGCGGAGCGGCTGGGCCCGTGAGCCGTGGCCGCTGAGCCCGCGCGTCCGGAGCCTGTGCTCCGCAACGGGAGAGGCCACAACAGTGAGAGGCCCACGTAGCGAAAAAAAAATTATTAACTATAATAAAGGAATAGCTACGAGACATAAGAGAACTTTTTAGGGTACCCTAGGGCTGAGGGATGACCCCCAAAGGAGGACAAACTTGGAAGGGGTTCTGATCTCCCTGGAGAAGGTGTGGATGGGCCACTGGACAGCAGAGAAGCTGGCTGATTTAGCCAAGCTAGAGCTGGTCTGGACTTGATGGGCGAGCAAGGAGGGCAGACAGGTAGCAGTCTTCTGCAGTCAGTGGCACTGGGCAGTGGGAGCCTGGGCTCAAGAGGGGCCAGGGGGCCTTCAGAGGAGCAGACTGAATGGCTGGGTTCACAGAGGGAAGCCTGCGGAGGTGGACCCCTGGCCACAGGCACGCTGCACCAGCACCATGCTGGGGCTTTTTTGTCCTGTGTCAAGAGGTGTGTGGAGAGTTCATCAGTCAGCTGGAGGACGCAGGGTGGCAGAGGGACCACTTGCAGGCCCTGTGGCCCTGACAGGACCCCCCGGAAGTTCTCACGCACACATGGCTGACTCTCATCCCTCCCGCGGAAGTTGCAGGAAGCCCCTACCTCCTGAAATGCCCTTCAGTTGAGCAAGCTTAAGGTGGTGCCCATTTTAAAGGAGAAATAAAGGAATGTCATTGTATATTACCAAGCCTATGTTGAAGGGTGCATCCGGAGCCAGAGGAAATCAATTGATAATGACACAGAGACTGGCATGTAGTAGGTGCTCAGTGATTGAAAGCTGTGAGTTTTATTACTTCTTACTCGGAGAAACTGAATAAACTTAAATTATCTGGAAGGCATTTAAATGTTAGGTAGCCGTGTTAATATTTCTTGTTATGTAATTTTTGTGGTGTATTATTTAACTAGACACAAAGTTAAGAATCTGTGTGTAAGCTGTTTCTCATTTCTAATTCATGTTTACTTTTTTTTTTTTCATTTTCTTTTTGTCTAGGTCTTATATAACATCTTAATCGCCTTCACAAAGATGCATAAATTTGAAGACATAGAACCTGTGGACATTTTGGCTGGATGTGCCCGATTCATTATCGTGGGGTGCGGGGGAGTATTTTTCGGCGTCATTTTTGGATTCATTTCTGCGTTTATCACACGTTTCACTCAGAACATCTCAGCGATTGAACCCCTCATCGTCTTCATGTTCAGCTACTTGTCCTACTTAGTGGCTGAGACGCTCTATCTCTCTGGCATCCTGGCGTGAGTACAAACCAAGGACCAACTCTCATCCAATAAAAGAAAGTTTAGGATCACATCTTGTGGACCAGCCTTTGAGAAAGGCCTGACTCCCAATGCCAATCTTCAAAAGCGTTTCAGGATCCAGGTTTTTTGAACTTTTTGTAAAATCCAATTCAGGTCCTTTGCCAAACAAATGTTCTCTCCAGCATTTGCTTTTGCCCTTTTCTGGTGGTTTTCCTGCATAGCAATTATAAGGTCAATTTATAACTCTCAGAAAAGCTGGTGCAGAGAAGAGCAGGGGGAGGTTCAAGGTTAAGGTCTCACTTCAGTCGTTGTTTTTTTCCTTGAAAAATGCATTATTTTAAAGTTAAAGGGAAGCATGCCATGAGCTACTATCATTCCTGGGCTCGGCCTTCTGCTATTTCCCTCAAATCACATCACAGCTCCAGGACTGGTCAGTGTGGAGTGAAACTGGGAAGATGGGATAAGACTAGAAATTCAGATTTTTTTTCCTAATGAAAATATCTTTGAAATGTTTATCCTTGTGTAGATCTCGGAATGAGGCTTCTCAACTTGGCTTATTGTATCTGATCATGTTGCTTTCTTTATGACATCATCCTCATACCCAGCCACTTGGGCACAATGTTATTGTATAGAAATATTTATCTTAATTAAATACAGTAGTGTAAAGTCTAGGCACTCATCATTTTCCCACCTTAAAAGTGAGCAAACTACTAAGAGAAGGCAAAGTCCTTTCTTTCTCATCCAGACTTGCTAAGTGGCTCTAGAGCAAAACATTTTAAAGGAAAAATCTCTCATTAAAATTTTGTAGGAAACATTACAACATGAGGGGGTCTCACTGACGTATTCTTTCTAGGTAACTGCACTGGGTTATTTTGGTCTAAGGCAGGTGACGTAGAGAGTACGAGGTGGGGCTGACAGAGCTCATGATGGGGGTGGAGGGAGCAAAATAAAAAGAGTCCTGCTTCTGGCTCGTGCATGAATTGTGTGCCATTTTGTTGCGGGAAAACGGTGTCGTGCCTACCTTCCCTACCACACTCAACTTGTGCAGACCGCTTAGGGAGGAAGAGAGAAAATCTCAGGAAAAACCTGCAGCCAGAAAGAGGACTGCAGAAGACGTTCTCTCTGGATAAAAACAGGATTTGTGTCTCTGTGCCATCACCAGTAGGGAGGACTTTCCAATGAGGGGCAAGGTCTTGTGGCTTCTCCCTGAGACTATTTTCCTTTTGCAGAATCACAGCCTGTGCAGTGACCATGAAAAAGTACGTGGAAGAAAACGTGTCCCAGACATCCAACACGACCATCAAGTATTTCATGAAGATGCTGAGCAGCGTCAGCGAGACCCTGATCTTCATCTTCATGGGCGTGTCCACCGTGGGGAAGAACCACGAGTGGAACTGGGCCTTCGTCTGCTTCACCCTGGCCTTCTGCCAGATCTGGAGAGCCATCAGTAAGACACAGCAGGGCCCGGAGAGTCCCACCTGCTTCTTTTTTAATTTTTCTTATTCCTTCCTGCAAGGTGAAAGCATAAGCAATGGGGTGATGCCAACCGGTTTTACTGGTTAGGGGGGTTTGGGGACCTTGTAGTGACCAGGAATGTTCTCCGTTTGCTTCCTCAATCAGTTCAGAATTATCACTGGCCAATCAGGTTCTGCACTGAAGCAAGGCTGAAGCAGGAGCACTTTTTCTTTTAATTGAGAGAAAACTCTCACATCTACACATTTAAATATAACTCAGTACATTCATCCCTTGCTCTTCACTTCTTTGCCAGCTTATGAGTTCTTGCACCTTAAATCAGATATAGGTTATAAACTGCGGGCTTTCTTTTATACTTTTGTTACAGGAAAAGTGAGATCTCACAAACTGTAAGGCAAGTACTGTTAGAAAACCATTTCCTAAATATTACAGGTGGTTTTAGTGTGATATATAGAAAACAAAGGAAGTGAATCTCTATTTTTGAAAAGTGCTTGGTAAAGGCAACTCTACAGCGTAACTGGTATCACCCCTATAAAATATGCCTAATTTAAAAACACGAGGTGTCCTGACTAATGGCTTTTAATTTAACTTGTATATTTATGTTTCTGGAGCTAGAAAGAACATTCAGTACTGAACTACAAGATATGCTTTACCTTTTGATTAGAAGAGATTATATTTTTAAATGACTTCAACCAATATTTGAAGCATTTTTTTATGTGACTTTGACCAGTATTTTCAAGCCAATTGCTCAGAGAGAAATGAGGAGAAATGGCTCAGAATTCATCTTGAACATATCCATTCTAAATTTAGAATGGTTTTTAGGATTTAGGCAAGAATAACAAGAATGTAGAAATATTAAAAATATTCATAAAAATAGCTCTGAATATATGCACCTTTTGGGTCTCCAGGGGAGAAAAGAATTAAATTTATAATCTCACAAGTCCTACCAGTATTACTAACTAGCTATTTGACCTTGGACAGATAGTTAACGGCTCAAAATTTTCTTCCCCAACCACAAAATGGTGGGTGTGGACAAATTTCGTAGGTCCCTTTCAGTTCTAATACTGTAGGGATCTACAGGACAGTAGGGTTAATGTCAAGAGGAGCACCACCTCAGAGCTTCTGCCCAGCCAACAAGCATAGAAACCAGCTGGGAGATTAATGTTGGGGAGACCTCACGATGCTTCACCCTTGGTGACCAGCCACCCAGCTCCTTCATTTTTCATCTGAGGGAAATGATGTAACAGTTCCCAGGAGAATGACTTGGCCACGTCACAGCGAGTGACAGAGCCAGGTGTCGGATCCAGCTCTCCCACTCCTGCCTGACTCATCGTAGCTAAGAATAGCTCACACTCATGAAAGCTTATAACATAGAAGTTCGTGCTTTATGTTATTCATAGATATTAAATTATTAAACCTTACGTCCACCTTCTGATATAAGTACTCAGTACCTTCAGAAAGCAGATGAGAAGAATGCGTACGTGAAAAGATTGACTTTTGCCCAAGGTCATAGGACTAGCCCGTGGAGGAGCCGGGACAAACAAAACAAAATGAGAAAAGTTAAATTTTACTGTCTCCTGCACTGTCAGTGTCCCTACTATCAGAGGGTGCTAGGAAAGAATAACAAGAATGTAGAAATATTAAAAATATTCATAAAAGTAACTCTGAATATATGTGCCGGTTGGGTCTTCAGGAAAGAAAAGAATTAAGGGTACTCTGGTATACATTTATAATGTTACATCAAGTCCTATCACTGTTACTAACTAGCTATTTGAACTTGGACAGAGAGTTAACTACTCAAAAGCTCCTTCCCCAACCACAAAACAGTGGGTGTGGACAAATTTGTTAGGTCCCTTTCAGTTCTAGTACTGTGAGGATCTACAGGGCAGTAGAGTTAATGTCAGTGATGCTTGCTGTGATGTCTGTGCGATTAGAAACCACATGAGGATACCTAGAGGTTTATTGTTCTCCAGGGAAACCTCTGCTTTGATGAGTCAGAGCATCAGTGAAGGGACCTTTCTCACTAGGAACCACTGCATGGGTGGCAGCTCAGCCATATGGGGATGAAAAACCAATGTGGTAGAAAACACCTCTGTGTTTTCAGCAAGCTCTCCGGCCCTCCACCTTCCACTTACTGACAGTAAGAAGCCCCCCCTTGGACCCCTTGCCAACTTCCTTTCTTTTTTGCATTAAGCCTCAAGAAGAACCAAACCAACCACAAAAGATCTGCTCACCTGCACAGACCCCAGGCACTGCGAGGGCTAATCTCACCTTCAAAATCACACACCTCCTCTGCTGACCCAGTGAGAGTATGAGCTGATAAAAATGCTTCTACCCTCCAAGTGATACCCTTGCTTTTCTTAGTTTTGAAAGGCTGAGCAAAATTTATAAAATAGATTAGAAAATATATACCATTTCTTATATCAAAAGTATCAAGATTTATTACTTTAAATACACACACACACACGCGCGCACACGTACGCGCGTGCGCGCGCGCACACACAGAGGCAGTCATGCTGGGAAACTACCAGAGAACACTTCTGACTTGAAGCACTGCTGTCTCACAACTACCCAAGAAGTAAAAAGTTTTGTAAGCTGTTATGTTTGGGACAGACTGCCATGGGTGTGATGGAATTAGGTTGTCTTGTTTTGTGGGCACATGCACACGACTTGGGTTCACTAACGCTGCTGTGTCTCCTCATTCGTGACCCTCTGCTCTAATACATATTTCCCCCCTTCTAGGCGTGTTTGCTCTCTTCTATATCAGTAACCAGTTTCGGACTTTCCCCTTCTCCATCAAGGACCAGTGCATAATTTTCTACAGTGGTGTCCGAGGAGCTGGAAGTTTTTCACTTGCATTTTTGCTTCCTCTGTCTCTTTTTCCTAGGAAGAAAATGTTTGTCACTGCTACTCTAGTAGTTATATATTTTACTGTATTTATTCAGGTTGGTAGATTTCTTTCATATTTGAAATAAGTCGATTCTTCTCAGGATTGTGTATTAAATTAGTAAAATACCAAGAAAGGGACATTTTATCTGATTTTCAGACAAGTGCCCAAACTAAATTCCCAAATATTTCTAGATCATGTTTTTGGTCATCCTGTAACCTCGACATTTTGTGACCTTTTAATTGATAAAACATATTAATCAAAATATCCCTTTGTACAGGTGAATGATAGCTCGCCTGATGCCTATTGCTGAAAATGAGATAACAATTGGTACTAAATAGTTTTTATTATAGCAGGTATTAGCTCTCAGCAAACTAATGGGAGGTTATTTTAAGGAAAGAAACTAAATCCCTGCTTTAAATTATAGACATCAGGCCTATTTTTATTGCAGAGTGTAAAGGTATTAAGTAAGAACTAAAGTAAACACTGGAGCATCTATCCAGGAGAAACTAGTACAAAACAAAGACATTAAAATTGGAAGTTCTAAATTTGCAATAGATTTGCTCTCTATCCTGACAGTCTTCACTACAACAAAATGCTTTATTTTGTGGTTTATGATCTAGGGAATCACAATTGGCCCTCTGGTCAGGTACCTGGATGTTAGAAAGACCAATAAAAAAGAATCCATCAACGAAGAGCTTCATACCCGTGTAAGTTATCTCTTGGTCATAATTAATAAGTTGATAAGACGTTCCCTCTTTGTCACCTATGGGAGTGATTTAGAACTTTGATGAGGTGTGTATATGTCACTAGACATGGCCTCTTTCCTCTCCAGCTCCACCAACAGTGACTGTACTAGTTTCCTGGTGCTGCTGTAGGAAATTATCATAGACTCAGTAGCTTACATCTTACAGTTATTATCTTACAGTTCTGGAAGTCAGAAGTTCACAATGGGTTTCACCGGGATGAAATCATGATGTAGCCGGGCTGCATTTCTTTCTGAGGGTTCTAGGGAAGGGTCTGTTTTCTTGCCTCTTCCAGCTTCTAGAGGTTCTTGGCATTCCTCGGCTTGTGGACCTGTTCTGTCTTCAGAGCCAACAATGACCAGTCAGGGCTTTCTCATGCTGCATCACTCTGATACTGACTCTTCTGCCTTCCTCTTCCACATTAAAGATCTTTATGGTTATACTGGGCCTATGTGGGTAATTTAGGGTATTCTCTCTATCATAAGGTCAGCTGAATAGCAAGCCTAAATTCATCTGCTATCCTAATTCCTCTTTGAATAAAAACTAACATGCTTGCAGGCCCTGGGGATTAGGACCCTGGACGTCTTTGGGGACCATACATTCTGCCTGTTGCATCTGTCCTTTGCCCTTCAAAGACTCATGTCTGTTCCACATGCAAAATACATTAACCGATCCCAACATCTCAAAAGCCTCAATCCACTATAGAATGAACTCAGAGACCAAAAATCTCACCTACATCTTGTGAGTTCAAAAGACCCAACTCTCAGCATCTCAACCATCTAAATCAAGGATGGGTGAGGCTCTGGGTATAATCCATCCTGAGACACAGTTCCTCTTCACTATGAACCTGTGAAACTCAAGAAACAAGTCATCTTCTCCCAAAATGCACTGGTAGGACAGTCATCAGATAACAGCTATAGATATTCCCTTTCCAAAAGGGGGAAATATGGAAGGAAAAAAGGAGTCATCTACCCCAAACAAATTTCCAAGTCTGCCTGGGTTTCCAGTCCTGGTTTCCAGTCCTGGGAACAATCTTCTATGATTCTTTGCTCCACCTTCTGTGTTCTCCCCTCAACCCACTGAGTCATAGTTCTTTTTTCATGAACAGTAGCAGGTGTTTGTGACTTATTAGTTTTGTTTTGTTTTGTAATTTTTATTGGAGTATAGTTGATTTACAATATTGTGTTAGTTCCAGGTGTACAGCAAAGTGAATCAGTTATATGTATACATATATCCACTGTGTTTTAGATTCTTTTCCCATATAGGCCATTACAGAGTACTGAGTAGAGTTCCCTGTGCTATACAGTAGGTCCTTATTAGTTATTTATTTTATGTATAGTAGTGTGTATATGTCAATCTCATTCTCCCAATTTATCCCTCCCCCACTTGCCCACTGGTAACCATAAGTATGTTTTCTACATCTGTAACTCTAGCGGCTTATTAGTTTGATCAGCCTGCTTCTTGCCTGTAAAATTTGGGGCCCAGTAGCTTTCTTTTATTTCATCTTCTCTCTCTCCCTTTTGGGTCCAAGCTAGCAGTGTTTCTGTCAGGGTTCAACAAGGGGAGCAGAACTAGTAGGAGATATATATTAAGAGCTTTGTTGTAAGGAATTGGCTCACCTACTATGGGTGCTGGGTAGGCAGGTCCAAAATCTGTAGGACAGGCCATCAGGAAGGGTGGACTGGAACTCTCAGGCAAAAGCAGGTGGAATTTTCTTCTGCTTTATTCTTCAGGCCTTTCGGATGATCAAATCAGACCCACCCAGATTATCTAGGATAATATCCCTTACTTAAAGGCAACTGATCAGTGACCTTTAATCCTATCTACCAAATACTTCCACAGCAACATCTCAACCTGTATTAATAATAACAGGGGAGTAGCCTAGCCAAGTTGACACCTCAGAAAACTATCATGATGAATAATGTTCAGGGTTGCCTGACTTGCTTCTAAAATTATTGTTCTAAAAAAGAAAGAAAGATAGAAAGAAAGAAAGGAAGGAAGGAAGGAAGGAAGGAAGGAAGGAAGGAAGGAAGGAAAGAAGGAAAGAAAGAAAGAAGAAAGAAAGAAGGAAAGAAAGAAAGAAAGAAAGAAAGAAAGAAAGAAAAAAGAAAGAAAGAAAGAAATCATTATTCTAATGGAACATGGGATTTTCTGCTCTTCCTGAACTTATAATAAAGAAGGGGTAACAGCTTCCAGTTCAGCAGACATGGCCTAGTGGCAGTTTTGGTGAAAACTCTGATAAAAGTGAAAATGAAGTCTCTCATGGTCTCTGCCAGTTTGTTTTAAGTCCAACACAGTACTGAAGGGATGGCATTTCATGTGGCTACAGGAAATAGAAATGAGAACTAATGTACGGAAAACATAGGGTGAGAGGCTTCAGCTCTGTTAATGAAGAGTGTTTGGACAGTTGCTTGTATGGCTCACCCAAAGGTGAAGTGGATGTGTGCAAGCAATAACCGGAAACTCTCGGCATAGTTGCTGTACAAGAGATTCAGGCTTGGAGGGGATGATTGGCCCACGTAATTTGGAGATTTCTTTCATGCCTGAAAGTCCATAACTTTAATGCTGGAGAAACTGATGAAGTCTTTCAAGAGTCAGACCTGAATTTCATGGCCAAAGTCACCTAAGGAAATAAAGTAATTTTAATTCCAGGAAACACAAATGAAAAATTTTCAAGGCCATTTGAAACTATTCAACAGATGGGGATAGGGAGTGAGCATTTTATAATCAGTAGTGCTTTAACCCGATTGAAGATTTTTGTCTCTATCTTCATCCCCTCTGTTCATTATTTTAAGAAATTAGATAATAAGACAGTAGAACTTGGATATTTCACCCCTTTCTTATTTTTCTTTTTCTCAAAAAAGGTATAACTATTGGTAGAGAGTACATAATTATTTCAGAATTAATTTAGTATTTTAATCTAGTTTTCAAAAAAAAATTTAGAAGCCATGTTAAACTTCAATGTTTACAAATTTAAATTATTTGTAAAGTAATAAATTATGAAGAGACTGTGTTTTTTCCTAAATTCCTATAAACAATTTGGATAAAGCAAATGTAGTATAATTGGCTTGGATGGTGAGATGTAAATACTGAGACAAAATGATCAGATAAAAACTGAGGTGTGGGAATTCCCTGGTGGTCCAGTGGTTAGGACTCTGTGCTTTCGCTGCTGAGGGCGCGGGTTCAATCCCTGGTCGGGGAACTAAGATCCCACAAGCCATGTGGCACGGCCCAAAATAAAAAGAAAAAACAAACAAAACAAAACAAAAACTGAGGCATATAGATAAATTTTGTTGTTATATGTTGCTATTATAATAGAATACCTGTAGAATTATATTTTCAGGAGCTGTATAAGTTGGATACTGGCATATTCTTTTCTTTCTCAATGAAATTAAAAGAATAGCTAGTTATTAAGCTTTATAACCATGTGATTTCAGTAATGAGAAACTTCCTAGATCATTCTAGAAAAATAGTATTCAAAGCAAAGCAGGTACGTTGTTTTCATTGCAAGTTATGTGCTTTATTAAAGAAATTATCTACAGAGGCCTTGCATCACGAAACTAAGTGGCGTTACTGGGAAAGGCATTATAAGCATCAGTTACATGAACAGAGTGATAGAAAAGAGGGTATGCTCCTGGAAAGTAAAGCCCCCTTCGTTTTCCAAGGTGTATTAACCTTCCTTGTGTGTCTTGTAGGGTTAACATTTCATCAGCAGTCATTTTCCTGTGTTTGGTTTGGCAGCTGATGGATCACTTGAAGGCTGGAATTGAAGATGTGTGTGGGCAGTGGAGCCACTACCAAGTGAGAGACAAGTAAGGAGGCAGAATTTTCACCACCGAGGAGGGATATATGTGACGTGGGGAACCTCAGAAGGTTCCACTGGAAACTAGGTAGATGGGATAAGATAAAACTAGAAGGAATCCTGAGAAAGGTGGCCAGGAAGATAAAGGGCCTGGGAGCCATGCCATACAGGAAGCAGGCAGAAGTCCTGGGAAATGGAGAGCTACCGGGTGGAGGAAGCAGTGAACTTGGGCTTGGTTGCTTTAGAGGAAATTAGTACAACTGACAGGTGGAAGTTAGAGACGCCAGATTTAAGTTTAAAACAAGGACAAGTTTCCCAGTGATAGGAGAAGCACAACCAGGGAATGACAGGCTTCAAGAGGCTGCAAAGGAGGGTTGGCGAGTCATCAGGGATACTGGGGAAGAGATTCCTCCATCGTGGGGGAGGTCCTTCCCGCATAACGATTCCGGGGGCCCTTTTCTCCACCACACCTCACATTTCAGAGCTCATCCTCTTCTGGATTTAGTCTACAGCCATATTTCTTAATGACGTGGCCCTGAGGAGAGTTTATTGAGGATGAGGAAGATGAGATTTTTGAAGTTTTACGCTGCTGTTTGGAGGATGTAGGTGTTAGCAGTAGTTCAATTAACCAAATGGTAGACATTTCCAACATATTGTTGTTGGTGATGCCAAGAGAGACTAGATCTTTAAAATTCTGGCTCTTGCAGGGTGGTGGCACAGAAACTGAGAGATTTTGATTGGGATTTTTTTTTTAAGATTTTTTGATGTGGACCATTTTTTAAAGTCTTCATTGAATTTGTTACAATATTGCTTCTGTTTTATGTTTTGGTTTTTTTGGCTAAGATCATGTGGGATCTTAGCTCCCCGACCAGAGATCAAACCTGCACCCCCTGCATTGGAAGGCGAAGTCTTAACCACTGGACCACCAGGGAAGTCTCCTGAGTGGGATTTTTTTTTATGAGTTAGAAAGAAGCATCGTTTTAGCAGTCCTTACAGTGTTAAAATAGAATTTAAATTCTGTAACTATCCACTGACCTAGAATTTAGGCCACGGATTGTTTTTAAGTTCAAATGCCATAGTTATTCCAATGAAGCATTATTAAATATTCTTCCATTTAGCCGAATCTATACCTAACTTTCTAAACTGTGTCAAGAGCAGTAAGACACCCTCACTGTGTTCTAGGTCTTCACAATGTAGTACATGTGGTCCTGGGGGTGGGGTGGGGGAGAAGAGAAAGAGCCTGAACAAATAATTATGGTCAATATGGCGCATATTATAACAGAGGCAAATGCATAGGACTATAGTAATACAGAAATGGGAGTGAGTTTGGAAAATAAATGAGTTCTCCAGGCCAAGAAGAATGGAAAGCCTGCCAAGCAACCGCAGTAGCAGCAGTGTATTTCCATCTGCAAAGGCAAGGGAGAGCATGTCATGGTTTGGATATGGGAGAGTGACAAGGTGAGAAAAAGGTGAGAAAAAAGGAGGACATGACTGGAAAGACAGGGACACGCTTTCATGGTAGAGAGCTAAAGCGCTCTCTACAGCCATTAACACTATAAAGTTCTATTTGACCTTTAAAACTCGTATCAAAAGGCTATTAAGGACTCCCCTGGTGGCGCAGTGGTTGAGAGTTCGCCTGCTGATGCAGGGGACACCGGTTCGTGCCCCGGTCCGGGAAGATCCCACATGCCGCGGAGCGGCTGGGCCCGTGAGCCGTGGCCACTGAGCCTGCGCTCCACAACGGGAGAGGCCACAATGGTGAGAGGCCCGCGTGCCACAAAGAAAAAAAAAAAAGGCTATTAAATAGGAGAGTGGCATGGCCATACTTGACTTTTGAAAGGCGAACTACAACAGCCATATGGAACCTGGATTAGAAAGAGAGGAATTATCTTTCACATGATCTCCTTAACTCTCCTGTGTTATCACTATTCGTCTCGTTTTATTTTATTTATTTATTTTAAACTTATTTATTTGTTTACTTTTGGCTGCATCGGGTCTTAGTTGCAGCACGCAGGATCTTTTGCTGCAGCACACGGGCTTCTCTCTGGTTGTGGTGTGCAGGTTTCCTCTCTCTATTTGTGGCGTGCGGACTTCTCTCTAGTTGTAGCATGTGGATTTTCTCTCTCTAGTTGTGGCGTGTGGGTTCCAGAGCGCCTTGGCTCTGTAGTTTGCGGCACGCGGGCTCAGTAGTTGTGGCCCGCGGGCTTAGTTGACCCGCGGCACGTGGGAAGTTAGTTCCCTGACCAGGGATCAGACCCACATCTCCTGCATTGGAAGGCGGATTCTTTACCACTGGACCACCAGGGAAGTCCCTAGTCTCATTTTAAAGATGAGCAACCCTGATTACAGCTTGTCCCTTCCTTTTGTTTGGTTGATTTTCAATGTATTCAGGTCCCTAGTCCATTCTTTCTTTATTTTAAAAAAGTGTATAAATGCTATGATTATTTTTTTTAAAAAATGTGTTCAAAGTCCCATGTTTTCCAGGCACTGTCGTGGTGTTTTTCAGAATAAAGTTAAGTGTAGTTTGTTCCTAGAAAAAGTATATACTTACATAACACATACAGAGATTGAAGATTTCCAAACTGTTGGTTTCCATTTTTAGGTTTAAGAAGTTTGATCATAAGTATTTACGGAAAATCCTAATCCGAGAGAACCTGCCAAAATCGAGCATCGTTTCTTTGTACAAGAAACTGGAAATGAAACAAGCTATTGAGATGGCAGAGACCGGGATACTAAGTTCTACAGCCTTTTCCATGCCCCATCAGTAAGTGACATCTGGCCTCCATCTAGACTTCCAATGTCAGAATTACAAGGAGCACTAACTCATTGCTCCATTTAAAGGTACTATTAGGAGTGAAGAGGCAGAGATATGACAAAGGAAAAATGGAAGAAATAAGATCTAAGTCTTGGCATCTTATAGCTTGGTCCATGCTCGATCCGTTTCACCTAGTTTCTGAAAATTACTTTCTAGCAAAAAGATGAGAGGTTTTTGACATCTTTCTTTGGGAGGGCAGGGCAAATGAATTTATAGGAGATCTTTAGCATATGTTACAAGTCTTCCTGTTTAGACATGTCTACCCTTTCACCCGTGCTCATTTGCTTCTGCTAATCTTGCTGTTGTCTTTCTCCCGTAAGTCATCTCTCTTCCTGTCTTCTTTGAGGAGAGACCAGGTCAGCATCCTAGGATGCTAAATTGGATTTGAGCATGAGTGGTATAGGAGCAAGAGATGTGGAGATTGGTGGGATATTTAAAGAGAAGGCCGTGTTTGTAATTGGGTCTCAGGCAAAGATCTGTGTGCAGTTGGGAGAATGCCGCGTGTGTGTGAGACCAGCTGTGAAAAGGAACAAGGAGGGAACTGGTTACCAGTGGAACAGAGGGTGGGGTAAGACTGGTACATACCCCATCATTACAAGATGATGCCCTTTGAAGCCTGGTGCTTCAGTTGGAGCATCTGGAAACCAATTGTCCCAAGAGCTGGTTAGACAATTTTTTTTTTTTTGCGGTATGTGGGCCTCTCACTGTTGTGGCCTCTCCCGCCGCAGAGCACAGGCTCCGGACATGCAGGCCCAGCGGCCACGGCCCATGGGCCCAGCTGCTCTGCGGCACACGGGATCCTCCCGGACCAGGACACGAACCCGTGTCCCCCGCATCGGCAGCGGACTCTCAACCACTGCACCACCAGGGAAGCCCCAAGTTAGACGTTTTTTAAAGCTGCTTTAAGTCTCTGACATTTACCGAGCACTCCTTGAATGTCATAAGAATGAATTCACCCCCTCCCCAAAGATGCCCAGTTTTCTCCCAAGAAATGGTTTACGAATTGGGGAAATTAGTCACAACGTATATTTAGCATAAGGAACACAAGCCTCTCCATCCTGACGTCCTCAGAAGATAATGAGTTTCAATTATCTCCCCACATCCTCACCTTTGAAAAGCAAGTTGAGAGAAGAGCTAAGAATAGATAGCAATGAAATTGTCATTAACCCCTGAGTGTTACTTCTCATCCCTTGCTTGCTAATGAATCAGAAACACCATCACCTTTTTTACATGGGGAACATTTCCAGCCAGGGAAAAATCTAAAGGAGCGTCCCAGAGGGCATCTTTGTATAAACAGAAAGCTTTCTGCCCTATTTCTCAGCGAGACTGTTTTTGGGGTTGGTTGGTTGGTTTGTGTGCTGCCCACTACATGACTCTAAGGAAATTTCTGGTCCTAAAATGGGAATGTGCCAACAAATATTTATTGGCAACACTGTGCTGAGCCATATGAGAGCCTGAGGCAGAAAAAATAATCAGGGATACTGATCTCGTCTTTATTTAAAATGTTGATATATCACTCACCATGGATAATTTTGCATTCTTTTATTTTCTACAATATTCACTTGATTCCTTCTACTTCACTTGATTCCTGAACTTTGGGGCATCCCCTTAGCGAAGGGGAGTATTAGGGCCCCTGCTACGCGCCACGGCCTGTGGAAGCAGACGGTCCCTGCCCTCAGGGAGTTCACCCCTGGAGCAGGGTCCTGATGGTAATAAAATAGGGCACACAAACATACGATCACAAAGCCCAGGGAGCTGTGAGCGGGTGACAGGGAACCTCATCTGGTCCCCAGGCATTTGACCTGCTCACTGAAGGATGGATGAGAATTAACTCAACGCTCAGCAGGAGGGCTGGACCCGGACGGGTGCAGGCAGTTTAGACCATGAGGAACTTCCTTAACCTTCTGCTCACTAGTGATGTAAGCACTTGGTCTAGGAATGTAGGGGCACTTATCTCAAATGAGAATCAGTCTCTCATGTGCTAAAATATATTTTGAATCTCTGTACATTACGTTGCACTGGTCATAGGCAGGTTTCCCAGTTCCTAACCTCAAGGCAATTTTTAAGCCAGTTTCATTTAGAGGATGCCCTTGTGTTGAGTCAATTATTTTCCAGACATTGACTCAAGATCAGTAAGAGAGCCTTCTAGGTTGGAGACATTTTTTCCCCCTATAGCCCAAGCCGGTTAGTTAACCGAGGTGGGAGAGGAGATTTTTTAAACCGATATTTACTACAAGTTTAGTATTTAAGTTGCATTCATTTGATCTCATCAGAAATCTGTAGGACGTCAAGCAAAAAGGAATTCCTCTCCTAAGATCAAAGCAGTAGTTTCTTAAAAAACAAACCTTCATACAATAATAGGAAAAAGAAGTGTGTACTCAGCTCACTTTTTGTGACTCCGTATGAAAGGATAACAACAAAACGCACATATATTTTTTTTCTTTAGAAGTTTAAGCAATTGTTCTACAAGAGGTTTAGATTTCCAAACTCTGTGACCTTCAGGAGAACACTACCCCTAGAAGCTGTCTATGGCACACTGCAGACACTGCTGATTCTAGGGAATTCCTTTACTTTTACATACATTATGTTATTTGACTCTCAAAACAACCCTATGGAATAAATAGACTATGTACTTGGATTATTATTCTAACTCTGAGGCACCTTGCTTTACCCATGAATAGGAAGTTCTTAGAAACGTCAGTGGGTAGAGGCTCAAGCCGATTAAAAAATATTTGGTTACTATTAAAGAGAAGAGATATTAAAATATTTATAATAAAGGTGTTAAAAAAGAGGAAAGTGAAAGATAAAAAATATTTATAGTAAATGTATAGGCATAACACACTACAGCTGTGCAACTTCAAGATATTATCTTTAGAAACTCCCAAATAGTTATAATGTCATTTATTAAACAGCACAAATTAATTTGTTGCAGTTGAAGAATGTTTAAATTGATCACATATTGACAGGTATAAGTTCACAGTCATGCATTCTGACACCAAAGACACTAGTATGAAGATTCTGATGCCATGTTCACTTCCATGATGGAACGTTGCCTTGTAGGGAGCCAGGCCCACAGCTATGCATTCTTCACTCGTTCTCAGTGTTGGTCACCTTGGTGACCTTTCTAAGACACAAGGCAACCACATGCACAGAAGAGCTGTTAGTACCATTGTTTACTTAGTAGGCACATCCTTCAGTCAACATACATTTCCCTGGATTTCATGTATAAAGCTACTAAAAGAGGATGGATTCTTCCAGATAAATCAGGAAATGTTTGATCTTTTGGGACTTCGTCTTATGGCATGAAGATAACATCTACTAGATTTCATATCTCTATTGCTGTGTTTAGAACTGAAACCTCTTTTTACAGCATTATAGCACCTGATTTTTAAAAAAAAAGTTAAGGGAAATGTGAGCTTTTTATTCAAATACATTTAGATTCAGATTTCCCCAGTTTGATTTCAATGGCCATGAAATTACCAGTGATCTTTTATTTAAGGTAATAGAGGCTTCTTTTATATCTTGTTCCAGTGACGAGACTTTCACTTTATAATTTTACTTTTTTGCCCTAGAGATTACTAACATTCAGTTTTTCTGAGGATTGTATCTTTCCTGTGCTCGTGATATCATTTCAGGAGTGATTTTGCTAACGAAGTTGCAGGTAGGAAAGCCCATGCATCAGTAACTGCCCGAATCAATAATTCATCCTTCTGATTCTATAGCTGCAGCTTCTCAGTGTGAATAAATACTGAGGCAATGCTGCCGGGAACCCTGGACTGCACATCCAGCCAGCAGCCTAAATGGGCTTGAACTAAGTCTGGTCCTTCCCAGAGTGGTTAATTATAAACTGGGGAGAATACGCCAAGTTAGATTTCCTATCTCAGGTTTAACTTTACCATTTCCTTTACCCATAGTTTTTCCTATTTGGTCATTTTATTATGAACACACAAAGTAGAACTATTTGATTAGCTGTTGTTTCTGTTTAGCAATAGATTCCTTCCACCATAATAAAGGAATGTGTTCAGATTGTGGGAATGCGTGGGTGTATCTAAATCAGAATAAATTTTATTTGAAGGACATTTAAACAGTTAGGTTGAAATGCCCTGATAATAATGTTTAAATCACCGAGGGTGGTAACTGAAGATCAATAGTGTTGACGTTTGCAGCTCCGCGATATGGAAACTGATTTCAGTGATTTTGTAGGAAAGGCATTAGTCAGTCGACAGATCGCATTTGCTAAGTAAATGCTGGCGTCCTGTGATATCCAGTATCCAAGCCCTTAAAAATCTTTTACCCGTTGTGCATTACTTACAAAAATATCCTTGCTATTTATGATGATATCTCTACTAATGTTGGGGGAAAGGGACTTAAAAAGTGGCCTGTCTTGAAACCAATAACTTCTTGACCAGACCTGTGCAAGCAGGTAACAGCACATCAGCACACGTGTGCTTTTCAAAAAGCTGCAGCCAGAGAAGAAAAAACATCACAGCTCTGTAAGGGTTTATACCAATATGTCAAGGGAGGTAATGGTACTGAAAGATGGGTTTAATTTTCTTTAGTTCTCCTTTTTTTGTTGTTCCTATGTTCTACAGCGAGCGTATATTATTCATACAATAAGTTTTTAGAAATTACCACCACTAGACCGAAGTGATTGAAATCAAATATGTGTGTCACATGAGAATTCTGCACATAGCGACATCATGACCGAAATCCTCAGAGGACAATTGTTCATTGACTGCTAACCTGGCCATGACTTGACTTTTGAGCCCTTTTTATTGGGGGGGCGGGGAGGGAGGGGTGCTTATGGTTAAGAAGGCTGAAAGAAGTCACCTGCTTCTAGAATCTCAGAGGGTCCAGTGTCTCTGAGCTGTGGCCTGATTTTCATGGTGGCAATGGTCTAATTCTCCTCGTAAAATATGATTTTAGTTTCTTACCATTGTTCTTTAACCAGAGATAAAGTCCCTAAAGGGACAATTCCAAGATAAATGTACTTATAAAGGTACTCGTAAAAATTTAGTACTGCATAGATTAGTGCTATTCAAAATGTGGTTACTACATGGTGTTGTCCGTGAGCCTTGAAGGAATAATCTTATTTCTGTTGAATCTAACAGTGAAACATTTGGTTTGCCCTTTGTGGTATCCTTTCCAAAAATGTATTTCCTAATCATTGATTTTTATTGTTTTTTACAAACGTGTCTGTTCCTAATAGATACGGAGGAAAAAAGTAACTGGTTTGCCATGACTTTAAACTCCTTTTTAAAAATGGGTTAGAGAAATTCCCATATACAAGCTATAGGCAAAGAAGCCACATGTTCAAAATGTAAGTCAAGACACACATGCTGACATTTCATATGAATTTACTAAAACAACAGGAAAAGTTATGTTAAAAACATAACCTTTATGTTTATCAATTAGAACTCCTGAAAGTAAATTCTTGCTTTTGTGGTCCCCTTGCCAAGATGGAAGAATAATGCTTGGTTTCCCTCCAATGATGTTTCCAGGGCCCAGAGGATACAAGAAACCAAAAGACTCTCCCCTGAAGATGTGGAGTCCATGAGGGACATTCTGACACACAACATGTACCAAGTTCGACAAAGGGTGTGTATAAGACATGTCCCTGTTGCCTGTCCTGGGATCCAGTCCTCCAGGAATCAGTTCTTTTTCATGTTTTTCTCTCCAAAGCAGTCTTCTTGATGAACAATTTCTCTCTGCTTAGTTTGGAGAACAGAAAGTTAATTGTTATGTTTCTGCAGCAAAATTGGCACCCGTGGTATAAAGAGAAATGCAAATCCAGTTGCAGGCCCTAGGGGTCAGGCTGCCCTAGCCCTGCAGCCCCAGAGTTTTCCAGAACCAGCAGGGCTCCCTCCCCCTCCAGAGACAGAAAAGCAGTGACACTCATCCACCACGGAAGAAAGATGGCCCCAGGATGCCTGTGATGGTGGAGTTGTCTCAGCGTGGTTGACTGTAATAGAGCTTAGAAAACTGAGATGGGTTAGATTAGAATATTGAAACCACAGTGCTGAAAGCCTAAGGTAAAAAAGGAGACATTTCAGGGACTTCCCTGGCGGTCCAGTGGTTAAGATTCCAAGCTTCCACTGCAGAGGGCGTGGGTGCGATCCCCGGTCTGGGAACTAAGGTCCCACATGGCGCTAGGCCAAAAAAAAAAAAAAAATACACACACACACACATATATATATATCCACAAAAAGGAGACATGTCAGGCCTAGTATTTTTCAATTTTGGAAAAGGGTATGGAGGCTATACTAGCACTTGGGACCTGGCCCAAAGTTCACAGCAAGAACATTTCAGGGACAGTAAGTGAATCCTCCTGAAACTTTGATTTAATCTAATGGTATTTTCATTTGTGTCTTCTAATTAGGAGTTCTTTAAGTTTGAGGATTCAGTGGAACATCCCAATTGTTGAGTAGGGTTATAAGCGAGTTATAAGTGAGGGTTATAAGTGAGTTAACGGTGAGGGCCTCGGTTTTGGTGACCAGGTCATGGGACTCCAAAAACTCATCTAGTCAAAACTCATCTTCTCAAGTAGAAGATGCTGAGGTTAGAGGAGTTGTTTTTCTGACTTGCTTAAGATCTCAAAACAAATTTGCGTTAAGAACCCGGGTCTGCCGACTACCCACCCACAGCTCTTTCCATGACTTCAGAATTACATGATCCAGGGCAAGGGAATGTTTTCTGGCTGCTGTTTCAAGAAGGTCAGTGATGAAGGGGAATGTGTCAGCAAAAAGGCCCTGCACCTGCTGGAGGAACCCAGGTCAGCCACACTCATAGCACACTTCGAGTACATTCAGCAGTTTTCAAATCGTTCCAGGCGAAACTGTTTCAGCAAGGCTATCACATTCCGCCTTAGATAAGTAGTTAAGAGCTCCCTGGTTTGAAGAATGCTGGCCAGCTTAGTGAGGGCTGGAGTCCAGAGGGTGCCTGGTACTCAGACTTGCCCCATGGTGGTGGAGGTTGAGTTTAGGGAAAGTCCAGAAATAGAGAGATTCTGGAACTCCAAGCCACCCAAAAATGAGGTTAACTGTCCATTCTCTCTTTTTTATCAGGTTCCTAAAGAATCACCTTTCTTCTTCTTTTATCAGTGCCTACTCAGACTGACCTCCAGGTTTCTCCCTTCTAAGCTGTGCAGGATCTCCCTTCCTTGTTGATCACGTAGAGCCAATAGGTGATGGAAAGTCCCACGGGGAGAACATACATAGTAAACAGACCCCTGAGATGGCTTTTGCTTCCTCTTTTATTACTTGGGAGAATGAGACTCACCAGTCCTACCCTTTCCGTCTTTCCTTTCTCATCCTAACCTTTAAAACAATTTTTTAAATAATATATTTTATTTAAACCACTATATCAAAAATATTATTTCAACACATCATAAATTTTAAAAATTACCAATGAGATATTTTATACTCTTTTCTTTTAAATTAGTGTCTTCAAAATCAGTGTATAGCTTTTTTTTTTTTAGAAGATGTTGGGGGTAGGAGTTTATTAATTAATTAATTTATTTTTGCTGTGTTGGGTCTTCGTTTCTGTACGAAGGCTTTCTCTAGTTGTGGCAAGCGGGGGCCATTCTTCATTGTGGTGCGCGGGCCTCTCACTACCACGGCCTCTCTTGCTGCGGAGCACAGGCTCCAGATGCGCAGGCTCAGTAGCTGTGGCTCACGGGCCGAGTTGCTCCGCGGCATGCGGCATCCTCCCAGACCAGGGCTCGAACCCCTGTCCCCTGCGTTAGCAGGCAGACTCTCAACCACTGCGCCACCAGGGAAGCCCTATAGCTTATTCTTACAGCACATTATGATTCGGATTAGCCACGTTTTTTTTCCTTAAAGCCTCCTTTATTTTTCTTATTTTTAAAAAATTTTTATTTTATATTGGAGTATAGTTGATTAACAATGTTGTTGATTAATAAAGGTGTACAGCAAAGTGATTCAGTTATACATATACAATATATCTATTCTTTCTCAAATTCTCTTCCCACTTAGGTTATTACAGAGTATTGAGCAGAGTTCCCTGTGCTACACAGTAGGTGCTGGTTGTTATCCTGTCTTTTTTTTTTTTTGCGGTACGCGGGCCTCTCACTGCTGTGGCCTCTCCGGTTGTGGAGCACAGGCTCCGGACGCGCAGGCTCAGCGGCCATGGCTCAAGGGCCCGGCCGCTCCGCGGCACGTGGGATCTTCCTGGACCGGGGCACGAACCCGTGTTCCCTGCATCGGCAGGCGGACTCTCAACCACTGCGCCACCAGGGAAGCCCTATCATCCTGTCTTTACGTAGTTCATATGGCTCCTCTCCTCTGCCACGGTCCTCTTGCACTCTTGAAGGAAAAACCAAAGACGCAATCCAGGACAACTGTCTGTCTGCTTTGTTGCTAGTGGGAAGTCTACAGTTTTGAGGCTTGTCACAAAAGGTGACATCTGTAGTCCTCTAGCTTGGGTGAAAGAGATTCCCGTTCAGCACTTTGTAAATGTGGTTGTGGTTCATGCTGGTGTGTGGTTCAAGACAAATTTTCACTGGCCTCTGTGAAGATAAGGAAGACATTTTTCATAAAACTAAACTGATTCAATTTGAAAAACTGTTCTGTATCGAAGATCATGCCCGTCCTACTATTTTGGTTAAAAGACTTTTTCCTTTTTGAACTGATGGTGGTGATACTAATGGGCTGATTTTTTGCACGTATCTTTGATTGGCAACATTTTAAAATAGCAACCTTCTAGAAATTGCCAAAGTTGTTTTTAAATGCCCCTGATCCCTAAACACTCAGTAACCGCTGGCCTAGCATAACAAACGTGACCTGGGAAAGAGAGTGTGTGTTGGCTGGGGGGGCACCGAAGTCTGTGGGTACCTCGGGGATGATCACTGTGGGAGGGTCACAGGGGGACAGCACAGATGGGGGCCACTAGCCTGTGAGCCAGAGGCAAGGCTCCCACCGCAGCTTGGTCCTGAAGGGCTAGCCCCGAGCACAGACCTTTCCTCCGGGGCCACAGCTTGTGCCTGTGTAATTGAGGCAAATGCTCAGAGGACCTGAGCACCACCTTCTCGCTCTTCTAGTCTTTGTTCTTGGTTTTTCCATGGTCTCCTGAGGCTGGAAGTTGTGTTGAGATGTCTGTACATGTTTGACATCCCCTTCTTTCTACAGGCCCTGTCCTACAACAAATACAACCTCAAACCCCAAACGAGTGAGAAGCAGGCAAAAGAAATTCTGATCCGCCGCCAGAACACCTTCAGGGAGAGTGCGAGGAAAGGTCACAGCCTGCCCTGGGGAAAGCCGGTAAGGTGGAGACACTGACTCACCTGAGCTGGGCCAGGCCTGGAGCAGGGCCTCGTCAGGTGACCACCTCAGTATTTAAACAAACAAACAAAACCACTACCTCGTTGCCAGAAAAAGACAAAACTAAGGGGGTACAGGACACCAGACAGCCCCTTCTCTGGGCCTGGGCCCTTTGGAGCCCAAAGCATCGGTCCACGGGGTATGTGGCAGCAAACTGCCCTCCAGGATGGGTCAGTGACTGGAACACATTCCCTGGGCTGTGAGGCTAGACTAGCTCCCACGGTGGCCAGGGACTGGACATTCCAGGGGACCGTCCGTGGACGGGGACCCTGGCTCTAGGAAGCTTACTCCTCCCCCAGGGAGATACAGGGAGGAATTTGTTCTCCCCACATCTCTTGGACCCTATCTTCATGGCAACCACTGTGCATCTGAGCTACTCCATCTGAGGCCATATCCAAGCAATCCTCCTGGGACTCTGAATGGAGGTTGGGTCTGGAGTGGCCCCTAATCTCTACCCGAAAGTCAGTGGGGCTGCAGGAGAAACTTCGAGAGGTTTATCACGGTCTATTTTATCATGAGAGGGAAAGGACATATATTGAAGGCGGAGACATTTTGTTTTCCTTAAACTGAAGTAACTGAAAGGCAGTGGTCCAAACGCGATGCTCCAGAGTGGGTCTGTATCTCTCACTTCGTTTGTCGTGTGAAGCTGTCAGTTGCATGGCTAACTCTGCTTTTTATTTCTCCTTGTTACCCACAGGCTGGTACCAAAAACATCCGCTACTGCTCCTTTCCTTATAGCCATCCACAGCCAGCAGGCAGAGATGTGAGGGTGGCTGAATTCACAGGTAACCTGCATCCCTGGCTGCTTCTCTTTTCTGGAAAGGTTCAGATGGTAAACTGTTTCAGGCTTGTGGGCCAAAAGGCAAAATCAAGAATATTATGTAAGTACATATATGACAAGAAAAAGAGAACACAAGTATTTTATTAGTTGAATTCAGAACTATAGTGATGAACACTGAAATTTGAAATTCATATAATTTTTACTTAACAGGAAATATTCTTTAAAAAAATTTTTTCCAGCCATTTAAAAGTGTAACAACCATTCTTAGCTCAGGGGCCATACCAAAAGATGCATCAGAGAGATACGTCTGGGGGTCATCAATTGCTGACCCCTGTCTTAGGGAAACATAAAATGGGCACTTCTTTGAAGTGGTGAGATTCTCCTGTGTTTTATAAATTAGCAGAATTCTCCAAAGTTTGCTAAATTTTACTAAAATAACTTCACCAAATTTACTGATTGGATGTTTCCCATTTAATACCTATTACTTAAATAGAATTCTTAGAGTTATTGAAACTGGCTATTGTGCTCATAAAAGCTATTATTTTTTAAACGTGTATATAAAATGATTTTCTATTAGCATAAAGTGGCATATAATATATATGATATGCCATGTTCTCTAGTTTAATATTCCTAAATTTTTAAGACTTGGAATCACATTGGAAATTTGAATAAACTAAACACATAGGATTTGAGAATTAAATCTTTGAAGAGGGAATATAATTATTCCTTACAATGAAACTTTATTTTTTTCTTATATAAAAACATGCTTGATATAAAATCAAAGTCAGCCAGTGGAGAAAAGCATAAAAAAAATTTTAAAGCACTCGAAACTCGAACACCCAAGATAATCACTATAGAACATTTTGGTAAGCATCCTTCTATAATTCTATCTATATCATCCTGATCTCTACCCTACCTGGACCTGATACAAAAAAACAAAAAAAAAATCACAAACACACAGCAAGTATTATACATAAACTCATAATACAGTCATTGCTTTTCAATATTTATAAACTGTCTAGTTCACTCAACCATATGTTGTGGACATATTTTAGTCTCAATAGATATGAACCTAGTAATCATTTCATGACTTAATAATAGTCAATAAGCCCCCGAGTAAATAAGTCCCCTAGCTTATTTAGCAAAATCCTTATTAACAAATATTTAAGATGCTTCCAATATTTAATGAATATAAGCAAAGATATCTAATAATTTCTTTGGATTACTTGTGATTGATTTTTGTTCAAATAACCAATTACTCCCTTAGTATATTTTCCTGGAAGCAAAATTTTTAGATCAAAAATTACGTATATTTAAATTTACCTTCAGATCAACAGTTGTTAGAAAGGTAATTTCTGAACGTTTTCAGCATCACTGGTCTATTTTGAGTTAACGTTTGAGTAGTCTACTATATGACAGGATAAAATCTATATACCACAGTTAATTTTCATCTGAGTGTTTTTGATTTTCAGTGAGGTTGAACATCTTTTCATATTTTTAGAGGCAACCATATTTCTTTCGAGGAAGTTTTTGTTTCTGCCGTTGCCCATTTTTTCTGCTTTGTTTTTCTTAAAACGAATTTGAAGAACACCGTATAATACGAATATCACCCATTGTTTCATATTTGCTGCCAATAATTTTTCCTAAAGTTTCACATTTATCATTTAGTTTTTAGATATACTTGTCTTCAAATTTTTGTATTCTGATTCATCAAATCGGCTCAGTCTTCCACAGAAACATTAGAAAAATGATTCACCAAGTAATTTAAGATCTAGAACTTTCATAGTTTAATTTTTTTCAATTTCAAGCCAAATGGCTAATAGTTATTTTGATAATAAATATAAAGATATTTATCTTTGTGTAGGTTAAGACAGAGACCCATTTCAAATTGTTTTCAAATGGCCATGCTCCTGCGCCAGCACCTTTTCCACTTTTGTTGTACTAGTCATTTACCCCTAAACTAGAGAGTTTGGACACTTAATTCTGTTTCATCGATCTAGTCATCTATTCCTAGGGCACACTCTTCTAAGTAGTATTATTTTATGTTAAAAAGAACTATAACACAAACAAAAGCAAACAAAACAAAAGAACACTAAGCATAGGGTGTATAATAGATTAATTTTTAAAACTCTTCCTGGTACAAGCAGCTGGTGCTATTTATGTTGCTTGAGTGATAGAAAACACGAAAGCCTCACAGTCACTTCTTGAGATGAATGTCAATATCACAAGCTACGGTAGCAAAAAATAACCACACAGCAGCCTCAGCTGAGCACTAATGTACAAACACGTTATAAATAAAATACAGCAGGATAGTAAAAGAATACTACACCTTACAAAGTAGGCCTTATCCCAGAGGTGGGGTTGTTTAACATTTGGAAAATGCATTTATATTATTCACCAGATTAATAGGTCAAAACATCCTTTCAATAGATGCCCTAAAACACATCTCACTCACGCTTTCAATAAAAATCATAACATCCTAGGAAAACATATATAGGACTTATATGAAGACAACATAAAACTCTCCTTTTCCATGCTTCATTTCCTCTCTGTAAAGAGGAGAATGTTGGTACCTCCCACATACAAAAGTGTTGCCCTGAGTGAAGCCATTTGGTGCAGGTAAGACTCTTAGAACAGTGCCTGCAACCAAGTAAGTGGGCAAGAAATATTAGCCATTATTGATTTTATTACTAGTGAGGGGTATCAAAGAAGACTTGACTTGGGTAGACAGGGGTGTTCTTGAAAAGAAGACGGTACTTTAGAAATGCCAGTTCTGGGCTTCCCTGGTGGTGCAGTGGTTGAGAGTCCGCCTGCCGATGCAGGGGACACGGGTTCGTGCCCCGGTCCGGGAGGATCCCACATGCCGCGGAGCGGCTGGGCCCGTGAGCCATGGCCGCTGAGCCTGCGCGTCCGGAGCCTGTGCTCCGCAACGGGAGAGGCCACAACAGTGAGAGGCCCGTGTACTGCAACAAAGAAAGAAAGAAAGAAATGTCACTTCTACATGAATTAATCTAGACGTGGAATGAAATCTTAGTCCCAATGAGTTTTTTTTTTTCTTTCAAATGTGCTCAACTGGTTCTAAATTTCATTAGGTGAGGAGAAACAGTGGGTAACCTAGAAATCTGTGAAGGAAAAGTAATGAAGTGGGACTTGTTTTATCAGTTATTCTTAAGTTTTAAAGAATTATAATAATAATCAGGTTTAGACTGAGATAGTCCTCCGTGGGTATCTGGGCACAATTATTTGCATCCACCTTGTCTCCAAATCTGAAGCCTTTACGCACCAGGACAAGGTCAGGGAATGGCTGGAGGGGCTCTAGGGGAGGACGTAGAGGGAGGTGTAGCATCCATCAGGCAGCCCCCTGATGTCCCTTGCAGCTAACCAGGCTGTGACATGCAGAGCACTGTCCCTCCTCTTTCTCCCCTTGTCCTCCCGTGTTAGGACCCCCCTTCTCTAGATGTCTGGGTGCTCCCTGCTGGATTGCAGGCTCCACACATTCCTCCAAGCTCCTTTGCCTTTGGGGCTCCCTTGGTGGTGTAAGTGGAGAGGTCCTGCCTGGACAGCCCTCCTAGAACCCAGGAGCACTGGGGAAGGTGGGCGGCTTCTGTGGGTGGAGTGTGGTGATGGTAGCCCTACTATGTGAATGTATCTAATGCCACAGAACTGTACACTTCAAATTCATTAAATGGTAAATGTTACGTTTTATGTATTTTACCACAGTTAAAACGAAACAAAACAAGACCATGGGGAGGGCAAGGTGTGAGTCTCTAAACAGCCTTTGTTGTATCAGGTGTGGGTTAGGCTCAGCCCTGCCCTGAGCTGAAACCCTTTCCCTGTCTCTCCTTCACCCACCCCCCGGTGCCCATGTCCAGAGGTTAAAGCTCTCAGCCAGGTGGAAGGTAGAGGAACGGACGCTCAGATTCTGCTGCAAAGGTTTCCATTGATCTCTCCCTGGAACTGCGCTGCCTGACGCCAACCTGGAGGAGGATAGGAGAGTCCCCACCCTTCCTCCTTCCGCCTTCCACTTTCCAAGCAGCTCCTTCCTCCCGTTTCGGATGGATCTAGTGACTTAAGTTGAGTGGAAGCTTGCAAGTCACCTGCCCAAGCCTCTCCCTAGTTCTAGGACCCCACTTTTCAGTAACCAGAAGGTGGTCAGGAGATGCAGCTGGAATCTGTCCTCTGAGGGGGACCTTAGCTCAGAAGGATGGTTGGAAACCAGGAGAGGGGCTGAGGGGAGACAGAGGAAGGAACGGCTCTTGGAGGGGGGGTGGGGCAGAAGGACCAGCTGTTGTTTTCTTAGTTAGCGTTCCAAGCGCCAAAGCATCAAGAGGAACTCTGGTTCCAGACCAGATCGTAAAGCACAAATTAAAGGGAAGTCCTAAAAAAATGGACAAATATTTTAACTCACTTTTTTTCTTTATTCAAAGCAGCTGACTCCCCTCCTCCCACCTCCCACCCCCTCCTGAACTTCCAGACAACCTTCTCAGGATAATTTGGTCACATTTTGGAAAAATAGTATTGAACAGGATATTTAAAGTTTTTCTGATGTCCCACATTCCAAACACATTTTGTCAAGTATAAACCTGTGTACATATTAGTTCTAGCTGTGAAGTTTTTGGGTTTTTTTTAGAAGGAAGTAGAGAGTGGGAGAAAGAACCCTAGTTCAGATTTAAATATAGATGTGTTAAAACACCTAAGTTTTCAGGAGAATATTTAAATGGAAAATAAATGTACAAGGTGAGAACTTGAAGAAATGAGGTTTCTGAAAAACAGTCCCTAGAAGGCATGTGCACAGTGAAGGAGGGAAAGACAACGCCCCAGACGTGGTTTAGGTATCTGGAGGGGACATGACATAGGTACCCAATGGCTGCCCTGCATTCTTGACGGAGCTGTCCTGACCCACACACAGCTTTTATAAAGGAGACAGGGACGGCCTGGGGAGGAGCAGATGCCAGCTTCTCAGACAGACTCTGCTCAAACTGCAGCCCCATCCTCACTGCGTGATACTGAAAGTCACTTAACCTCTTAAAAACCTAGGCCTCCCCACCTGTGAAATGAGGCTCACAATTTTCCTCCTCTCAGAGTGCTGTTGTGAGGATTAAATGGCATAACATGTAAAGAGATCAGCACCACGACAGCACAGAGTAAGTTCTCAGTAAGTGGACGTTCCCATCCTTCTCGTTGCCGTCATGGGCCAGACGCACCCTGTCCACGCCTCACGTCCTCTGAAAGGAAGGCATCACAGCTGTTTTGCTACTCGTGACTCTGCTGTGGTCCTCTCCCGTCCCTGTTTCTCTAAGATTAGCTATTTTAAGGTCAAAAGGATGAAACTCAGATTTAATGATTTCTGGTAGCCACTGATTAAAAAGCAAACCTAGAGTTAAAAAATGAAAAAAAAAAAAACCAAAACAAACCAAAAAACCACAAACAAACCTAGATAAAACCCACCCTTTTCATATCATAGTACCTTGGAACCTTCAGTGTAGCATTGGTCTTTGACGACAAAAAGCATCTTTTTGTGCTTTTATGGCTAACGGATCTGATTTTGTGAGAAACACTCTCTCACTTCCCTGGGAGAGACCAGCCGGACACGCAGGTTTCCGTGCATTTCTGTTTATTTCTCACACCACGTCTATAGCTTCTACTCCACCGCGCCTTGGGGTAGCAACCTCGGAAAGGGAAAACCATGCTGATGAGAAAGGTGAGTGAGTGTAGGAGGACTCTGCTTCACTCTGAGTTCTCTCGCCTGGATATGAAGTCTCCACTCTCTGATCTTAAGTCCTCTTCTTTCCTCCTTCGATCATCCTTTCCCAGATCACGATGGCAGTGACGCAGAAGTCCCCTCCATCATGTTCAACACACACTCTCCAACGGGGTCACTTCAGGAAGGACGACGGACACAAGAAATAATCCCGTTGATGAATTTACACAGAGGAGGGAAGCCAGCCCACTTGGGCTATCAAAGAAATAGGAGCCAAGAAGAACAACTGGGCGGGGGCAGAAGGGTGGTTTTGA
>NW_006784423.1:4120104-4142430 GCF_000442215.2 Lipotes vexillifer | reverse complement strand
CCGCTCTTTCGCGCAGTAGATGAGGACTTCGAATCTGGAGAGAAGAGTGAGGAAGAGGCCTCAGCCATTGGGTCCCGATGGTCAGCTGAGCACAGACCCGGCAGGGACCTCCAGGGATCCCATAGCCCTTTGCTCCAAAGCAAGTAATGTCACGGTCCACAGGATTGTGTTGGGTTTTTCCAGAGTCCGTGTTCCTATTACTGTGAAAGAAGGATGTTCAGATTTCTGAAGGGAGCAATTGAGTTTTGTTCTTGTTTATTTTTATTTTTTTGATGTGGACCATTTTTAAAGTCTTTATGGAATTTGTTACAGTATTGCTTCTGGGTTTTTTTTTTTTGTTTTTAATAGTTTGGTTTTTTGGCCACATGTGGGATCTTAGCTCCCCGACCAGGGATCAAACCCGCACCCCCTGCACTGGAAGGCAAAGTCTTAACCACTGGACCGCCAGGGAAGTCCCTTGAGTTTTGTGTTTGTTCCTGGTTTTGGGAAGCTATTGTAACTCTCTAAGAGGCAAGGAGATTTTTCAGAGGACTGGGAACCGACTCGCAGTCTCTTCCACATTCTTAGCTGTGCTTAGCTGTGCTTTGTAGACGAATTCCCTGTGAGAGACAGACGTCAGTCACCCCAGGGGTTATTCCCTAAGTGTGTCATTCATGTAACTTATTGAGATACAAATATGATTGGTCGATAATTCCCCTTGAGGGCTTCCCTGGTGGCGCAGTGGTTGAGAGTCCGCCTGCCGATGCAGGGGACATGCGTTTGTGCCCCAGTCTGGGAAGATCCCACATGCCGCGGAGCGGCTGGGCCCGTGAGCCATGGCCGCTGAGCCTGCACGTCCGGAGCCTGTGCTCCGCAACGGGAGAGGCCACAACAGTGAGAGGCCCGCGTACTGCAAAAAAAAAAAAAAAAAAAAACATGATTGGTCAATATTTCCCCTTGACTCTATGCACGGGCAACTTCTAGTCAGGTCAGAACCAGGAGGGACTTTGGAAACGGCCTGGCTCAGCCCCCTGTGTTCATAAATAAGCGCACCTTGCCCAGATCACGTGGTGAGTTGCTGTCTTCACAAGCTGATTGTCCTTCCTCCCGAGAGAATGCATTCAATTTTGATTTTGATATGCACTATGCAATAAGTTATATGTCTGCGGGGAGGTAAAATTGGTCTTAACATTGCTATATTTAATCAGTAGCAATAATAGATGTGCTACAGAATATAGAATTAATCTGTCAACTGTGGGCTTGTAGTCTTTTTTGTACTTGGAATGCCTCTTTGAAAAATAAGGATATTAGGAACAAAACAGCCATAAACATGCTTTAATAGCAATGACACAATGGCTATTTATTAAATGTGCGTTTGCAGGGTGTGACATTTTCCCCTAGGAGTTTCAGCTAATTTCCAATTTAATTTTCCATCCTCATCGTCCCCAAACTTGACCTTGAACTTCACACTCCAGCTCACCAACTTTGCTGCCTAACTTCATCTTTCCACCCTCCTTCCAGTCTCTTCCTCTTCTCTCTCTTCTGGTCACCCACCCATAGGTTAACAAGAGTTTACAAGAGCTATCAATTGTGCCAACTAACCAATCTGCACTAATCAGTTAGCCAAAGTATCTTTTATCATTGCCACTTTTGATATCTATAACCATCCCCAACTGATTTAATCCTATGCATATTTAAAGGAAACCATCCAGCGCATCCCAGGAGTCCCCAGACCTGACTTGATCCCCTTAATCAGAAGCGACCAAGTGATCCTCTTCCTGCTAGGAGAGCCAACTCCACTGTGCATAGGTCACAGGACTTATCTGGGGATTACACTTATACATGTGCATGTGGGTCGACCGTGGTCTGAAAGACAAAGCGGATCCCCAGCCCACTCTGGGGATTGGTAGAGGGTGTAGCAGGTACCCCGGGAGTGCTCTGGGGTATCAGTTTCGCATGATGAGTTTTTCCAACAGGCACCAAGCAGTGCAACAGAGAAGATTTCCTCTTGAGTGTTGAGAAAGATCTGGTTCTTGCTCCCTACTCAGCTCAGGAAGGGGAAGAAACCCCTGGAGGTCTCCTGGGCCTGGCCACTGGCTTGCTGAGCAGCGCACCTCATCCACCAAGGGCAGAATTTGTTGTTTTATCTTTAACCTCAAAAAATCGGGCACACAGGGCTTCCCTGGTGGCTCAGTGGTTGAGGGTCCGCCTGCCGATGCAGGGGACACGGGTTCGTGCCCCGGTCCGGGAGGATCCCACATGCCGCGGAGCGGCTGGGCCCGTGAGCCGTGGCCGCTGAGCCTGCGCGTCCGGAGCCTGTGCTCCGCAACGGGAGAGGCCACAACGGTGAAGGGCCCACGTACCGAAAAAAAAAAAAAGTAGAAAAAAATCGGACACCATAACAAACTTATGGTTACCAAAGGGGAACGTGGTGGGAAGGGATAAATTAGGAGTTTGGAATTAACATATACACACTACTATATATAAAATAGATAACCAGCAAGGACCTACAGTATAGCACAGGAGACTCTACTCAATACTCTCTAATAACCTATATGAAAAAGAATCTGAAAAAGAATAGATACATGTATATGAATAACTGAATCACTTAGCTGTACACCTGAAACTAACACAACATTGTAAATCAAATATACTCTAACGTAAAATTAAATTAAATTTCAAAAAAAGGAAAATGTTAAAAAAAAATCCTACATCTCAAAAAAAAAAATCAGACAAATCTATTTCTATTTTTCCCCTGAATGGTCTTGGATTTCAGTGAATTCTGAAGTTGGATAAAGAGGCATTTCCTTGTATTCATCCTATGCAGAGGCTTTCCAGCTTAAAAGGGATGCCACATGTTTTCTGGTGTTTGGGATGTGGTAAATGTCCTTATTTATCCTCCCCAAACCTGATGGGATGCCATGGGAGCTCTTCTGTCTTTAATCAACCTGGTAAAAAAGAAACATAGGCTGTAGAAGGGAGTCCGCCATGACAAAGTGCAGATGAGATTCTGGATACTTTATTGTTCTCCCTTCATGCTTTTCTCTGTCTCATAACGACCATATACTTCTGTGCTTCTCTTCTTGGAAAAAGCTACAGGGTCACAGGCGGTAGAGCTGTAATGACCACCTGAGTTCAGTGATTAGAATGACCCTTCCTACATAGGGGGTGAGCACTGTGACAGGTGTGTGGCAAAGGTCTTCAACCTGCAGGGAGGCTTGCAGAATACTCTTCACCTACTCGGGTGCCTGCCATTCAAATGATTTGGCTTTTTAAATCAATATAGTTAGTTCAGAGCTCTGGCTCTGAAGCCAGACCACTTTTTGCTGTGGGACCCTGGGCAACTTAATTATCTTCCCTAAGCTGAAATTTGCCAATTGATAAAATAAGGTAATAATCTTATCTACCTCCCAGAATGATCGTGAGGATTAAATAAGATAATATCTGTAAAATGCTTAGCTTAGTGCTTGATCATTAACAGCTATAATTATTTAGGCTAAAATATATGTGTTCATGAGAGAGGACATACATTGGTTTAATCACATGAAGAGTGATAACAGACATCTGAGACCTTTCTGAGAGGCAGCTTGATTGACATAACAAAGGATACTTCGGGGCACTGGGAAGAAGATGTGACAGAATTAGAGAGCATTGAAAACCATCATCACAACTCTACCCGGTCGAGTCTCCAGCCATCCGTCAACCAACAGCAAAACCAGAAATAAGGTCTGGATATGGATTCTTGTTTTTCAAGCAAAGCTCATTTATGTTTGTGTCATTACCTCAAAATTACTGCATTTTCTTGCTTTGGAGTTACCCTGGTGTCCAATTCTAATCATCGTTGATTCTCAGAAGTCCGTGAGTTGAGAAGCCCTGTCTCTGCGTATTACGATAGGCACCCAGTGAGAAAGGTAGAACTCCTCTTTTGGGGGGAAACATCAATGGGCTTTCATTCTTCAACTTGGAATCTTTCCTATACGGAGATCTGTCCTCCAGAAAAGTGATTCCCTTATCTTATAAATATTAACTAGAGAGATAGGTGTTTAAGAATTTTAAGCACAGGGAAAAAATAGCTTCTAGTCATAACTTTCCAAAATTAGGAAAAGTTCGTTTTTAATAAATAAAATCAACGAACGTATTGACGTTGTCTAAAGTTTTTGCAAGTATATTTTATCCGTGAATAATACGGGTGGTTTCTTGTAGTTTTTAATTGTTCTTTCCTGACTAAACTCTGTCAAGTATCTTATTTCTAACTCTTCCTGAGAAAACCCAGCCATGCAGACAGAAAGCTCCCCTGTTAGAACATCAGTCACTGTTAATTGTTAATTGGGCCATAAGCCAAGGGGAATAAAAGAGATGCCTGCCTCAGTACTAGCTACTCCTCTAATTAGCAAGGGATATGTTGTTTCATCTGGCCACAGTATTTGATTTAATAAATTCTTTTTCTTTCTGAGACTCTAACCAGCTTCCAAGCCAGGGATGCTCAAGAAGTATGACAGGTGAGAGAAGTCACAATTTCCAGCCCCCCAGGCTTCTTACTCAACAAGTTAACTGGAACCATGTTGTAAAATGAACCAGGAGGGTCACTACTCTGTTTCCAGGCAGATTGCGAATCAAAATGGGTGGTCCTAAAATCAAGGTGCATACTCCGTGTGCTAAGAAATCAGGCTTGACTAGAACAGTCATAATAGGCAGCATTTACAGAGCCCTTACTACATGTCGGGCACTATTCAAAATGCTTTTTATATGTAGATGCAGCATCACCCCGTCTTTGTTGTGTTGCTGTTGTTTGTTTTTCGGGTGCACCGCGTGGCTGGCGGGATCTGAACCCGTGCCCCCTGCAGTGGAAGCTTGGAATCCTAACCACTGGACCCCCAGGGAATTCCCAGCATCAGCCCATCTTAAGTGAAAGGATACAGGTTTAGAGAGATGCAGTAATTTGTCCAAGGTTTCCCTGCTTCCAAGGAAGACCTTGGAAACCAGGTCTGTCTGGTTTATGGTCATTGACGTAAACTTTTTCCCTGAGAAGAATTGATAAGTGTCTCAAATCCGCACATCGTTATATTTCTCACTTGGGAAGGATCCAATGAGAAGAAACAGAAACTCTACCCTGCCAGAAAAGAACTTTGCTTTAAAATGGAAATAAATACAATGGAAGATGATGTGATTTTGAAAATCTGTTTTTACAAACTTAATAGATGATCTAAAAATCAGATGACAAGCAAGATTGATCATTTGTGTCATTAAGATTATTTTCTGAAGACAAATAAAATGTTTTGTGAGTGATTTTAAACTGAGTCTCTTTTGAATATCTATTGTATGTTGTTTCCGAAGACCTTTGTTCTTGGTTCCCAAGTGAGGTCCCCAACCAGACAATCTCCACAGCCCTGGGCGGCTCCGAACCACTGCACTATGCTATTTACTTACGATGGCAATATAATCCGATAACCCACTGAAAGGATGGAAGACGGCAGGGAGAATGACTTTGACTGTATAATATTCAAAGAGGAACATATTCTTGGTAACTGTACCATTTATTGAAAGCGTACTTTGTGCCCTGCTTTTCACTAAGAAGAGTACATACAGTACATACACATTTTTAAACATTGAATTCTTAAAACAATCTTTAGAAGTGGTTATTATGATTGTTATCCCCACTTTGCAGAGAAGACACTGAGTCTCAGAATAGCTTGTTTCACCAAGACACAGAGCTGGTCCAGGTTTTCATCGAAGACATGCAAATGGCGGTATATCTACGTTGAGAGCTGTCTGACTCCAGAGCCCCTCCCTCCATCCACTAAGCTGTAGTAACAGCCTCCTAGCTGTTGCAAAGAATACATTGAGTAACGTGAAAAGATAAATATGCCTTCTGCCACCACCATATGAATTCTTAAGATCACTTCACGAAATCAAGTAATAGTTTTGGTCTTGTTTATGGACTGGACTACTGCCACTTCCCCAAAGTTCCTTTCTGTCTTACATGATGCTGAAGTGCTAACTGAAACTGACAGTGGCTATAGCCAAATTATTGATTCGGGAGTCTGCGTCTTGGATTCAGCACAGTGAAGTGGAAACGTGAATTACCCTTTAAGCAATTTTTTATTTCAATAGTTTTATTCCTATTGGCATATTATCTTTGAACTAATGGAAACACTAGAAATAGAGCCAGTTAGAAACTTTAAAAATGAGGGGTCACCTAGCACCATGGCCCTGGACCAGTTTAAAAGGAAGGAAGGCCTCACAGGGTTTCATTTATTTTGCTTCCTCACAGGAATTTTTCTGGGTAACTAAGAGCAAGTGAAACTCGGATCTGGGTTTCGCTGGTGTACTGTTTCACGGGTGAAGGCTGCCCTTGTTCTGAGTTTGTGCTTGTCCTGGACCTGGTTCAGGAAGCAGCCCTGTTATCTTACTATGCTATCTTCAAAAGGGGTTGTGTGTATGGGGAGGGGGGCGTCGCCAGAGTTATAAATGCAGAAGTTAAAAAAAAAACACAACGAATCAGAAAGAGGAAAGGAGGGAAAAATTCTGTCCTCCAAAAAGGGGATATTCTTAAAACTAGAGGACAAAAGGACAGGTCCTCAGCCAGGGACCCACCCACGGGAGAGTCACACAGAGCAGGGCAGTACAAGCCAGCAGTCTTAAGAGCATGGGGTTTAGCAAACAATGCTTGCTGTTCTCCACCCACACCCCCGGAGCTGAATTTCAAGTTCTGAATGTAGACAATACCGCTGGAATTCCTGCAGTCTCACTGTACCACACACACGGGGCTTCAGGCAGCTCTCTGTTAAAAATATCTGGAAAGATTAGGGAGTTTGGGATTGACATGTACACACTGCTATATTTAAAATGGATAACCAACAAGGACCTACCATATAGCACAGGAAACTCTGCTCAATATTATGTAACAACCTAAAGGGAAAAGAATTTGAAAAAGAATTTTAAAAAAAGACTGATTAGGTAGGTGAATAACAACATGTCAAACTTGAAAACACTGGAAAAAAAGTCTAGAAAGAATATTCATTACATCTCATTCATTACAAGAATGAAAATGAATATGGTCAAAGTAAAATACATCTATGGTGAATTGAGGTAATTCTTCCAGGTAGAGTGAGAGAAAATAAGCTCTTTGAAGAGGACCTCACAGACGGGGGTTAGGGTTAGGAATCTCACAATGACTTGAGGAGGGAGGGTGAATTTGTTGGAGGAGAAAATGTGTAATTGGGATTACATCTCATTAGAGCCTTCCTAGTGCTTAGGGTAGACTCAGGAAAACTTCATACCCAGAAAGAGAGTTTTACATTTGATAAATTATTTTCAAGGCCAGGGTTGCTGACCACTGTCTGCTTTTAGGTTATAAACTCTTTGAATGCCAGATATAAAGAAAGCCCTGGGGAAACGTTGCTGCATTAATGTCCTAATAAGTCCTAAGATCTTTATCCATTCCCCTGTTGATGGACATTTAGGTTGTTTCCATGTCCTGGCTATTGTAAACAGTGCTGCAATGAACATTGTTGTACATGACTCTTTTTGAATTATGGCTTTCTCAGGGTATATATATGCCCAGGAGTGGGATTGTAGGATGATATGGTAGTTCTAGTTTTAGTTTTTTAAGGAACCTCCATACTGTTCTCCATAGTGGCTGCACCAATTTACATTCCCACCAACAGTGTACGAAGGTTCCTTTTTCTCCACACCCTCTCCAGCATTTATTATTTTGTAGACATTTTGATGATGGCCATTCTGATCCGTGTGAGGTGGTACCTCATTGTAGTTTTGATTTGCATTTCTCTGATAATTAGTGATATTGAGCATCTTTTCATGGCCAAGACATGGAAGCAATCTAAATGTCCATCAACAGAGGAATGGATAAAGATGTGGTATATACATACAACGGGCTACTACTCTGTCGTAAAAAAAGACTGAAATAATGCAATTTGCAGCAACATGGATGGACCTAGAGATTATCATATTAAGTGAAGTAAGTCAGACAGGGAAAGACAAATCCCATATGATATCACTTATATGTGGAATCTAAAAAATGATACAAATGAACTTATTTACAGAATAGGGATAGACTCACAGACATTGAAAACAAACTTCCGGTTACCAAAGGAGATAAGGGGGGAGATAAATTAGGAGTTTGGGATTAACATATACACACTACTATATGTAAAATAGATAACCAAAAAGGACCTACTGTATAGCAGAGGGAACTATACTCAATATCTTGTAATAACCTATAATGGAAAAGAACCTGAATATATATATATGTGTGTGTATACATACACATCTGAATCACTTGGCTGTACACTTGAAACTAATACAACATTGTAAATTAATTATACTTTAAAATTATACTTTCATTTTAAAAAAGGAAAAGAAATAGTCCTAAGATCTAAGTGTCTTAGAGAAGTGGTCCAAGCTTGGTTTAGCACTCCATGGTCAGTTCTTGCAGAGCTTCGGAACTCTCTCCAGGATGCCATTGAGTGTGGGCACCCGGCGGTAAACCCCTCCTCCCTGGCCTGTCTGGGGATGACCCCGCAGCCTCCTCTTCCAATGGAGCAGCATGGAAGAATTTGGAATCAGAAGGTCCGGGTTGGAGAAAGTAGCTCCATCACTTGGAGTTTGTGAGATGTTGACCCAGTCCTTGAACCTCACGAGTTACTCCATGTAAGTAAATTGAGGGTGATGACATCTACTCTCCCTACGCTCCGAAGGGCTTATGACTTTGGAATGAGCAAACTCTGAAGTATAGAGCCTGCATCAGTCTCGAGCAAGCAGAAAATTTCTATGGTTATGAAAGAACTTCAGGAATAAATATAACACAGCGGTTAACAGCTGGAGCCCAGGAGTAAAGCAAACCTGAATTTGAATCCTTTTTTGTGGCTTTGTAAAACTTTACTTAGGCAACTTGTCTTCAAGCTTTTAGCAGAGCTATTGTGATCTACTTAGTGCACAGTAAACTTTGCCTGTTACCACAGTGAAGGTGTTAGTATATTTTTGCAGTTAGGGGTGGGCAAATGGAGTCACACTGCTAGACCCTGTGAAAGGGTAAAGGTATTTTTGGGTTTTTTTTTTAAGGTAAAATCATGACTCAGAAAAAAAGAAGAATTTGTTAAAGATTATATTTAACTCGTTAATTAATGAGGGAACCAATACGGTGTATCAAAAGAAAATTCAAAACACTCCTCATTTATAGGCAATCAGAAATGCTGAAAAGAAATTACTGATAGATGCAAAATAAGCTTTTAGCACAGAGGAAGAGAAATCAACTGTCTCTCCCCCTGACGGAATCCACTTGCCTGTCTATGAGCAAAGAATACTTGCAATGCTATTAGTTTTCTACAATTTAGAGTTGTAACTAGCTGAAAGACTAAAACAACAGCGCTTATTAGCTGATTAAAGTTAATCTAGAAATAAGAGAAAGTGACCTTTTTTGTACTCTAATGTTGTGAATTTAAATTCCCATTTGCTAAAAACCCACGGGAAATACTGTAACCCAGAAAGTTCCTGTTTCTCTGGCAAAGGGGATAAACATCTTTCAGATTACAACTATCTCTTGCTTTTAGAAAGTTTAAGCCATTTTGCTTTTATGAAACACCTGTTTTATTAGGACCTGTTTTAAACAGGTCCTGTTTTATTAGGACCTGTTTTCACTAACCGGAAGAAATCTGAAGAGAATTTTTGCTTTTATGAAAAAAGCCATTAAGTGAAAACAGCTTTCAGCGCTGGTTTTGCAACGATCCCATTACACAGGCAGCGTGCACCCGGGGCACCTGGGAACCACCAAGTTCCTTCCCCGGGAACCACACTCGGCATCTCAGCATCAAGCCCCCATGGCTTTGAACTGTATCTGACCATCTGTGCTTTATCTCGCTTTATTTTAAGCATCCATTAGCAAGAAGTGTCCTAAAGTAATTGCTTCTTTGCTTTACACCATTTCAGCTGAGGAAAATTTCATACTGAAGGCTCTATTTTCAGATACCGGGGGAAACCGGTATTGCCTACCCTTCAAATTTGCAACTAATTCAAATTTGACTCCTTTGTCTTTTCAGCAGACTTGACACTGTGATTTCAATAGATTTGATACTTAAAGAATCCATGTCGGACTTCCCTGCTGGCGCAGTGGTTAAGAATCCGCCTGCCAATGCAGGGGACACGGATTCAATCCCTGGTCGAGGAAGATCCTACATGCCGCGGAGCAACTAAGCCTGTGCGCCACAGCTACTGAGCCCTCGCGCCACAACTACTGAAGCCCGTGCGCCTAGAGCCTGTGCTCCGCAACGAGAGAAGCCACTGAAATGAAAAGCCCGCGCACCGCAAAGAAGAGTAGCCCCCACTTGACACAACTAGAGAAAGCTCGCACGCAGCAACGAAGACCCAACGCAGCCAAAAATAAATAAATAAATACATTTATAAAATTAAAAAAAAAAAGAATCCATGTAGTGCACTGATCCAGCTGACCCTCAGATCAGCAGTGCCTTCGTTCGATTGTTGCTGACTTTGTCAGCAAATACCCTAGGATGCACTTCATTTTAGTTGTCTGTTTAAAACTCTTCCTTGCCCTATGAATTGTGTTTACGTTTGTTTTTAAGCTACTCCCGACTTTCACAAAGCTGTGTCCTAAAAATACAAAGTTTTCTCTTATTCCATTATTCAGATTGTTCATTTCATTTGATGTACTGGGGGCAGCAGTGGTTTGGGGTGTAATTGACGTGGTATCAAATTACAGCTGTGTAACCTTCGAACTGTGGGAACTTAGACCAGTTACCATAACACTTTGAACCTTGTTTATTGATATATAAAATGAGAACAATACTATTACCACTAATGTGAGAAATAAATGAATTAATGCATGTAAAACCCCAGGTAAAGTATCTATCAGGCCCTAATTGAAAACAAACAAACAAACAAACAAACAAAAGTTACACTTATCCTCTATTTATCCAGGAAGAATATGTGTGTGTGTTTGTGTGTTTGAGCGGGAAAGGGAGAGAGACAGAAGAAGAGAGAGAAACTAAGGTACTAACGATATTTTCTTTGTGTAACTGGTTTTGGGCACTCCGAGCTCTTCCTTGGACAAGATTTCTGTTCACGCCCATTTGCCCTATATGGACAATTTTCCCCACACTTCCTAAAGAGAGAGAGCTATTTAATTATTGACAGCACTGATAAAACCGAATCAGTATTTTTCTATTTGTTTTTGTTAGCTTTCAAAAATAAAAAAATAAAATAAAATATTTTGGTATAAGGCACCATATGACAACACTTAAATGGAACCACTGGCCTGGTGATGTTTGCCTGTGTATACTTTTCTTCTTGTGGTCACATGAGATCCCAGCTCTGCATCATTTGCTTAGATGATTTTTTTTTCTTTATGATTGGTCATAATTTCTTGTGTGGGTGCTGGGATTAAAAGAAAAAAGTCAAATATCATAAATTGTAATGTATATAAGAGTAGCTAGAAGATTCCGATTATCCCTCATGTGCCCATCACCAGCTTCAACAAATACTAATTCATGGCCAAGCTTATTTCACTCTACCCATACATTGACACCACATCCACATCCATCTGATGGAAATTCTCACACATCAACTGATCTGTAAATATTTCAATATTTATCGCTAAAAAATAGTAACGGTAGTATTGTGAAGACAAAACTCTGTTAGCATTTTATGCAAAGATTAACTAGGATTTTATCAGAGTTAAGAAAATTTTAAAGATTAAAATAATTCTATTTTTACTGTATAATAATTGATACATAAAAACAATATCTGTAGCCCAATGTAAATTATTTAGCAAAACAGTAAAATAAATATAGATGAACCAACAACTCACTTGAAGAGCTAGAACAATCCTGATGTCATTGCATGTGTTCTTTCTACATCCCAATCCCTGCCTCTCCACTCTGTCCTGTGGTGACCACTGTTCTAAATTTTACATTTATTTTTCTGTTTGTGGTTTTATCCCAGACGTTTGCCCTGCTGACACCTTGGTTTTAGCCTCATAAGATGCATTTCAGGCTTATCACCTCAAGTGTTATAAGAGAATAAATTTGTGTTGCTTGAAGTCACTACTTGTGAGATACACATTAACGGTAAAATTTAAAGATGTTGCCAAATAGCATACCAATTTACACCACCACCAAAAGTGTTTTAAATGTTCTTGTTATTTCATATTTATAACATTCTTTGGTATTATTGAACATTTTTTTCCTCTAAAAAAATAGTGTACAGACTATTTTGGAGAAAATGATAAAACTTTTTGAGATGATATTAATGAGGACCCAGTTCAAGTGAGAGGATGGATTGGAAGACTCAACATAATAAATATAGTAATTCTCCCTGAATGTGTCTGTATATTTAATGAAATCTAAACAGAAATATGAACATGCTTAATACAGGATTTGTCAGTATTTAAAATTTTTAAGAGTAAAAGGAGACTTTAAAATTTATATGAAAGTGCAAAGTCTCAAGAATAAGCAAGGCACAGAAGAAGGAGGAGGAAGGGGGGAGGGGAGGGAGAAGGGGGGAGGGGAGGGAGAAGGGGGGAAAGGAGCAGGGAAAGCAGGGGAAAAGGAAGAGGAAGAAGATTTGGAGGACTAGTTAAATTAGATCTCAAGTTTTTTTTATAAATCTACAGTAATTAAGACAGCACAGTCTTGGTGAAGGGGTAAATACATTGACAAATAGAACAGTGCTGAAGACTCTAGAACTGGACTCACCCATCAATGTAAACATATTGTCAATTAATGTTCATGAGAAAACTTGCTTCCATCAGAAAAAAAATTGAATTGCCATCTTTCATCCTACATAAAAATCAATTCCTAATTATTTAATACCTAAATATGGTAATATGGTAGACTTTTCATTATAAATAAGACCTTTAGGTCTTGTAAAGCCCAATATTAATGTGGTAGGTAGCATTCTAAGGTGGCTCCTGTGCTAGGCTGGCTGGATTATGACCCCTAAAAGATGTCTATATGCTAATTCTAGGAACCTGTAAATGTGTTACCTTATAGGACAAAAGGGATTTTGCAGGTATATTAGCTTAAGGATCTGGAGATGTAGAGGTGATCCTGGGTGACCTGGTTGGGTCCAATGTAATCTCAAGAGTCGTTATAAAAGGAGGCAGCAGGGTCAGAAGGCAGAGGAGAAGATGCTGTGATGAAGGATGTAGAAATTAGAGTGATATGGTCATGAGTTAAGGAATGCCAGAGGCCTCTAGAAGGCAGAAAAGACAAGGAACAGCATCTCCCCTGGAGCCTCCGGAAGGAGCCAGACCTGCTGACACCTTGACTTTAGCCTCATAAGACATATTTCAGATTTATCACCTCACGTATTGATACTATAAGAGAATAAATTCGTGTTGTTTTAAGTCACTACATGTGAGATACTTTGTTACAGCAGCAATAGTAAAGCAATTCAATCCCTGAGATTTCCTATTAGTGTAATACCCTGAATAATCCATGGGACTGTGAACAGGTTAGATTTTACTTCTGGGATTCGATTATGTTATATGACACAATTGACTTTAGGAGATTATCTGGGTGGGGCTTATCTAATCATCTTTGAAAGCAGAGAGTTTTCTCAGGCTGGTCACAGAAAGGATGCAAGAGAGAGGCATTCAACTAGGGTGAAATTTTCCATTGCTGCCTTGATGATGAAGGGCCATGGGATGAAGAAAATGTTGAGGTCCAGAAGCTGAGAATGACCCCTGGCTGACAGCTAGCAGGGGAACATGAACCTCCATCCTACAATAGCAAGGAGCTGGACTCTGGAAAATAATAATAATAAAAAGTGATAATAGTGGGCTTGAATGCAAATTTTTCACCAGAGTCTCTAAATGAGAATTCAACTTAGCATGTGTGTGTGTATATATATATATATATTTGCCATCTGCAAACTGGACACCCAGGAAAGCCAATGGTACAGCTCCAGTCTGAGTCCAAAGGCCTAAGAACCAGGAATGCTGATGATCTAAGTTTCAGTCCAAGGGCAAAAGAAAATCAATATCTCAGCTCAAGCTGTCAGACAAAGAGAGAGAGAATTCAACTTTTCTCTGCCTTTCAGTTCTGTTCAAGCCATCAATGGATTGGATGATGCCCATCCACAGTGGGGAGGGCCATCTGTTTTACTCAGTCCACCAATTCAAATGCGAATGTCTTCCAGAAACAACACCACAAACACACCCAGAAATAATGTTTAGCCAGGTATCTGGGCATCCTATGGTCCAGTCAAGATGATACATAAAATTAACCATCATACTTCTGACCTCAAAAACTGTGAGATAATAAACTTGTGTTGTTTTAAGTTGCTATAGTTGTGGTAATTTGTTACACAGAAGTTGAAAACTGATACACTCTATGTTCCAGTTCTATTTGACGGTTGAGTGCTGTTTGGCTTGGTGGTTCAGGTAAAACCCCATTTATGATGGGCAACTCAGACAGCATGGCCACCTGGTATCCCATAAACAGGCACTCTCAAAAGAAATGCAGTTACTTGCTTAAAAGTTATTTGCATGGCTTAACTCCAAACTCTTAGGGGGTTCTCCTATGATTTTTCTACTAGGACTTGCCACAGGCTCTAAAGGGCTCTGATCTTTCATAATATTTTAAGCGTCATTGAATCTGTGATAGCATAAGAGTCAAGAAGAAGAGCTGCTTGTTTTATAACCTTAATTATTTGGAGAGCCTTCTGTTTCTCTGTGCCTCACTCAAATTTGGCAGTTTTGTGAATCACCAGGTAAATATATCAGAGAAGCACTTACAAATGCAGCATATGTTACCTCCACCTCCCAGGGTAAATATTATGATGAAGCCCCGGGCCAGCCTGATTGTAGTGTTGCAGAGTTGAGACTCCAGTTAAATGCTCAACCCTATCAGGTCACTTATGCTAAGAACAGGACAAGTGTAGTAACCTGAGACCTGAGATGGCAAAATCTGGGTAGACAAAAATGAATCTGAGAATTTGAAGCTGCAGAGCATCTTCTGCATCCATTAATAACAGAAGCAGTCTCTCTCTTCTCACTACAAAGAGCCAGCTTTCCCCTGTATAAAAATATGTCAATAACTTTACCAATGTTTATGGTAAACAGAAAAGTGAGGCAGCCACAGCCTTAGAAGGGCATGGTGAGTAGTAACTCAAAGACTTCAGGGATGTGGTATGAGCCATCCCACCAGAAAAGCCACCTTGATGAGCAGAAATGATATACGACAGTGAGGAGAATCCAGAATGAATAAGGCAGGAGGAAGATGAGGGTATTAGTTACAGCCCCAAGACCAGCTAGAGGGTTGGGGGCCACAGTTCATCCTACTAACCTTCCTCTTTTAAGATTCCCTTGGAATCCTGAATTCGCTGTCCCCAGATAGGGGCAACTTATTTTACAAGGCAAGTGGATTCAAGTGGTGCTAAGGGTGGACTATATTGGATCCTCTAGTAAACTGCCCAGATCCCCCTTCAAAATTCTGTACTCATACTGCCAGCTTTCAGGGGTGTTGCTCGTTGATGGCTGAGTCCTTCCCCAGAAACTATCCTCAGGTGAAGAGAGCTGCCTTGTGAAAGTTTTCTCCCCCTCCATAGGGGCTGACTGCATCCAGTGACTCATCTGTATGGAGACAAAAAGGCCATCCCTCCTACATAATTCAAGACATTTCTGAATTTTTCAGCATCTGAACAGCATCTGAACAGCATCTGTGAAATCAGCTGAAACTTTGTTGCAACTACATTGAATTTAACTTCTCTCTGTGCCCAAAATGGCCTCCACCTGTTTCTCCAGACACTGCTCTCCAAAAAATTTCCTGCACACAAAACTCCATCTCAGAGATTGTTTCCTGAGGAACCTGACATAAGAAAATGGATCTGGGAAAGTAACATTGGATTATTACAGGCTTAATTGTGTTGTGTCTTAAATTGCAGCTGCTGTTCCAGATCTGGTAGATTTACTGGAAGAAATTAACAGAAGCCCTGATATTTAGTATGCAGTTATTTAATTCAAAAATTCCTTTCTTCTCTATTCCAATAAATAGGGAACACCAGCCGCAGCTTTCTTTTACTTGGAAGGGGTAGTAGTATACTTTCACCATTTTGTTTTAGGTTATAACAACTTCAGTTCTAGTCCATAAATTAGACTGTAAGGACTTTGGTTATTTTACCATCCCAGAGGACATGCTTGTCCACCACATTGATGACATTCTGATAAGGTTCGGTGACCAGGAAATAGCAAGGAGTATTAATGTCTTGCTAAGACATATATGTGTAAGAAAATGGGTACTTCATTCAGTAAAAAAGCCAAAGGTCATCCAAGTGAGTCACAAGACAGTGATAGTTATAAAAAAGCAGGGTAGGTACACCAAAATAAATAGGCTTAATTTATTTGCTTATTTATGTAATTATTGTTTGTTTCTTCTGTCTATAGTGTAGGTTTCATGAGCCCTAGGAGTATCATGTTCATGAATGTATCTTCTAGCCCTGTCTAGGACAGAGTCTAAACCATAATAAATACTCAGGAAATAGTTATTAAATGATTTAAGAAATAAGTGAATAAATACCATCTAGCTGGGCTTCTTGATATATGGCCTGCTATGATGCACACCAATGAGTTCAAGGTTTACTATTGTTTTTTCTAGAGTCTAAAATTAGTGTTTGAAATATAGCAGGTACTCAATAAATGGTAATTATTCTTTTGAAGTAGAACAAATACTATCATTTTACTTTTAGGAAAATAACTTGTCTGAGACTCTACCCAGTTAGTGAAAACATGTGATATTGGTGATAAAAAATACAGATCCTGTAGTCAGAATATTTTTAATTGAAAATATGGTTTCATCTCCTCCAGCAGGGTGACCCTGAGCAAGTTACTCTACTTTTCTGTGGCTCATTTTCCTTATCTATAAAATGGGGGTAATAATAGTTAATATCTACTTTCTAAGATTGTGAAGAGTTTTTCAAATTCCATTTAAAGATCCTAAAACAATGTCCGCCACATGGTAGGCATTCAACTGCTTTCTTGTTTTTTTTTTACAAATGACCAATTCATTTGATCATTTATGGAGATGTGGTTTCTGCAGTCATAGGGTCTCAGTCTGGAAGTCAGACTGGGTTTTCTTCCCTAGCCTTTCTCTAACCCCACACAGGAGTCTATTAACCAGTCTGCCACTGAATCATTCATTAGCTGCTTGAGGGCAATTACCAGGTTTTCTTTATCTTTATTTCTTCAAAGCCTAGTATGGTACCTAACACATTTAGCAAAATGATTTTCACCTCTACATTACACAAACTCAGATAAAGGAGTCACACATACCAAGTTCTTACTTCAGCAGCGTTGTTTAAATACAAGACTTTTGTAAGTTTTCTGAAAGAGTGTTTGGTTTGGTATGAGATAAGGAAATGAGCATGAGTTTCCCTGAAACTTAGACATCTCATACAAAGAACAATATGGAAACCAAGAAATAAAAGTGGTAAATGTGACTCAGAAAGAGAGGTAAGGAATCATACTCAGAAGATGTAGCAATTCATCCCTGCACAGACTGGTAACAAAGAAAACAGGTTGAGCACAGGGTGGGGAAATGTTTGTCAAAGGAGGTTGGAAAAAAACGAGACTGGTGCTTTTGATATGAATGTGATGTTTAGAGCACTTGTGCCTCAGTATTTTGCCAATAATCCAATCACGCACAACCTTTGTAGAATACAAATGGAGAGGACATTTGGTAGAATTTTATGAAAGCTTCCTCAAATACATATACCTCGTGGCTGCTATTTTATTTTAAAGTAGTATGCCGAGTGGGGAATGAAACAAGAATTGCAAAGATCAAAAGTGGGGGAAAATGCCAAGAAAAGGAGGCGTCAAATGTTTATTTTGGGGGAGTTGATACCAGTGGTTAATTAAGAGTGTAGCTCTGGAGCTTGAATACCTGGTTTTTTATATAAGCTTTTATATTGATTGGTTTTATGATGTCGGGCAAGTAATCTTTGTTTTTCTCATCTCAAAAATGATGATAGTGGTCATGTGAGTTGGGAAATTAATACACTTCTTGGAAAGCATTCAAGATATTCATCAATAGTAACTGCTCAATCCATGTTAATTGCTATGATTATTTTCAAACAAAATATGAACCTCTTTCAAACTTCCTTTGGCCTGTCAATAATACTGATAAACTAGCACATTGTCATTTTTTAAAGTACACTTTAATCTAAACTAGAATGCAATTGACCCCTTTTCTCCAGGAGAATTATAGAACCACTTCCAGCGAAAGTTGTGGTATACTGAGCTAGGGAAGGCGTCCTCTGTTGAACAAACTCAGAAAACCTTGGCACAGTTGTTTGTCACTAAAACATTTTCACACCTACAAATCTCCAGTGCTTGCAGTTTGGGTGCAGCTACCGAAAGTCTGTAGCTTTAAATTTGTAAGTCCAGCCATACAGATTCCACACTGACCTACCTGAACTTGAATAGATAAATCAAAAATCACTATGTATGTATGTGTGGGTCTGTAGCTGGACCCTATAATGGAAAAGAATCTGAAAAAGAATACACACACACACACACACACACACACAGTAGAGTAAGTCCCTTACATACTAACATGTTCCATTCCGAGAGCACGTCCGTAAGTCCAATTTGTTCTTAAGTCCAGCAAAGTTAGCCTAGGTACCCAACTAACACAATTGGCTATAAAGTACTGTACTATAATAGGTTTATAATAGTTTTCACACAAATAATACATAAAAAAACAAACACAAAAAATAAAACATTTTTAATCTCACAGTACAGTGCCTTGAAAGTACAATAGTACAGTACAACAGCTGGCATCCAGGGGCTGGCATCGAGTGAACAGGCAAGAAGAGCTACTGACGGGAGGAGGGAGAGGAGGTGGGAGATGGTAGAGCTGAACGATCGTCAGCAAAAGGAGACGGAGGGCAAGCTGCCATTTCACTCACGACTAACGTTGATGGCACAGGTTCTGGTTCCTTGCTGGATTCAAGTCTATCTACCCTCTTGAAAAAACAATCCAATGATGTCTGAGTAGTAGGTCATTCACATCTCTGAAAGTTCACAATTTGAAGTTTCGTATGTGGGGGACTTACTGTTTATGTAGAACTGAATCGCTTTGCTGTATACCTGAAACTAACACAACATTGTAAATCAACTACATTTCAAAAAAAAAGTGGCATGGAAAATTTGTTCATCTCTTAGCAAAGGAGCACTCTAGTCTGTCGTCCACATAGGTTCCAGTGAATGAGCCTGAAATAGCTCTCCAGCCACGCTCTCAACGCTGCTCTCCACTTGATCTCAATGGTAACAGAACAACTGTGAGAACCGTGATCAAGTATTCAAATGAGTCATGAGAGGAGAGTCAAAATTCAAGCAGGTATTATTTGACATCAGTAAGAGAGGAATTACCTGAAAAAAAAAAAATGGAGCTTCCATCAGGTCTAAAGAGCTTCAGGATTAAATGAAAAAATATTAGGTATCTTAAGATCCAATTAAAACTTTGCATTACGGTGCAACTTCTGAGGGTCTTTCCCAAATAGTTAGGCCTTATATAATTAATTGTAAGTCTGGGACTATCTGATTACTTCCTTTGGATATTGGATTCATGGACCCAGCCACCACATGTAGGGTCAGGTATAATCCGTTAACATCAGGGACAAGGATTGGTCATGTCCTGAATGAAATCTCTAGTCATTAAGAAACTCACCAAGTTGAGAAGGCACCCCCTAAAACTGTGTAAGAAAGTGACCCCCAAATTGTGTGAAATGCCATAATGTTTTCCTTAATGGATAAATATCTTTCAATGGTGGGAAAGCTTAACACTAAATATAGAAAATATTTGTGAGATCTAATCTGTGATATTGATATCCTGAATTAAGGAAACTGTGCATGTTTGCGACTGTATATTTGTATGGTTTGAGATTTTGAATTGATAGAGACAACAGATTGGCCTTAAATTCCAGTATAAAATGAGTACTTGAGCACTTGAAACAGTCCCATGATTTTTAAATTGGCATCTTAGCAAGACTACAAATAGCAATGGAAACTTTAAAAGGATTGAAGTTTCTCAGACTTCCCTGGTGGCTCAGTGGTTAAGAATCCGCCTGCCAATGCTAGGGAACACGGGTTCGAGCCCTGGTCCGGAAAGATCCCACATGCCGCGGAGCAACTAAGCCCATGCACCACAACTACTGAGACTGTGCTCTAGAGCCCGCAAGCCACAACTACTGAGCCCACGTGCCGCAACGACTGAAGCCCGTGCGCCTAGAGCCAGTGCTCTACAACAAGAGAAGACACTGCAATGAGAAGCCCGCGCACCGCAACGAAGAGTAGCCCCCGCTCGCTGCAACTCGAGAAAGCCCGCGCGCAGCAATAAAGACTCAACGCAGCCAAAAATAAATAAAATTTTTTTAAAAATCTAATGGGTTTAAAAAAAAAAAAGAGGATTGAAGTTTCTCAATAATTATAAGTTTGATTCGTCAGATGAAGGGCAACCTTAAATGTTTAGAGAAATAACTGTTTGAATTTGAAATGTGTAACTTTAGTAAATTTATTATCAACTTTTGAAAAGCAAAGTAAACCTCCAAATAGCTTTTGCATGTACAATACTGCCCTGCAGGGCACCAAAGCCCACATATTTAATATGAACTAATCTCTTGCTATGCTTTCTGCCTGCTTGGCTTTCCATTCGGCTGTTCTGCAGATCCTCCTAGAAAATGCCTTCAGGCCTAAGGATGGCTGTGTGGAGCTGAGGACAGAAGCACCCGGTGACACACCCCAAGACCATGAAGACTTACCAGGGGTCACCTAACCTCTAACCTGTACCCTAACCCTAACCCTAACGCCTACCCTAAACCCTACTCCTTACCAATAATCAATTTTTTTTTTTTTGTATTTTAAAAAATATTTTTCTGGGGTTAAAAGAAATGAGCAGAACAACAAAATAAAACAGAAAGTAACCTGAGTGTCCCTCAAAAAGATAAGTCTGAAATACTTGGTACTTCTGTTCTATGGACTGTTATGTAGCCTATAAAAAGTGTGAGATCTAAATCTGTTTTTCTGCCGTGAGAAACATGATGTTCCAGATGTAAGGAACACCTGGATAAAATGAGAAAGCTACACATTAATGCTGTTCGTTTCAGGGAGTGGGAAAGGATGGCAAGTGGTAAAATATTTTCTTTTCCTTTAATCTTTTTAAATTTCACTTGTTACAAAGAACTTGAATTATAATCGTGCTCAGCACTGCCAGGCTCTAAGCTGAAGAGAACCAGAGGAGGCTTTAGGAAACACTGGAAAGTTTTCAAGAGACTCCAGATGACCTCTGATTTTTAATTTGGAGAACACCAACTCGCATGCCTAAGTACGTGCTGTACCCTTCCACCAGAGGGACCCAGTGTTTGGTCTTGTTATCTTCAATGATAAGGGATTAAGGTTTCGAGTGTGTTGCTGAGATTACCTTTTGTTATCCCGTGCTTGTTGGGGTTTTGTCTTTCCCTGAGGGTGAATTCCCTGCATAATGGCCCACTCCCTTCTCTATGTGGATGCTTTAGCTGGCAAAAGAACTGAGGTTGAAATCTGAGATTGGCTTTATGGGTGAGGTTCCTGTTTGTTCAAAGCCACCTCCTATCTTTCCCCTCTGAAGCCACCAAAGAAAACTCAGAAGATCCTGAAGTGACCCTTAATTAGCTCAGCTTGGGGAGAAGGGCCAGCGGAGCTAAAAGAGAATGCCTTTCTTTTTCTGTATGGCAAATATAGTCTAGCTGAAAGGCTTTCACGGATTAATCAGTTCTCCCCAGTTTGATCTATTATCTGGGTAAAGGGAAACAATGTTTCCTCTGTTCCTTTCAGACCAGGGGCCAGACTTGGAGTTAGTGGTTCCTTTAGCTCCGGTAGCTGTGCTTCTGGTAGTCCCAGACATCACCTTCAAATGGCTGGTCCCTTCCCTTTGGGGGAAAGAAGTGGAAACCAGCAGTGCTGGCCCCTGGGAAAATAAAGGGGGCAATTTTGTCTAAAGCGGTCCAGCCCGTTGTTGCTGTGCAGGTCCTTCCCTCCTCTGGGCTTCACCCTGCCCCCTTCACTTTATCTAAATATTCCCTTCTCAGGAAGTCTCTGAATGTGCACCTTCCATTTTGGTGTGTTAGATGTCTCAGAGCCCTAGCATTTGAGCCTCGCTTGAGAAAAATGAATTTCAGGCATCAGAGTGGTTGAGAATAGGTACATTCCTGGCAGTCCAGTGGTTAAGACTCCACGTTCCCAATTCAGGGGGCACAGGTCCGATCCCTGGTCAGGGAGCTAAGATCCTGTGTGCCGCGTGGTGTGGCTAAAAAAAAAAAAAAATGGTTGAAAGGGGTTTT
>NW_006784423.1:4118210-4120094 GCF_000442215.2 Lipotes vexillifer | reverse complement strand
GAAAGAGGGACTTCCTTCTCACTCTAAAAACAGCTTCTTAAAAAGAAATGTGATATGCTCAGATCTGTGTACAAATCCAAACCAAAGCAGTGATCTGAATCAGGTCATCTGAACTGAACTGACTTGAAGTAACTACTTTAAACCCAATTTATTGCAATAAAAACTAGAAAGCACTTATGAGTGTCTCTTTAAGCTTAGTTGAAAAGAATATGAAAATATGAAAAGAAAAGAAAATGAAATTGTTTTTGCCACACACTTTTTTTTTTTTTTTTTTCTTGCGTTATGCGGGCCTCTCACTGTTGTGGCCTCTCCCATTTGCGGAGCACAGGCTCCGGACGCGCAGGCCCAGCGGCCACAGCCCACGGGCCCAGCCGCTCCGCGGCACGTGGGATCCTCCCGAAACGGGGCACGAACCCGCGTCCCCTGCAACGGCAGGCGGACTCTCAAGCACTGCGCCACCAGGGAAGCCCACCACACAATTTTAAACTGCCTTTTTTGTGGGGAGGTCTTTCAATAGAGGCAATTGGACAAGTTGAAAGTTTAAAGGTTATTTTCTGGACTTTGGACACAGGAAATATTTTCTTAAGAACAAGGGTAATTACACGTAAAAATAACGTTTGTCATACCAACATTTTATCTTAATGATTCTCAGACTTTATTGTGCATGAGAGTCACCTGGGGAATGTGTTCAAAGCACAGGTATCTGCACACTCTCCCTCCCATCTCCCCTGAAATGACCCATTAGGTCTGTGCTGGGGCCCAGGCATCTGCATTTTGAGAAATACACACAGTGTCGTCTCTTGGGTAAATCAGAGGGTGTCGTTAACCTGCAGGGCCATGGAGCCCACCCTTTTTCCTGGCCTTTGCTGTGTGTGGGACTCCCACAGCCCTTCCTTCTCCCCTTGCCTGCTCTGCCCATTGCCCTCGGCAACCAAGATCCATGCACCATGCATCGAATCCCTGGGCCTGGACCCTATAAGATTAAAATGGTACAGAAGTTTTCATATGTAGCAGAATAAATAGGTTAGCACCTGTTCATCTGGAAAGTCGAAAATTCCCCAGTAAGACCCCAGACTCAGAAGGGCAGAACCAGTTAGTACCATGGGGACGGTGGAGTGCTAGCCTCTTACTTCAGAATCACTGAAAAAACGTATGGGTAAAAGCAACACCACCTGGCCTTGACTCCTAAAGAAAACATCCTATCACAGTTTGCGAAAGATAGTTTTAGGAAGATAAATGTATTACCCGACAAATGATGGATTAAATATAGACAACTTATTATCAGCAAATAAATCATGTACAAGGTTTTAAGAACATTCTGGAGACATTTATGCATGTTGCAAACATGAAGAAATACTTAAGGAAAATTAAGTTTGTTCAGACTCTTCTCTAACATTCGAGAGAGACCTGTATCATCTCTCCCAAGAGGATTTCTTTTTACTTTACTTAAAAAAAAAAAAAAAAATCCCTGGTTTGCTGAAAACAGACATTTCTTCTTCAACGAACAGGTGGAATGAAGCCTCAGCTCTCCTGTAAAGTAAATGTCAATGTTGTAACAGGAAGTGTGGTGCGCAGCTCTCTGGAACATCCAGCATAGATGGGAGATCAAACACACTCATGAACAGAAAATAACCAGGCATGGCACAGCCAATAGCATGCATTGTAGTTGGGGAGGAGGACCCAGCACTGTGAGAGGTAGAATCATCTACTTAGTCTCTAGTGATAAAAATCAGGATCTAGGGCTTCCCTGGTGGCGCGGTGGTTGAGAGTCTGCCTGCTGATGCAGGGGACATGGGTTCGTGCCCCGGCCCGGGAGGATCCCACGTGCCGTGGAGCGGCTGGGCCCGTGAGCCATGGCCGCTGCGCCTGCGCGTCCGGAGCCTG
>NW_006784423.1:4108689-4117650 GCF_000442215.2 Lipotes vexillifer | reverse complement strand
AAAAAAAAAAAAAAAAAAAAAAAAAAAAATCAGGATCTAGAGGCACAGTTCTTCATAGCTTTGTGCCTCAGTATCTTCGTCTATAACATAGAAATGACGTTGACAGTAGTAATACCTACTTCATAAGGTTATTCTAAAATTTGTTGAATGCACATAAAATGTATGACATCCAGTATAAGAGCTTAATAAATAATAAGATCTCTATTGTCACTGTATCCTTCCTTATTTAGTAGTTTCTACCATTCCACACTTTCTCTTAACTTGACTAACTCTTACTAACCCTTCAAAACCCTGCTAAAATCACACCTCCCTCAGGAGTCTGGCCCTGATTCCCCCATTTGATTTTGGAGTGCACTCCCGTCTGCACTGATCCCCCCATCCTTGGTCTCCTCCACGAGACCCCACGCTCTTTGCGGACAGAGAGCAGGACTTTCTTGACTGTGTCCCCAGGGCCTAAGAGGATGTCCAACATAGAATAAGTACCAAGCAACTATTTCTTCACTAAACGAAATGGCTTTTCTTAAATCAGGAAGGTGGGATTTTATACTGCATCTCAAAACCCAGGTAGAATCCTAAAGGACAGAAATGGGAGGGGGAGAAAGTCTCACGTGTGAAAGACTACTGGCTTACACGCACATTCAGAAATGTTGTAAGGGCTTCCCTGGTGGCGCAGTGGTTGGGAATCCGCCTGCCGATGCAGGGGACGCGGGTTCGTGCCCCGGTCCGCGAAGATCCCACGTGCCGCGGAGCGGCCGGGCCCGTGAGCCATGGCCGCTGAGCCTGCGCGTCCGGAGCCTGTGCTCTGCAACCGGAGAGGCCACAGCAGTGAGAGGCCCGCGTAGCAAAAAAAAAAAATAAATAAAAAATGTTGTAATCCCCTCTTCCTGTTGGTCCTTACGCTCTGGTTGGAAATTTACTTACAAGAGTGCAATTTTAGTTTGAGTGTTGATTTCTACATCGTTACCCTTTTGCCAAACTACAGAGGCCCGACACAGAAATTCCAATTCATAAGTTTATTATTGTCAGTAAATCTAATAATAACTATTCGGAGGCATAGCCACCCAATACCAGTGTGTTGCACTTCTGTTAATCTAACACTTCTTTTCTGTCTTATGCTTTGGAACATGTGCCCCCGGAATGCAGGGGTGGTGTCTTCCTCACCACTATAACGTCCACCAGGAAGTGTCTGGTCTAAGTAGCTTCTCAACAGATGTTGGCTGATTGAATGCATGAATGAATTACTGGGTAAGAAGGTATGAATGTTTTTCTCAACAAAATGATTTATTTTCACTTCCCCACCATGCCTTCTGCATTCGTGTATTTCTCCCTCTGCTTGATCGGCACTCTGTAGATGGTTAACCTACTTTACCCAAATATCTGCTTGCTGGTACTGTCCTTTTCAGTTTTATTTCAGATGCTCCCTTCTTCATTCTAAAGCCTTACTAAGGCTTTAGATTGTCCATGTAAACGATTGATTTAGATTGTCAGTTGTAAATGACTTAGATTGACAATTTACATTGTCAACTGTAAATGATTGATAAGGCTTCAGATTGTCAATGTAAATGATTGTCTCTCCATCTCAAGTCCTGTAATAATGCTCCCCTCTGTTATAGCAAAGAGCGCATGCCACTTGACTTTTCTCATCCTTATCCGGATCTTAAGCAACGCATCTTTGTACCTTGAGCTTGGAGTGGACTCATTCATCATCATATATATGAATGGCATGACCTTTTTTTATGTTGCTTCACAGGTAATTCTTAAATTATGAAACTAATGGCTTTAACATATTCAGCATATCAATAATACCTTGTATGTAGATTTATAATTACTTACATAATGCATTGTTAGATATTTATATTGATTTATTTTCCAAATATTTTTATTTGTGAATATTTAAATAAATGTATACTCTTGTTCTATTTTCTGATTTTAATTTTAAGAAAAGGTACTGTTTTTGTGGGTTTCCTCTGCATTTACATAAGGTTCTGTAATTATTAAACATTTAGTTTTCTTTCATAGTGATTAAACATAATATTACATATATCGTGTATTATATTAATATTACTTGGTTGTTATTCCTTAGGATATGAATGTTTAAAGCTCTTAAAAAAGTATTTTCAAATTATTTTTCAAATGTTTTCTACCACTTTATGTGGTCTCCAGCAATGGACAGATATACTAGTTCCATTTACATCTTTACCAGTACTACACACTATAATTTTTTTAATAATTTCATACTGTAACTTCATTATTGCTTTCATTTGAGGTCTTCTACTATAAGTGAACTTGAACAATTTTCAATCAACTAACACTCTTTTCTTTACTTTCCCATACTTTGTCCATAATGTAGTGGAAAATATTTTAGCAATTTTTATGCATTAAAAATAACCTCCACAGATATCAATAAACTACATTCTCACACAACCTTTTTAACTAAAACCCATTCTCTTCATGCACTTCGCGTTCACATGGCTTAGAGCTCGTGTTAATGAAGAGTAGTCATTTCACTTAAGGAAGAAGTGATAAAGTTGTGTACCTTCCCTTTCCCTGTTGGGATGAGAACCAGTGAATACGCTGGGTAGAAAGGTCTTTTTGTAATCAATTACAGAGCAGGGGCAGAGGCACGAGGCCCAGTTGCTGTTTGAGACCAAACGAAGGCAAAGGGAACCCCCTTGTCTAGTGACACAAAGCCAATCAAAATCGCTCCTTTCCCTTTTCCCTACCCCACGTTTGTTTGCTTATTTAACCAGGAGAAAGTACTTAACCACACAGAAAAAACAGTTTCTACTCTACGGACATGAATCTCATTTCACGTGACCCAGAGAGCGGTTTGGCAGCCTTCGAAAGGGTACTAGCTCCCAACCCCACCATTTCCTCCATTTTTGTGAAGTGGGCTTTTTCTTAAATCATTTATAAAATCTCATTTTCAGTGTTGGATGACAACACAATTTGATGACCACAGCTGAAGCCATCCTTGGGCAGGAGCTGTCCACCCTGGCTGCGCACTGGACTCTCCCGGGGGCTGTAAAAGATACTAATGCCCCCAACCTCACCCTCATGGTTCTGATGTAACTGGCCTGGGGATTTCTAAAAGACCCTCAACCAAGGTTGAGAACCCCTCAGCACTCTGGGAGGGGGGGGGGGCGCGGGGCATGGATAACGGATATGGGTTAACTGTTCCCTGATGTAGGGACCTCCATTCATAAAAGATGGATAATAACATATGAGTTTATTTCTCAAAGGAAGAGATTCATGAGGATTATTTGGTCTGTTTACTTGTTTTGAAGAAATGCCTCCAAGGTATTTTGAAATATAGACAGGATTAAAATGATGTGACTTAATCAAGTCTTTTAAAAAGTAGTTCTTCCTGTTTGAGATGTTACATAAAGCTGTTAAACACAATGCCTAACAAAGGCAAAGAGGTTATTTGTGCTTTTGCCAGTGATCTGGTCCAAATTCATAGGTTTAGCCTGTTTAACTGTATCCTCTTTTCCTCCTTCTCGACATATCCATGCGATCCAGACCACGTCCTTTACCCACCTCTTTACCCTTACTGCCTGGCCATAGTGCCTGATTCCATCCAATACATGATTGTTGACTGACTGAGTGACTGCACTTTTCTATTGTTTTGGGAGCTGAAGAGACTGTTATTAGTAGTAGTGCCACAGTGACCTCTCTTGATGAAACCAGAAAGTGCAGTGAGAGAAACTCCAGAAAGGAGTCAAACTGAGGTTGAAATGTGAGCCATTTCCAGTCTCAGACAGAAATGCTATCAGAGGTGAACGAGCTTAAGGCAAAAGGGGAGACGGGCACTGTGCTCTGCAGCCCAGCCCAGCATTTTTCTTAGCAGCTTGTCTGATCCTGTCTCTCCGTGGCCACGTTCCAGAGGCACGAGCTTAACTTCACTCTTTTAAATGATTTTGCTAGTTTTTCATCGTTTAAAGAATTAAATATTTCGTATCGTGCGTTGGTTTTTTATGAGCTACCCAAGGTATTCTAGTTAAGGAAGTTTAAAAACTCCATGCCACATTTTTTAAAAGTCACAGTGCTTTACAGTAGTTTTAAAAAACTATTCTTTTAATTTTTATTTGTTCTCATTGTTTGTGTACTGATGCGTGGAGCCATGCATCCAATTCCACATCTCCAACTCCCCCTAACTTCCCACATATTCCTATTACTTGATGTCAACCAAGAGAAAATGGAAATGGAAGAGACAGCCTCCCATGACATGGTCAAGGTGATAGCTTTTATAAGCCATTTAAGAAATTCAATACAAAGCAAGACATGGAAACAACCTAAATGTCCATTGACAGATGAATGGATAAAGACGATGTGGTACATATATACACTGGAAAATTACTCAGCCATAAAAAGCAATGAAATAACGCCATTTGCAGCAACATAGATGGACCTAGAGATCATCATACTAAGTGAAGTAAGTCAGACAGAGAAGGACAAACATGATATCACTTATATGTGGAATCTGAAATACGACACAAATGAACTTATCTACGAAACAGAAACAGACTCACAGACATAGAGAACAGACTTGTGGTTGCCAAGGCGGGGGAAGGGTGAGGGAGGAATGGATTGGGAGTTTGGGATTAGCAGATACAGACTATTATATATAGAATGGATAAACCACAAGGTCCTACTGCATAGCACAGGGATCTATATTCACTATCCTGTGATAAACCATAGTGGAAAAGAATATGAAAAAGAATGTATATATATGTATAACTGAATCACTTTGCTGTACAGCAGAAATTAGCACATTATAAATCAACTATACTTCAATAAAATAAATATTTATTTATTATTTATTATTATTATTTTTTGCGGTACACGGGCCTCTCACTGTCGTGGCTTCTCCCGTTGCGGAGCACAGGCTCCGGACGCGCAGGCTCAGCGGCCATGGCTCACGGGCCCAGCCGCTCCGCGGCATGTGGGATCTTCCCAGACCGGGGCACGAACCCGTGTCCCCTGCATCGGCAGGCGGACTCTCAACCACTGCGCCACCAGGGAAGCCCTATTTATTTATTTTTACCACATTTTTATTGGAGTATATAGTTGCTTCACAATACTGTGTTAGTTTCTGTTGTACAACAAAGTGAATCAGCCATATGCATACATATATCCCCATATCCCTTCCCTCTTGCATCTCCCTCCCACCCTCCCTATCCCACCCCTCTAGGTGGTCACAAAGCACAGAGCTGATCTCCCTGTGCTATGCAGCTGCTTCCCACTAGCTATTTTACATTCGGTAATGTATGTATGTTGATGCTACTCTCACTTCGCCCCAGCTTCCCCTCCCCCTACCGCCGTGTCCTCAAGTCCATTCTCTGTGTCTATGTCTTTATTCCTGCCCCGCCACTAGGTTCATCAGCACCTTTTCTTTTTTACATTCCATATATATAAATATTTTAAAAGAAATTAAATGTAAGACACTTTAAGCCAGTGAAAGAAGTAAAAATGGGAATGCAAATTATAAACACTTTGCTGTGGGAGATCAGTCAGCCAAGAGTTAACTTGGACTCTGGCTCTAAACTAAGTACTCCAATTTTAACCTTTGCACTGACTGAATCCCTTAAATTTCTGCACAATTAGCTCGACTTTCAGATGGGACTACACACAAAGCATCCCATATGGACAGACGTCCTGTTTCCCCATCGACAAGGAGGTATAAAATGGCTTATCTGCGTACTGATAACTTAGAGGTTAAAGAAAGAAACAGGAGGTAGGGTATTTATTTGGCTGGAAACGTGATATTAATACAAATGTTATTTGAACAAAATGATGATTTTAGAGGTGGTAATGAAGGAAAGAGTCTACAGAACGCCAGGTGAAAAATTCAAACATTTTATTTCCTGAATGGAGAATGGAAACACACTGGATCTTTACTCCATGGCCAACTTTGGGGCTTCAGCTGTGGGACCACCTTCAAAGTGGACCAAGGTTGTCAACCTCCTCATAGCAATTAAGTAAATCTTTAGTCACAAAACCATTTTAGATGCAATTCAAAATAAAGAATTCCATGTCAAATTATCAAACTATTTTTGTAAGAAGACTGCAGATTTAGTCTATTTATTTTTCTTCACACACCCTGTCCCCAAGACTTTTGAAGAGTGCTAAAAATGATACAAAAACTGAGAAAATAACAATAACAAAGTAGAAGGAACAGAAGAAAGGATACTCAAGATGGGGCCAGAAAATGGAGCCAGAAAAGCAGCTAAAAATATGCATAAACATGGCACCCACGTGCTCTCTTACACTTGTATGGGTCACAAATGTGGCTCTAAGACTTCCAGCAGCCAGGGTGAAAACAGTAGACTGATCAAGGGCTCCTGTGCAGACCTTCTAAAATAAAAACAAATAGTTTCACAGAGGGCAACCAAGGCTTCCTGGCATTAAGACCAGGAGAAAAAAAAAACACAAACAAGCAAACAAACAAAACCCTTATGTTTGGTCTCTGTGAAAAAGAAGCTACACAATAGAATAAACGATGTCCTCAACAATATATTAATACAAAGTTTCATAGGACTTTTCCTTAAATTACTCCTCAGGGCCCAGTTTAATTTGAATTCCAGATAAACAATCGAGACATACTCTCACAAAACAATTATTCATTGTTTAACTGTGCTACAAATTTAGCTGGCACCCAGTATATTATTTGTGAAATCTGGCAACCCTGGATAAAGGCCTCATATAGAAATGCAAATCCTTAGGTCTGTGCATGTTTACAGTATTGATCAAAATATAAAACAGCTTGCAGGAACTGGCAGCAGGAAGGTCAGTGCTATAGCTTAGTGATCTTGAGTATCCAGGGGAACAATATTCACACAAATTCAGAAATTGAAACACCTGATAGGAAAGCACTTTTTGGGGTAGTTGAGAATTAGAGGAGGTTTTATTTTAAAATGCACATAAATCTACTATATGGGCAGGTCATTACTGCTAGCCTACAGTTTGTGGAATACCAGTGTTTTCGCTTGTTAATTTTTTCTGTTTCTGGTGCCATATAAAATGATTGGACACCAATGTAGATTAATTTCTTAAAATAGAGCTTCCAATCAATCTAGTGGAGCATGGGAACCTATATAAAGGAGCGCGAGAACCTAGTAAGATGTTCCAGGTGTATTTTAAAGCATGAATTGCTAACAAAAAGGCATTTGACAAAAATGACATTGCACAAGTTTTTAAAGTATTTTTAACTTTGAATGCATTAGAACTGGCTACATGTAAAATAAAGCTCAAAAATATTTCTAAACACTATTAAACTATTTAGTACCACATTTTAAAACTAAATGTAGATGCTTAGGAAGAATATGCTGTCATCAAAGCCATTTGAGTCCCCCCCCGCTTTTTTTTCTAGATGGATTGCCCCTATCATGGTTAGTTGTTGTTATCAAGAAGGATAAATGTAGCTACTTTATTCATTCGATAACTTATTCTATTAATTTTAGTCTGAAAAAATTCAAGCATTGCTTGTTCTCAATGTAACTACTTAAACACATAATCAAGATGGGGAATAGAATTTTCTCTTTCTTCACATTCAACTCACTAAATATGCTTAAATATAGTTTTCAAAATCTGCCTTCTAAAACTTTGTATATGTAATAATAAAATGTACTCCCAGTACTTTAGAATTCAAAATTAATCACTGATTTGACAATCAAGAATTTTATTGAATTCACAAAACAAAATTTTGAGTATAAAATTTCTTGACTTTATTAATCTGTTGAGACACTGGTCCATGAAGGGGTCAGTTCTTTCAGGTGGATTGCTGGCAGGTTTCTTTACGAAGCTACGTGAACATCAGTTCATCAGTATTGAGGGAAACAACACAATTTATCCTAATTAAGTTTGTATTGAATCTTTGGGAGAAAATAAAGTTGCTCTCTCAGATCAGTCCTGTCTTGGGACAAAAAGGGGATTAGCAGTCTGATTAGGAATCTGCAAAGCCCATGAAAATTATTGACCCACTTTCGCTGGTTCTGATGTTCCAATCACTTAACTTCTCTGATTCCCAGTTTTGGACAGGAAACTCCAACGTGGAGTTTCCTGTCAGTAGACATTATATAGGTTATAAAATTTAATTTATATACGTAATATGAAGTACTTATGGTTATTATGGATTTTGCAACTATCTAGCTTTGCTTAAAGAATTTGACTATGCTTCTTTTACCAATTACTGCAGGTATTTCTTTCAGTAAAAGATAAATGTTGGGTATTCAGCTTACAAACATATGCAATGTAAAATCCCTTTTATTTTTTAAAGTTAATTGAAAAAGTATTACAATATGTGTTTTAAAAACACTAAATAGGATTTACAATGAAAGGTTTCTTTCCTACTCCAGACCTATTGTTCACTATCCAGAAGCAAAACCGACTGAGAGTTTCTCGTGGACCCTTTAAGAAAACGTCCACGTATGTATATAAGCATAGATGTTATATATGCCTTTCTTTTATCCACTCTTTTGTCTTTAACATATTTACTCTAACACACGTGTCCATAGTATACGTGATGTTTTACAACTTGCTGTTTTAACACAAGAGGTTCTTCGGAGATCTTTCCATGTCTACAAAGTTTTTAAAAACTGTATATTGTTTCATGGTTTGGAGGTCTCAACTTTCGCCTGACGATGTTTCTCTTGATGAACACAATTTAAATTGCTCCCTCTGTCTCCTGCTGTATCAACAATGTTGCCAAGATCACCCTTGTAAATCCATTTTGCAGGTATGTGCTAATTAGGAGAGCTGTAGGTGAAGCCTTAGAAAGTCAACTGTGATTCAAAGAGATAACACAGTTTTAAATGTGTTAGACATTGCCAAGCATCCTCTAAATAGATTAAATCCATTTACATGCCAACTCACAGAATAAGAGACTACTTTCCAGCGCTCTTAGTAACTCACTATGGGTATATATATATATATATTTTTTTTTTTTTTTTTTTTTTTTTT
>NW_006784423.1:4102667-4106850 GCF_000442215.2 Lipotes vexillifer | reverse complement strand
TCCCTACACCTTTATTTCTCTTTGTTAAGATCCTGTATGGGTCCAAGTTCTAACCACTTGAGTTACTCATCACTGAGTTTCTTCCACAGGTATGTGTGCTGAGCACGTTAATAAGCTCTGTTGTTCTCTGGTTAATCTGTCTTTTGTCAGTCTAATTTTCAGGCCCCAGCTGGAGAACGTAGAAGGGCAGGGGGAAAAAAGTCTTCTTTTCCTTCCTTACACTAACAAGCAAACAAGCAGAGCCAAGGCTGCACCAGATAAAAATGCCCAGTAAGAAGATGCAGCTGCTCAGGGTCTGGTGTCTGGTCAGGTGCAGAGCCCAGGGGAAGCCATTCAATTCGAGGAAACTGAAGTCCTGAGAGTTCTAGCTGTGCTCTGCCAGGCAGAGAAGTGTCTGTCGACCTCAAGCTTCTCCCTGCCTCGTGCTACCTTGTACAGTTACGTCTTGTTGAGACAAAATTGTGTTCTACGTGTTGCTGTTTTTCTTCTTGAGGCAATAGGTCTTTGGAAGATCACGCTGTGGCTCCCTCAGGACCATTTGAAGCATTCACTCATTTCACAAATACCACGTGTACTCTGTAAAAAGTACTATTTCTTTTCGTTATTAAATTTTGTGTAGGGAGAGCACCTTCCCTTATCTTATGGTTCAACTTATTGTAACTATCACCTTGAAGTGTAGTTTTGAATTTCGATGATTTCTTTCTTTCTCCCTGTGTGACTGTGTGCGTTTCTCTGTCTCTGTCTCTCTCTCTTTCCCATCTATCTGTAGAGTTTCCCTATCCTCTTTGGCCAGGACAAGCTTTATTGATGTAGGTATATAATTTAAATACAATAAATCATAGAACTTAAATATTGCGTCTAAAGAGTTTTGTCAATTGTATACACCCGTTTAACCACCACCCACCAAAGATAGAAAACATTTCCAAAACCTCAGAAAACCCTCTCAAGCCCTTTTCTAGTCAGTTCTGTGCTCCTCCCCACCAAGAGAAAAACCACTACTTTAATTTCTATCACATAAATTCATTTTGCCTGTATTGAACTTTACATAAATTGAATCGTACTATTTATGGGTTTGTTCGTTTGTTTTGCTTCATATAGTGTTTTTGAAATTGATCCAAATTGTTATGTGTGTCAGGGGTTCATTTCTTTTTACTGAGAAGCATTCCACTAGGAGTATACAATTTGCTTATCCATTCATCTGTTAATGGACATGTGGGCTGTTTCCAGATTAAGGTAATTATGAATAAGGCTGCAATAAGCATTCTTCTCTAAGCCTTTTTGTGGACAGATTGTCTTTACTTCTGTTGAGTAATACCTAGCAGTGAAATTTTTGGGTCATGGGGTAAGTTTATCTTTATGAGAAATGGCAAAGGAGCTCTCCAGTGTGGTCAGGCATTTCTGTACTTCCACCAGCAATAAATGAGTGTTCCAGTTTTTCACAGACTCCCCAACATTTGTTTTGTCAGGTTGTCAGGTTTTGGGGTAATAGCTGCACTAGTGTGTGTGAAATAGTATCTCATTGTGGTTTTAATTTGCATTTCCCTGATGGCTAATGGTGTGAGCACCTTTTCATGTGCTTATTGGCCATTTGTATTCCTTCTTTTGTGAAATGTTCCTCCCAGCGTGAGGTGGGTTTTGGTTTTTTTGTGTCTTGTTTTGTTTTTGCCATTTTAAATTGTTTGTCTTTTTATTTTTGCTTGCTATGAGTTCTTTTTTTCTTCTCTCTATTTCTTTTTAAATTTTGGCCGTGCCTCACGGCTTGTGGGATCTTAGTTCCCCGACCAGGGATCGAACCTGTGCCCCCTGCAGTGGAAGCGTGGAGTCTTAACCAGGAAATTCTTGATATATTCTGGATTTAACTCTTTAGCGGACATACGTATTGTAAATATTTTTTCTACAACTTCACTATTTTTTAATGAACAATGGCAAGTATATATCATAACCATTCTCTGGAATAGCTGTACCCAAACATTCAAGTGACAGACATATCAGGAAGTTACTGCTGCAAGAACTGGGTGTTAAAAAAACTACCCCCAAACTCAGTGGCTTAAATCCATAAGCCTTTATAGAGCAACAATGGGTCCAAGTCAGCTGAGGTCAGCTGAGCTAGGCTGGGGTTAGCTGAAGCATCCTGGCTGGGGGACCTCTGCTCCATGGGTCTCTTATTCTCTTCTGGAATCAGTGGGTCTGCACAGCCATATTCTCCTGGCTGAGGCTGAGGCACAAAAGGACCAGCAGAAACACTCAAGGCCTCTTGAGTCTTAGACTCAGAAGGACACAGCATCATCTTCACATCAATCTATTGACCAAAGCTCATGTTATGGTTGAAACCAGAGTCAAGAGGTAGGGAAATGTGCCCTGCCCACAGTTAGAGACCTGTGCAAAATTATGTGACAAATGACACCGATACTGAGAGGAATGGAGAATGAGAATAAATGGAATCTATCACAAACAAGTAAAAGTCATATGTTTATAATGCATTTTAAGAATTTATGATAGAACAGACATTATAAATAATTTATAGACTATTTTGTCCTCACGCATCACTTTACTGAGTGAATGATTTTCTTCCCTCAACCCAACTTATTTCCATTTAGCCTTCAGCTAGTCCTAAAACGATTTGCTTATCTATGAATTCATGAATTTATTTAAGAATTATTTGGAACATTCCCTCCATGCCAGGCGCTGTATGCCAGGTTCTAGAACCACAACAGTGAACAAGATAGGCAAGGTTTCTGAAATTCAGAAGTGGATACAGACAACTAAGTAGGAAGTTTCAACTCAGTAGGATGCTACAGAAGCCCCCTGGAAGGGCGGTTTACCCAGACTCATAGCGTGAAGGAATTTTTTACAAAGAAAATGACACCTTAGCTAAAGTCTAACCAATAAGTGTGAGTTAAAAAGGCAAAGGTAGAGGGGAATGTGTTAGCATGTGCAAAGGTGATGGAGGACAGGATGACTTACAAGTTAAATTAGTTGGATGTAGCATAGTTGTCGAGTGGAAAGATCTCCATGGCCACAGAAGGGAGAGTAGATCTCAGACGTGGAAAAACAGGAGGCAGGGAGGCTATTGCAATATGTAGGCTAGAGGTAATGGTGGAACAAGCAGGTGGATGCAACAGGGATGCAGGGATATGAAAGGATTGCAGTGATATTTGGAGTCACAGTGAGAAGTGGTGGAGTTTGATTCTATGTAGGATTAAGGGGGAGTGAGAAACCAAGTAGAATGCCAAAATTTCTTGAGCCATCATCACATGGTTTTGCATTTAATGAAACAAAGATTAGGGTCACATTGGACGGATGGGAAGAAAAGATAATAAATTTTATTCTAAAAATATTGTTACCTGTGTTAAAAGATAAACTGAGGCATATTAAATATTTTAAGCGTTCATTTGAGCAAAAATTGATTCGAATCAGGCAGCATCCCATCCAACAGTGAGAACGGAGCTCTGAGGAGCTGTACAAAATGAAAAACTTGTATCGGCGGAAGGGAGCTGGAACAAGGAAGTTACACTGTTGAAGGCAAAACAAAAACAAAAACAAAAACAGATTGGTTACGGCAGGATTACTTTCCTTTAAGGGATAGCAAGGGTCTATCAGGCAGATGACCTCCCTAGTGCTGGTGAGGTGATTCCTGATTGACTGGTTTAAGATTCCATTTCTGGGAGAACTGAAACTGTAATTAAGTCAAGTCTGGTTTTGGTGACTTGGGACTTAGATAAGTGACTCCATTTGGGGCTGTTTTCTTATCTTTAACAACTGTGAGATACCCTGGAGGCATTGTCCCACAGTAAATGTGAATTTGAGTTCTGTAGAGAATTTAGGGCTGGTGGTCGATTTATGTATCACAAGTACTGGCAGATTTGAACACCAGGGGAGAAGGGGAAAATGTTCGTGGAAAATACAAGAATAAGAGGACAGAAGGATGAAGGATGTTGATCAACAGCTCAATAATTAAGGGGCAGGTAGATGAGGGGATCTTGCCAGTGGGGGGCTAGGAATGTGCCTCCAAAGCTACAGAAGGAAAGCTGTGGAGGAAGAGGGGACCCCTACTTGTACAGAGGGAGAGACTAACTAGCCAAGTGTCAGGGAAACACCAGGATAATAACTTCTTGACAAGACACAAGAGAATGAGATTTGAAGAACAAAATTTAGGTAGGCATTGAGGTCCCCATCAGTAGGG